>NC_086325.1:10847704-11181275 GCF_036172605.1 Pelobates fuscus
AAAATGGGTCAAAAGAAGGACTTGACAGGCTCAGAAAAGTAAAAAATAGTGAGATATCTTGCAGAGGGATGCAGCACTCTTAAAATTGCAAAGCTTCTGAAGCGTGATCATCGAACAATCAAGCGTTTCATTCAAAATAGTCAAAAGGGTCGCAAGAAGCGTGTGGAGAAACCAAGGCGCAAAATAACTGCCCATGAACTGAGAAAAGTCAAGCGTGCAGCTGCCAAGATGCCACTTGCCACCAGTTTGGCCATATTTCAGAGCTGCAACATCACTGGAGTGCCCAAAAGCACAAGGTGTGCAATACTCAGAGACATGGCCAAGGTAAGTAAGGCTGAAAGACGACCACCACTGAACAAGACACACAAGCTGAAACGTCAAGACTGGGCCAAGAAATATCTCAAGACTGATTTTTCTAAGGTTTTATGGACTGATGAAATGAGAGTGAGTCTTGATGGGCCAGATGGATGGATTGGTAAAGGGCAGAGAGCTCCAGTCTGACTCAGACGCCAGCAAGGTGGAGGTGGAGTACTGGTTTGGGCTGGTATCATCAAAGATGAGCTTGTGGGGCCTTTTCGGGTTGAGGATGGAGTCAAGCTCAACTCCCAGTTTCTGGAAGACACCTTCTTCAAGCAGTGGTACAGGAGGAAGTCTGCATCCTTCAAGAAAAACATGATTTTCATGCAGGACAATGCTCCATCACACGCATCCAAGTACTCCACAGTGTGGCAGGCAAGAAAGGGTATAAAAGAAGAAAATCTAATGACATGGCCTCTTTGTTCACCTGATCTGAACCCCATTGAGAACCTGTGGTCCATCATCAAATGTGAGATTTACAAGGAGGGAAAACAGTACACCTCTCTGAACAGTGTCTGGGAGGCTGTGGTTGCTGCTGCATGCAATGTTGATGGTGAACAGATCAAAACACTGACAGAATCCATGGATGGCAGGCTTTTGAGGGTCCTTGCAAAGAAAGGTGGCTATATTGGTCACTGATTTGTTTTTGTTATGTTTTTGAATGTCAGAAATGTATATTTGTGAATGTTGAGATGTTATATTGGTTTCACTGGTAAAAATAAATAATTGAAATGGGTATATATTTGTTTTTTGTTAAGTTGCCTAATAATTATGCACAGTAATAGTCACCTGCACACACAGATATCCCCCTAAAATAGCTATAACTAAAAACAAACTAAAAACTACTTCCAAAAATATTCAGCTTTGATATTAATGAGTTTTTTGGGTTCATTGAGAACATGGTTGTTGTTCAATAATAAAATTAATCCTCAAAAATACAACTTGCCTAATAATTCTGCACTCCCTGTAGATTAATATTGTGCTCCTATTGGCCAATTGTCCCTGCTGTCTCAATAGAAGGGATCCCAGCCATAAATAGGAGCATACAGCTCAAAAGACTTATTAGGACTGTTTGGCTCAATTATGGTGTTCTAAATTACTAAGGACTGTTACATTTTTCTTTACTTATTGTTACAATTTCTATACTTCCATTTGGTTTGTGTATACTGAAGATCTGAGTGTTATCTTTGCTACTGTTACTAATTGATTGCATAACATTGTTTAGCAGACCTACCACTGCTGCTAATTTCCAATTTCAAATACTGAGATTTTGAATATACTTATTTTAGAATTGTAAGTGATAGTAACGATCTCCTGGTAACAGCAATTGGATTTGTTTCCTTTTGCTATCCTTATTCTTGCTATTATTTTTTTCAGCCTAGGGTGTGGGTTGATTTACTGGGATTTGAGGAGTTACACACTTTTCTTGGGACCATTATCTTAACCTTCCTATCTATCAGAAAGGAAGTAATTCCTTTTCTGGTGATTCAGTAAAATGTAGTTTGCCTTTATGCTGTTAATTGTTTGGTTGGTGGATGGGAGCAGGTCTCTAGACAGGAATGGGGATAGGACCCAAATAAAGGTATTTACAGCTAGGAGTGGCTTGGATGGAGGCTTGGATGGAGGCTTGGATGGAGGCTTGGATGGAGGCTTGGATGGAGGCTTGGATGGAGATTTGGATGGAGAGATTTGGATGGAGAGATAAGGATGGAGGCTTGGATGGAGAGATTTGGATGGAGAGATAAGGATGGAGGCTTGGATTGAGAGATAAGGATGGGCAAAGCAGACGTGTTGTATACATTTTAAAAAGTTTGCCAACCAAATTCTATCACCCACAATATTAATTAATTAGATGTACATGAAACATTTGTGGAATATATTTAGCGAAAATAACAAACTGCATGCACAGAAAATGACAGTGGTGAACTACAGGTAAAGATGGTAGCATTGTTATAATAACAATATTAGAGTATCAAAGATTAGAATAAATGAGATGGAGTTTCTTATCAGTATCTGAATGTTTGCTGGGTGAAATGGGAATTAATTTTCTCATTTTTATTTTTTTTATAACTCATTGCTTGTTGTTCCTCCAGGAAAGCGAATATGTGTTGGAGAGGGTCTGGCTCGCATGGAGATCTTTCTGTTCCTCTCCTACATCCTACAAAAGTTTAATTTGGAATGTAACATAAAGGCTGAAGATATCGATATCTCCCCTATACCTTTCAGACTAAACTTCGCGCCACGACCCTATGAGCTCTCTGTGAACCTGCGGTGACCAAACCCAGGCCAAACTGGATCGCAGTGCTTCTATGGGAATTGATTTTAGGGGCTCTGTGTCATTTTTTTGATAAACTTACATGATGAATAATCTGTTTTTAAAAGGTTTCTTTAGTTATTTTGTACAGTCTCATAGACCATAATGGGTTTGGATTCTGGAAAGATTCACGTTCAAAGTAAAGATTTGTATAGATAGGGTATTTTTCTTAAATAGGACTTGCTGTCTTCCCCCACCACTTTACTTTTCCTACCTTTCCTCTTTTTTTCTCTCTTTTCCTTCTCTCTTTCTCTCTTTTCCCCCTTCTCCCCCTCTCTCCCCCCTCTCCCTTCCCTCTCTCCCCCATGTATTTAGTGTGAATGTTTGCTCCGTTTACTCTAATATAGATCATGAAGAAGGACTTCGAGCATTGACATTTTTTTTTGTTTTTAATACATCCTCTTTTGCCGGTGGGACAAGCTGACTGCTAACTTTGTTTTGCACATTTTATCCTTTATACAAACTTTTTCAGTTTTGACAATTGATTTTTATCTTCAGCTGGGGGATGGTAATGGGGGACAGTTTTGCACTTTTATATGCTAAACATTTCTGGTGACTTTTTGGTACTCACCTAGTATTTCTCCTGATTGTGTTTTGACTACCTCTGAAATTGATCCATCAAGTTGCCCAGAGTATATTTTTACCATTTTTACCATCTTATTAGACGCTCTGGCTTCGGACACATAAATTAATGGAATTCGATACACTAACCGGGAGGATTGGCAATTAAAGCAGGACCTTCCACTATTTATCAGTGGGTTCACTTGCACTCTGCGCTTAATACATACTTTACTATTACTTGAAGTTTTATACTATCTGTGTGTAACAGAACATTACAATCCCCTAAGCCCTGTGGAATAATCAAGGGAATTGCATTGTAAATCATCTGTTCGGTAGTTTGATTTGTTTCCTTGTCAGGATATTTCTTCCGAACACCGGACCACCTTGGTGTGTAATTAAGGAGCACTTTACCTCCCAGCTTGTTTCCAGCCGTTCGTATCGTTCAGCACGAACTCCGTGTGTAAAATATAGATGGCCGCCATTTCGGGACTTACACGTGTTTGCGGCCATCTTGCGCACGAACAGCGGTGCTTGCCTGTGAACGCATGGAACTAAAAACGGATACGCAAATAGGCAAGCACCGCTGAGACCTCCATACAACCGTAACTTCGTGCTGGAACTACCCAACAACCGTCCGTTCAGTAGTTATACTTAATTTTCTATGGGGATTTCAGCGAACACCGAGATAGTTGTGGATGGCAAAGATTTCGTGGAGTTTTAATAGGCGAACGGAGACCGACTGCAGGGCCAAAACTTGTGGAACTCTTTTCGGCTAGAAAATCTGGGCAGTCGGTCAAAACTTCAAAAACTTCAAGTTTTTGGGGTACATCCAGAACTTGGGTAAAAGTGTGTATGTTATAATTATGTTATATGTTTATCTGAGGGGAGGAGACATGGGGGTTGTACCATGCATGTAATTGGTTATTTTCAACCTCCCCCTGGGTGTGTTGTGTTTGTACCTTTTTGTAATAAAAGCCAGGCTGGGTGTGCCAGCACCTCAGCTCTTCGTGACCCTTCAAAACGTAGCCTCGTCTCGTTCTTGGAAGGGGATTATTTGGGAATATTACTCTGCTCTTTTTACAGCTGAACCTGACTCTCTCTCTGGATATCGTGGATGGGATTATACCAGCCTGACTTCTACACAGCAGCTTGCAGGGAAAAGGACGTCTCCAACGGCAGATACCCTCTCACTACCTGGGTAGCCGTTACACTGTGTATTATTCTTTTTATTTATTTTATTAATGTTTGCTCTGTTAAATGTACCTCATTGATTTTCCAATCCTCTGAACTGGGTGGAGTTTTTTTTTTTTTTTTTTATCATTATTGATACTCTTTATTTACATGGGTGAGTCCATTGTACAACCATTACTACTTTTTAATTATTACATTATTTACCGTCACACATTGAGAGTAACCAATTCTAGTTATTCTGTTTTATAAGATATAATTGGCTCTCCCCCTTTCCCTGTCTGGTGTTTTTGCTATTGGTACTAATATAATAAAGTTTGTTTGAATGTTAATAAACCTCTGCAACTTCTTTCATATTCCATATTGTTAATGGATCTTCCGGTGTGAAGACAGATTAGGATTACTAAAGTTACACAGGGAGATGCCTAAACCAGTGCAGTCATCAAGAACATTCCATTGGTTTCCATGGAGACTGTTCCATATTTAGAACCTTTCAACAAAACCGCTTTTTATACATCATCATAAGCCAAGTACCAAGCCTTGATCCTATGTTGTTTGTCTATTTACTATCCTATAGTATATAGGGCTGCAGAAACTTGATGATTAGAGGTTTAAAAAAGCGGACACATTCCTGACCTATCTCCTAAATAGCTGTGTGTTTTCCTTTTACTCTACTTGGGTTTTTTTTTTGTTTTTTGTTTTTTTTGTTTAAAGCCCTATTATATTTTAAACGATTCAGGAATAAATGTTCAGTTATAGTTTATCCTGCTAATATGTATATATTTATTGCAGTGGTTACCAACCCAGTCCTTAAGTGCCCCCTAACAGTCCAGGATTTAGGAATTACCCAGAAAGAAAAGCAAAAAAACACTTTAGACACAACACGGTAATGCCTTAATCCTTGACTGGTAGGGGGTACTTGAGGACTAGGTTAGGAACCCCTGTTTTATTGTGCAATTAAGGAGTTATCCCCCATGATACAGACATTTATGCAAGAGAAATCTGCACACCGAGTTGAATGATTTTACATATTTTTCTATTTCTGTCTACTAGATTTTCAGTTATCGATGGACCACTTTACCACCAGTTATTTCTGAAAGTTTTTGTTATCTGTGGGTGGTCCTTCAGATTTCTAGGCAATCCAGTATTGGTGGACTATCTTACCATCAGTTGTTTTTTTTGTGTTTTTTTTTTTTCAAATTTAATTTTAATATATTTTTAGACATTTGTTGCAAAACAGGTATATCAGCATGTATACACAATGGTGCAAATACACGGTACAGGTAATAGTACAATCATAAGGTGATATCTTGATCAGTATTGCAGAACTCAGTAAATCATATGATGAATAGCTGGCACCTGGGAAATAGTGTCATATATTGTTGATCTATGCATCAAACAGGCATGGAAGGAACACATGCTATAACACAGTATTGCAAGCACCGGGAAATAAGAAGGAGGAAGGAAGAAGAGTAGAAGGAGCAAGCACAAGGAAGTATCAAGAAAGGAGGAAGAAGAGGATATTAGAAAGGATCTTGAAGGAACCAGGGGTGGTTAAATCGGATCCTGCCCTCTGGCAGCTTACAGGTATAGGCAACCTCAGGTTAAACACTCAAAAACGCCCAAGCCAGGGGGATGCCCAAGCCAGGGGGATGACGTAGGACGCGTGTGCGCGAGCGCTACGTAAGGGGGGTGGAGGGAGTGAAGCCCGCCGAGAGTGCCGTGGGAGTCGGATGGCGGACGGAGGAGATTTGAATGAAACGCGAGATCTATGATCCAGGATTCATGATTAGCCCGGTCGTGCCTTCGACCCGAGTGGATACATGTACTGCGGGAGAAATAGAGGCGCCCTATTATTGCTGAGGTCGGGGCAGAGACCTGTGAGCATTGGACTTCTTACTCATAACTACACGCTTAAGCTGCTGGCTGTAACTTAAGGCTGATTGGCGGATGCAGTTTAACCCCTTAAGGACCAAACTTCTGGAATAAAAGGGAATCATGACGTGTCACACACGTCATGTGTCCTTAAGGGGTTAAGGAAGACGGGTGAGAATTATACCAATTACAACAATTATACATATTGGTACTCAGCACTCAGCACCCGACAAAGCAATACAATATCTTGGAATTTTTTTCTTGTTTTCCCCGCTGCAGTAATTCCCCCCAGGTCTAGTTAAACGTGGGGTGGTAAAAATAATTCAACGGAAAGTGAAAGGGGAAGAAAAGTAAGACAGAGAAAGTGATATTTTAGTTTACTTTTCTTTTTTTTACATTTACATGCCTTCATAAATATAGAAGGAATTGGGAAACGGTGTATTGGAAGCGAAGGAGGGGGGAAACCCATGATTTCCCATAATTTATCCTAAAACTGAACAGTGTTAAACACCATAGCTTGGAAAAAGTAAAGAGTGCATATAAAGAACCTCCACCTATGAATGCATACTCTTAAAGGAAAAAGGGAAAAAATAAAAAAAAGGAGTTATGAAGATGAAGTAGAGAGAAGGAAAACTAATTTTAATCAACCAATTATCTAAGGGTGTAACGTGATACATAAATTAAAACGTCAAAACGTCACTAAAGTTGAAGAAATACGTTTACATTGATTAAACGGACTCACGCTGATATATTTTTGGTGATTTTTCTTTTTTGTTGTTTTGTTTTGTTCTTTTTTGTGCTGCACGATATCACTAAAATTACGTCAACTAGAAGAATTCAAGAATAAAAATGCCATGAAGATGAAGTAGAGAGAAGAAAAACTAATTCTAATCAATCAAACAATTATCTAAGGGCGTAACGTGATACATAAACCAAAACGTTATTAAAGCTGCAGAAACACGTTTTCGTTGACTAACTATCTCACACAAGGAATTAAGCTGATATACTTTTGGTGATTTTTTTTTTTTTTTTTTTTTTTTTTTTTTTTTCTCTGTGCTGCATGATATCTCTGGGATTATGTCAACCAGAAGAAATCAAGAAAATAAAGTGTCCCTTGGCAAAGATAAAGATAAAGAACATAAAGAGAAGGTTGAAAGAAAAGAGAACAAGACGGAGAAAAGACTCTCTAATCTCTTTTCCCCCCAAACAGATAGATCATTCCCAGAGAGTTCTGTGAAAGAAATTAATTTGACAGCGGGAGAGAAAAAAATATCCCAATTAGAAACATCTCAAATGGAAAACTCGATGGTTACGCCAGAATTTTTAAAAATCTGCCTAGACCAGCAACTATTAGCAATAAAACAAGAAATTCTCAGCAATAATGAGGATTTAAAAAAGGAAATTAAAGAGATAGGCCTCAGAATTAACCAAGTCGAAAGAAAAATGGATCTTATTGACTCACTAATTAAAGACCAACAGCAGCAACAGGGAGAAATAAACCAGAAAATCCAACAGCTACAATCAAAGATAAATGATCTTGAAGACAGATCAAGACAAAACAACTTAAGATTAAGGAACATCCCGGAGAGTATCACACAAGAAAAAATAAAAGCATTCTTGGATTCATACTTCCTGGAACTGGGCATTCAGAAGGATGATAATTATAAATTTCTAGAGAGATATCATAGAATTCCAAAACCTAAAAATCTCCCAATGGAAGCTCCCAGAGATATTATGGTTTGCTGCAACTCATACTTATTTAGAGAAGAAATAAGAAAAACCTCAAGGCAAGGCAGTAAAAAAGAAGAATATGCGAACATAAAAGTTCTCCCAGACTTATCATATGAAACGAGGAAGAAAAGGCGATCATTCGCTTCGGTTCTGGAGACACTAAGGAAAAATGATGTTAGACACTTCTGGGCTTTCCCAGCAAAATTAATTATCACTCATGAAGCAAAAACTCTGGTATTTGCCAACTCAGATTTAGCCAGGAAATGGCTACAGGAGGTCCACATGCAAAATTAATCAATAAGTTTGGACATGCCAGCGGATCGACTAAGGGATGAAATTTTTTTTTTTTTTTTTTTTTTATTTTTATTTTTTTTTCTCTCTCTCCTCTGATGTAAATATAATAACCAGATATACTATACTGTAAATGGCTGACAAGGTATTGATCTGATCGGGTTACTTACAGCTTATAAAGGCGTATAATCTAGCAGTTGGTACATGGGAAATTGCAATATCTATACTGAAAATTGTTTACATAATTTATATAATTTTTACATAACAGGGGAATAGGTTATGGTATATATAAATGACACTCACGTGAAAGTATATCCTCTCAGAGGAGAACGAGATTACCCACAGATAATGATAGATATGGACACTTTTGGGTGTAATTTGATTAGTTAAATTGATAGGAATCCTCTGTATGATAGAACACTGCTTCAAAATAATCTCTAAAGCACAAATATTGAAATCACTAATATAAACTTACTAGGTAGTAGTGAAGAGTAGGAGAATGTACACATATCTTTTTTTTTTTTTTTTTTTTTTTCTTTTTTTTTTTTTTTTTTTTGTGTTTACTGTATTTTTGGGGGTAAATTTAAGGGTTAAATTGGCTATCTGGTCCACAAGATATTGTATGGATAACACTTTAGACTGTAAAGACAGATTTTAGTAATATAAAACTGTTATAAAGAAATTGAAATAATCACACTTAAAGGCACTTTTGGCCAAAGGGAAATGGGATAATATATATATAAGTACATTTATTGGAGTAAATTGAATAGTAAGATGAATACACGAGATATTATTGGTCTAGAGTAATTTTTAGACCATAAGGAAAGTACGATGTATTATAGGAAATTGAAATTATATTGAAAGTAGTTTTCACAACGTGGTTTATGATTGATATGTACATAAAAGGTTTTTTTTTTCTTTTTTTTTTTTGTGTGTTTACTGTATTTTTGGGGGTAAATTTAAGGGTTAAATTGGCTATCTGGTCCACAAGATATTGTATGGATAACACTTTAGACTGTAAAGACAGATTTTAGTAATATAAAACTGTTATAAAGAAATTGAAATAATCACACTTAAAGGCACTTTTGGCCAAAGGGAAATGGGATAATATATATATAAATACATTTATTGGAGTAAATTGAATAGTAAGATGAATACACGAGATGTTATTGGTCTAGAGTAATTTTTAGACCATAAGGAAAGTACGATGTATTATAGGAAATTGAAATTATATTGAAAGTAGTTTTCACAACGTGGTTTATGATTGATATGTACATAAAAGGTTTTTTTTTTTTTTTTTTTTTTTTTTTTTTCTCTCTTCCCTTCTCCTTCCCGCTGGGTATATATGGACACCAGCGGCACTCTCGGGGAGGGTTTTCTCATGCTCCCCCAAGTAACTCCATATTTCGTTGTGGAGTTGTGGATGTATTCCCAGAGTTCTGGGATGCATTTTCTGTCTTCCACTAAGTGGGAGTGGAGACGGAATTTTTTACAAAAAATGTGGGTATGTGTGGCCTTATGTTCGACTTACATGAGGTCATATGAATGTAATTGTTATGTGCTTTCCTCCCCCCCCTCTTTTTCTTTTCTTTTTCTCTCCCTCCCGCCGGGGGGTACGGTCTCGAGTTTCAAAGGCTTAGACTATGGTTAAGTTTATGACGCTGAATGTACAGGGCCTGAATAACCCAACTAAAAGAGCCATGGTGTATCAATATATTAAAAAGGAAGGTGCAAAAGTTGTATTACTACAAGAAACTCATTGGCTAAGGAAAGATATAAAACGTTTCATCCCCAAAAATTTTAAAATCCAAATCTGCTCATCATTAGAGGATAAAAAGAAATGTGGAGTAGCTTTACTAGCGACAGATGATTTAGATATTCAAGTCACATACCAGGATATAGATAAAAATGGCAGGTTCATCTTAGCCATATGTAAAGTACAGGATGAAGAATTCACTATTGTAAACATCTATGCTCCTAATACTAATTCAGTTCAGTTTATACAAATGGTGCTGAGTAAATTAGAAAAAATTAAAAAGGGTAAAATCATTATAGGAGGAGATTTTAATTGTATTCTGGATGGCACGTTGGATAGGAACTCATTGGCAGGGGTAACGCAAGATAAAAGGGGAAAGAAATCCTCAATGCAATTTTCAATGTTGATAAATAACTATGAATTATTAGATCTTTGGAGGATAAACCATCCATCAGAAAAAGACTATACCTGCTTTTCGAAAGCACACTGTACCTATTCTAGACTAGATCTGTTTTTGGGTTCGTTAGAGGTCTCATATAAGACTAAAAAGGTTCTGATTCATGACGTAACCTGGTCAGATCATAACCCAGTAATACTTGATCTCACTATCTCACCAGATATTAAAATTAGAAATAGTTGGAGACTAAATGAATTCCTTCTTAGGGAGGCTCAAGATATAAATACCATAAAAGAATTAACAAACAATTTTTTTGAGGAGAATAAGAATAAAGGAACTTCAGATGCCATAGTTTGGTGTACATATAAGGCCGTGCTGAGGGGACAGTTTATTAAATTAGGTACAATCAAGAAAAAACAAAAAGAAGCTTCCCTGACAGAATTATATGTGTCTCTCTATAAACTAACAAAACTTAACAAAAATAATCCAAATATAGAGATAAGTGAGAAAATAGGATTAATAAAAGATAAAATCAATAAAATTCTACTTTTACAAACCTCAAAAAAACTCGAATATCTAAAAATAAAATGGTACTATAAAGGAAATCGAGCAAATAAAATGCTCACAAATCGAGTTAAAGGTGCGAAATTAAACAAATTAATACAAAAAATTATTACAGATGATGGCATCCAATTAACGCCTGAAAATATAGGTAAAGCATTTAACTCATTTTACCAAAAATTGTATAATCTACCTGAACCCCCTTATAAACCAGAAACATACTTTCAAAATAAAACCCTAAAAAAATTATCAAGGGAACAACTGAATTCTATTAATGAACCCTTTTCAAAACTAGAAATAATAAATGCAATAGAGTCTTTAAAAAAAAACAAAACCCCGGGGCCGGACGGCTTTCCAAATATATTTTACCAACAGTTCCAGGACGTGTTGGTAACACACCTTGAAGATCTTTTCAATAGCATAGCTAGAGAAAAAGATTTGCCCAACGAATTACTATATGCTAATATAATTCCCATACAAAAGCCAGATAAATCGACGGAATCAGTGGGGAATTATCGTCCTATATCCTTACTAAATTCCGATATAAAAATATATGCAAGTATTTTGGCAAAGAGAGTACAAAGAGTACTCCCGTCCATAATCCATGGAGACCAGGTTGGATTTATGAAGGACAGACAATCAAATAATAGTATAAGGACAGTGATTGACATTTTGGAACACGTTCAAGAATCGGGCACTCCATTGCTGGCCCTGTCATTGGACGCGGAGAAGGCCTTTGACAGGGTCAGATGGGACTTCCTTTGGGAGGCATTAAAGGCCTTTGGTTTCGAAGGCTGGATTCTGAGCGCTATCATGGCCCTGTATAGCTCCCCAATGGCAAGAACAATCGGTAGGGGAATAACCTCTGAGTGGTTTAACATAAGAAATGGGACAAGACAGGGGTGTCCTCTGTCCCCGCTGCTATATTTGATATATATAGAACCCTTGATTTGTGACATCAGGTCTAATGAGAAAATAAAGGGAATAACAATAGGTCAAGAGGAACTTAAAACTTTACTTTATGCAGATGATGTCCTAATCACTATATCAGACCCTATATTATCAATAGACGAATTGTTAAAGGCGATTTATGAATTTGGGTACTATTCCAACTTTAAGTTAAATGTAGATAAGACAACTATTCTTGCCAAAAATATAAAGAAGGAAGAGAAAATATATATTAAAGCGAAATATAGTTTCGAATGGGCAAAAAAATGTATTACCTATCTAGGCATTAAGATTTCCAGTAATCCTTTTAGGATTATGGAATATAATGTTCTACCTCTAATGATGCAAATTAATAAACAACTAAAGGACTTGAGAACAGCAGAGATATCATGGACAGGTAGAATTAACATTGTAAAGTCTTATTTGGTTCCTAGATGGAGTTATATATTCCGTATGTTACCATTGAAAATGCCTAAACCATGGCTCATGATGATTCAAGCTGCTTTAGACAAATATATATGGCTGGGGAAAAAACCCAGAGTTAATAAAAAAATTCTGAATTCAAAGCCTAAATTGGGAGGGATGGGAATCCCTGATATTATGGACATATATGAAGCTTGTTCATTTGCGCATGTTATTTCCTCTATGAAAGAGAGTTCTTGTGGTGAAACATGGGAAAAAATTGAGGCTAGGAAAGCGGCAGTTCCGGACTTAACGACTTTATTCTGGAGTATAGATAAGTTTGAGAAAGATGATATGGGTATAATCCTAGCTAACCTATTGGGTCAATGGAGAATCTGGAAAAAAAGACTCAAGATTGAAGATAAAATTATCATTGATCTACCACTGCATGTATTGGCCAGTAATATGAAGGATTTAAATCTAGAGCCATGGTTAAGCAAAGGTATTAATAGAATAGATCAGCTATTCCAACAGCAACAAATTAGACCTTTTGAGGAGATTAAACAAATTTTTTTGCTTTCTTATAGAGAAAGTTTTGCGTATTTAAGGATAAAACATTTTCTAATGAGACACAGAATAACTGAGATTTCCGAGGGATTACAACTTTTTGTAGACTTGATAAACATCAGACATAATAAAAATTTAGTTTCTAAAAGCTTAAAACTTTTTAGTAAGTATAAGGCAATCCCTGAATTTCCAGCCCTAAAAGCATGGGAAAGAGACTTACAAATTATAATTACGAGAAAGGAATGGCTTAAGGCCAATAAAGCGGTACTGAAAGCTTCACATTGCCTAAACCTAACGGAAAGTCATTATAAAGTCATCAATAGATGGCATTATGTTCCAACTAAATTAACAAAAATATATCCAGGATCTCAATATCTCTGCTGGCGTTGCGCTTCATTGAGAGCAGACTACGTCCATATATGGTGGTCATGCCCGATTATATCTTCATTGTGGCAAAAGGTAGCGAAATTCTGCAGGGAAGTAATAGAGGTAGATCTTGATTACACCTGTAGTTCTATGATATTGCACTTGGGCTGGCCTATAATTCCAAAGGATAAAAAAGAGTTAATAATCCACATTCTCATTGAAACTAAAGCTACTCTTGCAAGATTCTGGAAAAACCCAGACTCCCCGACTTGGGAGCTGATAAAACAGCAGGTCTTGAATAACTGTAAAATGGAAATAGGGATATTAAGACAAGAACACTACTTTAATCCGAGAATTGAACAATGGCAGAAATGGATTATAAAATTAGGTAGAAGAAATGATTCTTAATTTACACTAAGATGTATATGCTATGGATCTGTGGCTGGGGGTGAACCCTGTGCATTCACCTTTAAGATACTTGTGGTTATGAGAAACCTGATTAGTAGTTAGAAGGATGTGTGTTGCCCTTCGGGTTCTTAAGACTGACTCGGGACTGACCCTCGGCGGGAGTGTGATTTTCTTTTCTTTTTCTTTTTCTTTTTTTTCCCCCTAGGTTTTGTTAATAGAGGGCCAGGGCAATAGGGAAATCTAGGGCAAGGTAGAAACATCTAAGAAAGGGACTTATAACCAAGAGGAAGGAGGAAAGGGGAATTAGAAAAGGAAAGGGCCTTAACAAATTATTACACATACTTAATACCATCTTCTTCAGAATGAAAATTGCCAAATTATGACTGAAACGTAATACGTTTCATAGAGTCTTCCCCAGTCTTTCTCTCCATGACTCTTGCAACAACACATGATGTGGGTCTTAAGGTTATGGGAAAATAAGAACGATAGACCGATAGGTATACAAATATAAGGCTCTGTAGTATAAAAGGACGGTTGGAGACAAGCATCTCTTGAACCCTGGTTATTGTGCTTCATAGCGCTTGAAAAAGTTTGTTCCCCCTAACCCTCTCCCCCTCGAATCTTGGTATAGCGAAAGGTGTGTGTGTGTGTATTGTTGTTTTATTGGGAAAAAATTGACATAGAGAGCTTGGTGCTTCTTAGTACAGGCAGATGGAGTCTGACCACCTCATTAAGATAGGCTGTGCAAGTTTACAGAAAAGAATTTTTATTCTTATAAACTGGACATTTGGGGATGGGGAATGATGGTAGAAAACGGAACCGAATACCCAAAAATCCATATGTAATGTCAACATCGGAGAATAAATGTTTTGATTTTTTGTATTTGTCTGTTGCATGATATGGAATTATTGTTAGAAAAGAAGGGGAAAACACAAAAAGACTGGTTCTGAATAATAGAATTTGTACTGCAATTGAAAGAACTTTAATATGCAATTTTTGTACCATATCTCTTTGTAAAATGACAATGTCTTTGTATGAATGTTTATATATATCTATGTTAAAAACTTAATAAAATATTAAAAAAAAAAAAAAAAAAAAAGAAGGTCTAGGAGAAAAATCGGTAATGAAAAAGGTCTAGGAGAAAAATCCCCCATGGAAACCTTGGCAGCCGGAGCCACGTATAAAGACATAATTCCCTGCATGGTTACTTGGGGAAAATTGAACCTGGCCAGTATACTGCACATGTGGGACCAATTTAGTCTGCTGAAGACCTTTTCTGCATCGAATGCTACGAAAAGGCCCCCGACACCTTGCCTCTCCATGCCTGCCAAGATGGTCAACATCTTCCTGGTGTTATCAGAGCCAAGGCGGCCTTTAATAAGCCCAGATTGGTCGTTGTGAACCAATTTGAGTAGTAGGGGTTCTAGTCTGTTACTTAAAAGTTTAGCGTACAACTTGGAATCACCATTGAGTAGGGAAATCGGTCTGAAATTCTTGCATTGCGCCAGGGGCTTACCCGGTTTGGGAAGGGTAGAGATATAAGCCAGCAACATTTTGTCAGGTAGAGTGCTCACTTCTGCACAGTGATTAACCCCTTGAGGACCAAACTTCTGGAATAAAAGGGAATCATGACATGTCACACATGTCGTGTCCTTAAGGGGTTATAGAGAGATTGGATGTGAGCTGCAAGAATGCTGGAGAAGGAATGGGAATATTTATTGGATAAGCTATCTGGCCGTGGTGTTTTGTGGGCTATTTGTGGGATATTGTCTTGGTGATTTGATCAAGAGAGAATGGCCACCTAAGGGAGTCAACGTCGGTGTTGGACAGTTGAGGGAGATCTGTGTCCGCTAGGAAGTTGTCAATATTGGTATGCATTGGCAGGTGTGTGTGTGGGTAGATTATAAAGTGTACTATAGTAGTGGACACATTTTTTACAATTGCTTGCAGATCCAATACTTTTTGTCCACTAGCAAGCTCAAGGGATACAATCCTGGAGGCGACAAATTTCTGTTTAAGTTGAGAAGCTAGTTTAGCCCCTGCTCTATTACCAGGAAGTAAAAAGGTAGCTGTGGACAGCTCCATGTCTTTGAGCTGTGTTTGAAGGTTGAGTAACCTGAGATATGTAGTTGGCGTAGGCGTGTTTATTCATGTGACCAAGTTCCATGAGTTCTTGAATTAGCGAGGTGTAGTTCGTCTAGCAAACTTTCTTTGTGTGGCTAGCGTGTTTAATGAACTTCCTCTAATAAACACATTCTGTGCCAGGCATATTTGGTCTATTGGAGAGTCCGGAGTTTTATTGTCCTGAAAATAGTGTTGGAGGTCAAGCGTAATGTGTGAGATTATAGAGGGGTCATTAAGGAGATGTTTGTTCAGTCTCGAGGTGCCGCAGCCATGGATGGGGAAATGTTCTTCAAGTGCTAGTGTAATTGGAGCATGGTCTGACCATGATATGAGGCCAATCTGGGTGTCCTCCACTTTGGCCAAGCAGCTGTTGTGGAGAAAAAAAGCTGTCTATTGACTGACAAATAGGCAGATCAGGGGCAGAGCTAGCACAATTCAAACACAGTGCTGGCCAATCAGCATCTCCTCATAGAGATGAATTGAATCAATGAATCTCTATGAGGAAAGTTCAGTGTCTGCATGCAGAGGGAGGAGATACTGAATGTTTGGATGCATTTTAGGCAGCCATGTTCCAGGAAGGATCTCTAACAGCCATCTGAGGAGTGGCCAGTGAAGTTATCACTAGGCTGTAATGTAAACACTGCATTTTCTCTGAAAAGACAGTGTTTACAGCAAAAAGCCTGAAGGTAATGATTCTACTCACCAGAACAAATTCAATAAGCTGTAGTTGTTCTGATGACTATAGTGTCCCTTTAAATAAAACGCTGTCATGAAACTTTATGTGCTATATCAAAAAAGTGGATTATACATGTAAATTATACATAAAATAAGCTTGGGAAAACAGAAAAAGTGGGTAGAATTATGGCAAGTATACCATGTGATTGTCACAATCACAGTGAGTGCCATTCTTAATAGAGGCCCACGGCTAATTCACAGTGATAGGCATCGCTTTTGCCAGGGGCAGCTGAGATCTTAATCACTTGCCTTGGGGACCTCCGTATTATTATTAGTTTTCTATTTCTCTCACTTGAATGTGCCTTTGGACTTGTTTGGGCATGTTTTGTTTGTTTAGATAAAGCATTGCTGGATTATTTTAACCTGAAGGATTATCTGCTGTTTACAGCTGGTTCCTGGTTGTACTACCTTGTGCTTATATTAGAGCCGAGGACAAAGGCCTTTTTTAACACTAGTTAATATGTTTATTTGATATTTATGAACGTTACTGATAACATTAAGCCATGGCATCTTTCGCTCTTTCAAAGATTGATATATGAAGATCTAAGAAACATATCCTTACTACACTATAATCTGTGTTGTTTTTTTTGTGTTTTTTATAATATTTCTTTCAATGAGATTTCAGGAATTGCCTAAGCTACGTTGTTCAGGTGGTGTGATTTCCACATTCACAATTTAGGTTCTAAGCATTCCACATATTTGCCCCCTGTCTTGGTTATACGCTGCATTGTGTTTATTATCTTTAATATAACATATTATCTGACAGAATCAAAAACATTTCAAACTTTGCTTTAATGTGCATATATATATATATATATTTATATATATATATATATATATATATATATATATCACTTATTAAATTTTAGACAAACGTTTGTATATATTTTATGTTTTTGATGTACCTTTTTGTTAAACATTTTATGAAAATATTAGCTTCAAGTAAAAAAGTAAAATTATGGTTTCTAAAATATTTTTGAAGTAACATTGCAACGAAAATAGTGTGTTCTATTTCTCTATATGAGCGGCCAGTGATATGCAAGGAGGTGCTCTCAGCCTCTGATCAGCTGAGTGTATAAACCTTACTTATACTATGTCGGCAGACAGGAAGGAAATCGGACACAGCGCTGTAGGATTCTGGAGGACCAACTTTGAGGTTAAACTATTGCAACATGTTTTATCTCCTGAAGGACAGACGTGCCTCCGGATCAGCTTCAGTGAGCTGAAGTTTTATAGATGGAGGCAGTGGTCCGGTGATCGCAATTGGGTCTCTCAAGCTCGGAGCTTTGCAGCAGTGGGAGAAGTGGGCCAATATGGTTCTCCGCTGTCAATCATATTGATTTCTGTAAGACAAGGTGTCATACAACTTGACGGGGACTCTTTTTATTTTTATGATTACGGGTGGTGTCTAATGTGTTCTAACCATGCTCTCTTTTTTGTTATATGTCTCATTTCACAGTTACTTTTGCTTTTAATATGGTTGCTGGCCTGTTAGATTGGATACCCTAGTTACCATAAAATGTGTCTTTATGCCACTAAGCTCAGTTTCAACACAAGGAGGTACTGGTTTTCTTGATGCACAATTTTACTACCAGTGCACTTATTCAGGTCTCATTTTTTGTTTTACATTTTTCTACTCTTACATCCGCACTATATAACCCGTATGATATTACATTGTGTCCTTTAATGTATTTGACAGTTTTTGGCTGATTGTTAACATCAATGTGACCTGCTTTCCTTAACTTTCATACACTCTGCTACTTTGTTTGAGTTTTTATAATACCTCAAATACACTTTGACAAAAATATAATAATAATGCACTGCATATTCAAGGTGAGGTTTTAGCATTGACTTATAAAGAGGCAAAATTATATTTTGATCATGTGAATCAATAACCTCCTTTTATACATGAAAGCATAAACTTGTGCTTAGTTTGTTCTCTAATTATTCCCAAGTCCTCTTATTTTAATGTTATCCTTCTTCCAAAATGCATGTCTTTACATTTATCTGTATTAAATTTCATCTGTTACTTGCATGCCAAGTCCCCCAATTTATCAAAATGTCTCTGTATTAAAGCTAGATCATGTTCAGACTGTATTTTCTTACCTAGTGTTGTGTCTTCTGCAATCACCAACAAATTACTTTCAATGTCCACTGTATTTTAGTTTAGAAACAGATTTTTTTTATCTAAACCAGATGATTTCATTTTTGCTGTTAACCTTATGTGTGGAACTATACCAAATGCCTCCGCAGAATCCAAGTAAATCGCATGTACCAGATCACCCTGATCTATATTTCTAATAACTTCTTCATAGTACGCACTTAAGTTAATAGGCATGACCTGTATTTCAAAAAAACGTGTTGATTCCTGCTAATGATATTATTGGTTAAAACTAATTCTTGAATCCCTTACCAGTACTTCAAATAATTTCTAAACCACAGATATTCTGCTCACGGGTCTTTACTTTCCAAGTTGAGTTTCGGAAACCTTTTAAAATATAGGCACCACATCTGCTTTTCTCCAATCTCCTAGTATATGTCCTGAAAGAAAATAATCCTGAAAATTTAAAAACAGTGGTATGGATATTTGTCCACTAAGCTCCCTAAGTACTCATGGGGAATACCAGCTGGTCCTGTGGATTTGTTTACATAAACTTTAATTTATGTAGCAATTTATTTTGTGTTAACCAATCACCTGTTTGCTATAAGGCTTTTGTGACAATAATTTGCAAATCGACAGCCAGAGATACTTCTTCTCTATATGCAGTAAAAAAAGAAAACCTTATTTAGAATTTCTGCCTTTTCCTGATCCTCCTAGATTAACTCACCTATATTAGCTGCCAACGGACCAACACTTTAACTCTTTGCCTTTTTAGCATTAACATACTTAAAAATACATTTTGGGGTTGCTCTTGATCTCTATGGCTATGTGCTCTTCATTTTCAGGTTTAGCTTATCTAATCGTGCAGATGGTAATAACAAGAGGAAAACTTGTTCATTTGTTCTAAAAAAACCCTGCAATTTCTTCTGAATTTTGGCTGATCACCAGGCACCAAATTCCATAACTCTAAGCGCCATATGGACATATCACAGAACAAACGTCTTGCGCAATGGAGTAGGAGGAGCAAGTTTGTTTTTGTTCGTAATTCAGAATTCTGTCTGTGGTGCCAACAAAGAGGGATAGAATAGGGAAATGGTAACATTTCTTCAGGGAAGGGAAAATAAGTGGCTTGTTTGCCATGATGGTCAAGAGGACTGCCCAATGATGTTGACTCTCCTGTCCAATCAAGATTTGGAAATAAAAGTTTATTTCCAAGCAGGATTCTTCTAGAAACGTTGACTTGAACTATTGAGGGAGACAAGCCAGCACACCGGGATTGCCTGGTTTTACTCTTGCTGTGCCTCTTTGGGAGTTGGATACAGCCCGTGTCATTGATCCTAGTGTGAAACTGGTTAGGTTACTGTTGTGCCTAGCCCCTGATAGTGCCATCTAAGACAACTCTGAGTGGGAGATGTGTCATTGATCCAAATGAGGTGGAGATGGTTAGGTTTCTGCAGTGCCAGTGCCACACTTTAGCTTAAGCCTCCCCTGCTTTATTTATGTCATTCACAGCCCCAGAATGGGGGGCACTGGAACAATGACCTTCCTCCCTGCTCTTTAATCTGAAGCCCCCACCTGATGCCTACTTTTTATATTATTTGCAATAGCTGTCCAGTCGCTAGTCTTTTTTTACAGCAAGCAGCCATTGGCTGCTCACTGTTTAGCAGACATGCCCCCATTCACGACATGTCTAGGGGATCATGGATGAGGTTTTAAACCTCCCTTGTACAAATAGGCTTTTGTTTAATTTCTTTTTTCTCAAGCAGCTGGCCCGTTTACCTATGCAAAGTCTATGAACCAATACAGGTCTCCAACAGTTAACTATTTGGAAGATCAGTTTTCAAATGCTTAAACAATCCGGTTTGGCAGCATCAATTGAAGCATTTAAAGAGAGGGAAACCTAAAGACAGAATCCAATTAACATTTGAATATAGAAAATAATCCAAATAATTCCAAAAAGAGGCAGTTTTATTGGACCCAAGAACCAGCAAGCAACGTTTCGACCCCTTAGGGTTCTTGGGTCCAATAAAACTGCCTCTTTTTGGAATTCGTTGGAGTGCCTGGATTATTTTCCATATTCAAATTCTATATTTGGTCCTGTCTGGTACTGGGACTTCTCCAGTATAGCACCCAGGATTACAGGACGGAGGGTTGAGTGCACTTCCACTATCTACATTTGAAAATCCAATTAACAGTCAGAGTAGTACACAGTAAATGATTGCGAGCTTGAAGGGTAGATGAGAGAAAAAGTAATACTTTAAGGCTGTCTGATAACAATAAGTGAAGTCAGAATTTAGGGAAACCAAGAAAGCGAAGGTCAAACAACAGCCGGGTTATACATGAGAAGTAGTATAAATTAAAGATTCTTGTGATGTTACTCTTCTTTTCAGTTGACAAAGTGTTGGGGCCCTATATGGACTACCTATAGAGAGGAGAGATGGATGGTTTCTCAAGGCAGCAAGCATTAACAGGCAAATAGGCACTGATGGTGCATTTCAGCTGGAAGGCTATTCCATGCATCCACTACCCTCTCAGTAAAGTAATACTTCCTGATATTATTTTTAAACCTCTGCCTCTCTATTTTAAGACGATGTCCTCTTGTTGTGGTAGTTTTTCTTCTTTTAAATATAGTCTCCTACTTTACTGTGTTGATTCCCTATAGAAACTGTCAGATGTGTTGGGTACCTGACTATCGTGACACCCTGTAGCTTTCCAAAACCCCATAAAACCTGTACATGGAGATTGTACTCGTGAGAGATCGCTGAACACAAAAATCCATGTTTTAGAGCAGTAAAGTGTATATTGATGACGATATCAATGGTGAAAGGGCAGAGTTTTGCGACAAATGCAAAAATAAAATTAAAAAAAATGACCGCTAACTTTGGCCAGGGTTTGTGACTAAGTGGCTACTAATAAAGACTAGACATACCCCATTTTGAATACCCTGGGTTGTCTAATTTTGCAATGAAATGCCATGATGGGTTCGTTCATTATTATATGGTCTCAAAGGCAGAGGCATAACTAGAAACCACGTGGCCTTGAAGTGAAAGTTGCCCTGGGACCCCCTCATACGTCTACCATCCATCCCATATGTCCACACATCCCCGTCCCCCCCACACACGCAGACAAACAGGTGCACACAGACACATATGGACATACATACAGACACACATACACTAACACACACACATGCAAAATGTTTTAGTCACCCTCCTGTTTCCTACCTTTATGGTGCAGGAGGGTGACTTCCCTAGGGTCCAGTGTTGGCTCAGCCTCATGGGAGTAGGAGTTCCCACTCTGACTCCATCCTCTCTTCCTCCCACGTGGCTCCAGGGCAGTCACTTCCTCCCAGCATCTGACATCACAGAGTGGCCCGATCGCGATGTTAAAGCGCCGCAGCGCTGACCGGACCCCCTGGTAATACTTTGCTGTTAGGGCCACCCGATGGACCCCTTCAAGGCGGCCCCGGTGGTTCTACCGTGCAGGCTGAGGACGCAACACAGGGTGGCAGGCACCTAGTCGCAGGGGTCCGCAAGGTCGCTGGCCCCCTGAAGTGACGGGCACGGTCGCAACTGCGACCCCAGCGACAGCGGTAGTTCCACCACTGCTCAAAGGCTACATAGGCCCAGCGAACCAATCGGGCAAATTTCAATGTGTAAAAGCTGAAATAGGCATGCTCTTTATTTGACCCTGTAACTTTCTAAAACATCTTGGAACCTGTACATGCGGGTATTGTTGTACTTGTGGGACATCACAGCATACACATATGTATGTTTTATTGCAGTAGAAGCTTACGGCATTATAACATTCACAGTTAAAATGCAATGCAGAACTAGAAAAAAAGAATTCACACTTCTTTAGTTTTTATTCATATTAAATTAGTTAAATATTTGATGTGGCATGAAAGTCCTATCTTTCTTAACAAAAATACATGATACCTGTAGCGGAGAGGTAGTCTAATCCACAAGGTCTCCGCTGGCAGACAGGAAAAGCAGGCAATAATCCACAAAGGCAGGTACAGCATACAATAATCCAGGTAGCGTTATAAGAATCCTTCCCTCCCAAGAACTAGACGAAACATAGGCTGGGAGTCAACTGAGGTCTTTATTCACAGGACACAGTATTTATGGGATTCCCCATGCAAGGGGTTTCCCTACAGGCATTCCAGGGGTTGTACAGTAGGGGACTACATGGGGGACTGAATAACCTGGGCATTTCTCCCATCAGGCACCGCTGCACGAGAGGGATACTCCCACTAGAATATACAGTTAAGTGGATTATCTCCTCGTGCAGCAGAACTAATATTCTACATAAAAATACATATCTTTTAAAATAGTCGTTAGATTGAAATAAATGGACGTTCGGTAGATAGCTGGGGTCGGAGCGCACATTTCGTGAAAGTACCGCTCTGATCCTAGCTTAACTAACCGAACGCCGCACGAAACACACATTATTTCTAAGTTACATTTAAACTACCTATTGACCTTAGAGAAACACATTACTGAAGGACCGGGGCTCCCGAACGGCTTGGAAGTCCAGCGGTATTCGTGCCGCTGAGTAGCCGATTTTAGTTCCAGGCGCTCAACGACCAAATACCGCTGGGCTAACAAAGGATCCAAGATGGCCGACCGCCGCATGGTCGGTAGTCGAACGACGGCCACCCTGAATCCTCTTAATTACTGATTGCAACAATGTTGCAATCCTTAATGGGAGCCACACGACCTCCTGTGTGTGGTCTCCATTCGGTAGTTTGTTCGTTTAACGAAGTGTTGAAATTCACTGTTCGTGAAACAATTGCATGAATGCTGGCGGTTTTCATGCCGTCAGCATACGAACGCTATAGTTTACCAGAACCATATTACACGTAACACACATATGCTTGGTTCTTTAAAGTGGTATACACATATGCAATAACAGGATACATACATGAATGACAATATACAGTGGCTGTGTTTGCCACAATACATGTAAGTGGTCTTAGTATGAAAGAGGTAAATTATGACTGAACAGCGATATTGCTCAAATTCTAGGTTTGTTTTCTTTTGGTTCAGAACTTGGACCCTTGCCTCCATCCTTAAGAGGTTAATGTTGTGGCCGATCAGTGCTGTCCCATTTTTTTTCTCCAGGTATGTGCTTGGCTCGACCATGATCCAATCACTAATGGAAGCATCACTTTTAAAAGCCTCTGTACTTGAGAAGCAGCTTACAGCCAGGGCTCGATCTCATTCCAGTGGCTGATAGAGTTCCAGGAGACACTGTGTTGATAGTGCTAGTTTAATAATCTAAGTAGGTTAAATAGCTGATATGGAAAACATTCTGACTCTGCTGATATATATATATATATATATATATATATATATATATATATATATATATATATATATATATATTGGCAATTTTAGCCTGAATTCTGCAACTTGAATTTCGAGTTTAGTAAATAGACCCTCTCTTGTCCTTAGAGGAACAAAGAAGGGAAACAAGTTAATATTTATCCACGCCTTCTATACACATCAGCTCTGAGTGTTTTAGATTTCATCACTCTTTTAACAGTCACTCCTGGGACTGTCCACAGAAATCATTCAGAGACAGCCCTCGGAGCCAACATGGACATAGTGACTCTTCTCCTCATATTCCTGGTCTCCTGTATCTTGTGTTTCTACACCTGGAACAGCATGTACAGGGGACACAACCTGCCCCCTGGACCTACCCCACTGCCCATTCTCGGGAACCTTCTCCAGCTGAAGACGGGGCAGTTGGTGGATTCTCTTTCAGAGGTTAGTAGATGGATTGCAATCTAACAGGACCAACGCCAAGCGATGACTCGCAGTTAATGTTTATATTACAGTAGAGATAGTCAGACTGACACACTGAGCAAAGGCTACGGGAGTTGAAATATGCACATCATAGATACTCAACTAAAAATAATCTAACAAAGCAGGGGAATCAGATTTTACATATTCTGTCCATTAGCCCCTGAGTCTTCCCCTGTCCTCTCTTCCTTTATAATGCTCTTTTTTTTTCTCTTTCACTAAACCCATATGCTTTCTCTGCCCTGCTTTCTCGTGACCTCTTGTGTGATTGAGATTGAGATCTTAAAGTGCGATGGAGCCAAGAACATTCCCGATGAATCGCTATGGCTGCCAAGCACAAACAGTCATGTTTCCGTCTATCACAAGACCAAGCGCAGAGCCAAATGGAAGTAAATCAAAATAAGAGCAGGAAACACTGAGAACACGTGTTAAGCAGCTTGCCTTTTGCTTAGTTCCCACTTTTTTTGTTTACTTGTGCCATAACAGAGGAAACATAGCATGGGTGTATCAGACTGTTCATCCTCAAAGGCTGGAAAAGAAAGTCAACATGTCACAGTCTGCAGGAGATGCAGCAACCCCAGGCTGTTCGCCTTAATTTTGTTTTTTTGAGTGACTTTTGGCTCAGACCCCTCGTGGATCTATGAGTAGAGGTACAATACTGCATTGCCCTTTTGACTTAGGAGATACTAAGAAAATGGAAAGACATTACAATTCAGGGTGAAAGATGTAAGTGACCACTGGGGATGGAGAAAACCTCAATTAACTGGCCCACTTGTATAAATTAGTAGCTCCATAATAGATGGACAGCTAAGCAACTGGGAGCAATAAGTCCAAACAAAACACTGAAAAGCAAAGCGTAGAACATGGCATCACAAATACAGTAATACCTATTGTGATCGTTTACTATGCGCCTTTTACGGAATATTCAGATTTTATGCTTATTTATAGATTACTTTCGGCTTGAGAACAGAAAACAACTAAAAAATAATAGTGCAGTATATCAAAAACTGGATTCCTGCCCAAGTAGAATGATGGATTGCTTACTCACATGGCAGATAGCCTTTAAAACACGCTCCCACTTGCATTCACCTGTGACATTGGCAAGGCTCAATTACTTGGAACACAACTGCACATTCTTAAATCAATCAAATAGGAACATGCCTCCTTACGAGAATTGCTAAAATCTTGGTAGCAGCCCAGGAGAAGTAACACTGTTGCAGTTTTATTGCAAATCCTGACCAATACGACTTTTGTCCAAGTCGCTCAACTACAACTGCCCTCTTGCAACGACAGCCAAACTGGCATGTAACAAGGAGACCTAAGTGGAGCTATTCTTCTTGCTTTTGCCAAGGCCTTTGACATTGTAGATCATGGCATTCTATTGCAATAACTTAAAAACTCAGATATTGATTGCCATCCGCTAACTTGGTTTCAGTCATATGTATCGGATCACTCTCAATATGTGTCCATTTCTGACAGTGCCTCACTCTCTCTCCCAGTCACGTCTGGTGTTCCCCAAGGCTCTGTACTCTGCCCCCTACTATTTACATTATTCATAAATGATCTGCTTGACGTCTGCAAAACCTCGTCTGTACACATGTATATAGACGACACTGTAATCTACGCTAGCAAACCACATTTACTGCAGCTTGAGGCTGTGCTCCAAAACCAGTTTGCAGAGGTATAAAAGTGGATTTGCGGATAGTAAATTTTTCTAAACACTGACAAAACTGTTACCATGACCTCTTCAACATTACTTTAATGTAATTGAATTACTTAAAGTGACACTATAGTCACCCAAACCACTTCAGCTCAATGAAGTGGTCTGGGTGCCGGGTCCCTCAGGTTTTAACCCTACAGATGCAAGCATAGCAGTTTCAGAGAAACTGCTATGTTTACATTGCATGGTTAAGCCAGCCTCTAGTAGCTGTCTTCTGGACAACCACTCGAAGCGCATCTGTGACGCTGGAGGCACATTATGTTTCCATCACGCAGAGCGTCCATAAGAAAGCATTGAAAAAGGCTTTACAATTGACAGCTTGAATGCGCGTGCGGCACTTGCCGTGCATATGCATTCGGATCCGCTGACGTCGGCAGAGGAAGCTGACGTCAGCACGGGAGGAGAGGTATCCAGCGCCTAGGGTTTTAACCCCTTCAGCACCACGGGAGGGGGACCCTCCGCTTTGTTTTCCTGACACTATAGTGATCCTTTAAATTAAAAAATTCTGAGTTATGCATCCCAAAAAAATGTAATTGTTTTAATGAGAGTTTATCGATGTAGAGAACAAATGATTTGGGTCAAGCAACATATCTCGACATTTGAAAGACACTAACTCTTTCAAATGTCTAGATATGTTGCTAGACCCAAATCTTTTGTTCTCCTCATCGATAAACTCTCATTAAAACGATATCCAAATCTAGGTGCCCTGTACAGAAACCAATCCTGTCTAAGCCCTACAGTAAGGAAACAGTGCAACAAATGCTAATGCCAGTCATTGAATATGGGGATAGTAGCGGAGTAGAGGTATCCAGTATCCACGGTATCTCCGCTGGTAGGCAGGATAAGCAGATCCAAAACAGGCAAAAGACAGGTAGCGCCAAGAACTAGACGACACATAGCTTGGAGGTCAACTAAAGCTTTATTCACACACTTCCAGTATTTATGGGATTCCCCATGCAAGGGGTTTCCCTACTGACATTTAAGGGGTTGTACAGTAGGGGACTACATGGGAAACTGAATAATCTGGACATTTCTCCCATCAGGCACTGCTGCACGAGAGGGATACTCCCACTAGAATGTACAGTTAAGTGGATTACCCCTCCGTGCAGCAGAACTGACAATCCACCTTAAAATATATAACTTTTACAATATTCGTCAGATTTAAACGAATGGACGTTCGGTAGATAGCTGGGGTCTGAGCACACATTTCGTGTGAATACCGCTCAGATCCCAGCTTAAATAACCGAACGCCGCATAAATTAGTCATTACAATTAAGTTCCCTTCAAACTACCGAATGAACTTAGGGAACCACATTACCAAAAGACTGGGGCTCCCGAACGGCTTGGAAGTCGTCGAGTAGCCGATTTTAGTTCCAGGCGCTCGACGACCAAATACCGCTGGGCTAACAAAGGATCCAAGATGGCCGACCGCCGCGTGGTCGGTAGCCGAACAACAGCCACCCTGAATCCTCTTAATTACCAATTGCAACATTGTTGCAACCCTTAATGGGGGCCACACGACTCCCTGTGTGTGGTCTCCATTCGGTAGTTTTATTCGTTTCACGAACAGTGATGAAATTCACCGTTCGTGAAACGATTTGCAGGGAGGCTGGCGGTTTTCTTACCGCCAGCATACGAATATCAGCATATGAATACTGTTACTTGCCTGAACCACATTCCGGACACTTGGTTCTTAAAGGCATACACATTTTAGATGAAACAGGATATGTATACAGACTGGACAATGTACAGTGGCTGTGTTTGCCACAGGGATGTAGTGTATGCACCCGCACCGCAAACCCACCTAATAAACTTTATACTTTGTATAACTCATTCTCCCACTTTCTGCTACAATTACATAACCCACCATTGTGACATGTTAAAAAAGCTAAACTGGCTATTTCTGGAACCCAGACCCATTATACATCTTTCCAGCCTTGTGTTTAAGAGCCCTTGTTGGAACCTCCCACCCTACCTGAGCAGAATGCTCTCCCCGGCTGTCCCCACCTCCTCCGATCCAGTACTAGCATGATATTTAGCATACCGCAATACAAAAATAAAGTGTCTCGATCCTCCTTTTCCTACAGAGCATCACAATTATGGAATAACCTCAGGGACACAGTCACATCTTCATTCCATCTAAAATCTTTTAAGAGATCTATGGCAATATACCTCAACACAGAATGCACCTGTCACGGTTGAATATATGTATTACCTGTCATGTATTAAATTTATATATGTGTGTATGTATATATGTATATTTATATGTATATTGTAGCATTGTAGCATTATTTGTATTTTTTTTAATATTATATTGTAACAATGCAGTGTTTGTGGTCCCAGGACATAATTGAAAATAAGAGAAATCTCAATGTATCCTTCCTGGTAAAATATTTTATAAATAAATAAATAATATGAGTTAATATAACTGAGAAGTAAGTAGTAACAGCGTATTTAAAGTGTAAATTTGAAACAGTTTTGTTAATATGGAGTGGAGATAATTCAGTGTGTAGTGGAGATAGGTTAGTATGTAATAGAGATCAGACTCTTCATATACAGATTTTTTACAAAGGAGAATAGATCAGGGTGGTAACCACGAGATGGCAGCAAGGAGATGGTCTGGAGGTCCAACCCAGTTTAACCCCTTAAGGACACCTGACATGTGTGACATGTGATGATTCCCTTTTATTCCAGAAGTTTGGTCCTTAAGGGGTTAATGAAATTCTGCAGCTTAGTTTAGCAATAAGGAATACAATAGGTTAATAATCAAGAAAACCGCATAGTCTGGCACCCATTCAGTAGCAGGAGATCCAGCAGTTATCGACAAACAAAACAGAGAGAAAATTAGCCATGTACAGAACTTCGTTCCAACAAGCTGCCAGTTACCAGTAAGCTTGTGCATGGCAACAAAAATGCTTTATTTTAATCAACTGTAAAAAAAAAAAAAAAAAGCGCTGGTGAACTGAAATGAATTTATCTGCATTTAATTTTCATTATATGCTTTTTGGATCGGATGAATTTTACTTGTGCTATCGTTCTGTAAATAATGATTTGGATGAACCAAAAACAAGAGTCTACTAGTATACTGCAAATCAAAAATGGCTATGACATTACCGAGCTTAATAGCTGGTTGGCTCTGCAATATCAGTCATTTCTACCATGTCAAAAACTATGAAGAAAACTCAGGTCTGGATTGCATTCGATCGGCAAGACCAAGTGAACAATTATCAGAAAATATTTTTATCGAGTTTGACTAGATTTGATTCCAAACAAAATTCTAGCAGACAAACCCAGTAAACAGATCGGCTGCTTGAGAAAAATCACCTGATAAATGTGCTTTGAAAGCGTATTTGTCAGCCTTATTAATGAATATTCCTAACAGTCATTAAAAAAATATTTAAATAAAAGCACGTGAGGTTCGATATGATCCCCACATTAATTCAAGGGAGGTTTTAACCCTGCCCCACACCCCAATTTTCCATGCAATGAGTAGGGGCATATCTGCAAAACACGTGGCCTATTCCTGTATGGGATAAGTGGGTAACAGGTAATCTGGGGTTTCATCTCTTCCTATTCATCATTTTAATTTAAAAAAAGTCAAGCCAAGTCTGCCACAACAATAAGAATGTTTCTATCTTTCCTTGAGACATGGGAAGCTGAATTGTGTTACTTAGTAATTATGTTATTATCTGTTACAAAGTGCCACCTTCTTGCAGGTGTATGGAAAAGCATCATTAAAATCCTTTAAAATGTTTTTCATAATTTTTCATAATTAAATAATTTGCCTGAAATTAGCAAGGAGGTGGGACGAACACAAGGCCAATCAATCAGCACTTCTTCATAAAGATGCATTGAATCAATGCATTTCAATAAGGAAAGTTCAGTGTGATGCTGAACACTATGCAGCACTACCCCAGGAAGCACCTCCAGTGGCCATCTGAAGAGTGGACACTGGAGGTATCCCTAGGTTATAATGTAAACACTGCCTTTTCTTTAAAAGGGCAGTGTTTACATGAAAATGCTTGCAGGGAATGGTTATACTCACCAGAGCAACTACATTAAGCTGTAGTTGTTCTGGTTACTGTAGTGTCCATTTAATGTTGTTGTTTTCATCTTTCAGAACAACAATTTATTCAAACAGTGAAATATAAGACTTGAAAAATGAATCCGTATCTCTATTTTATTATCTATATATTTCTTTGTTTATATTAACACATTTGACACTGTAAGGGTTTTATTGTTAAAGGTCGATGTGTTCTCTACTGGAGAACGGACTTGAAATTACCATATTCAAGTTGACAAAAGTCTCCAATCCAGATGATTTTGTGATTTATTTATTTGTATTTATTTTTTTCCTATCATTTTGCCCTGTATTTGTTCTAAATTGGTTCTAAAGCTAGCCATTTATTGAATAGATTCCTAAGACGTTATTTATTTTCAAGTTGTAATGAAATCTTTTCGTCTTATTCACAAAACTGGAATTCTGCAGAATTGACTAAATAAATGTAAATTTATTATAATAAAACATATAGGTAAATCATTTCTCCCATTCAACTTGTTCGACCTAATATGAATTATTTTCTCGTGAGTTCTCCACGATTTCTGGTTTATTGAATATCAAGGGTTACTTATCCAGGCGTTAAGTTGTTGGGATCCTGTTACATCTTATGATGGCTTCTGCCTTCCTGCAGATATTTATGGGGCAAATAGCCCAGATCTAGCTTTAACACAACATGTCACTTGATTGACAGATGCACAAGAAGTACGGGGATGTGTACACTCTGTATCTCGGGCCCCGGAGAGTGGTGGTGCTATGTGGGTACGATGCTGTCAAGGAAGCCCTGGTGGATAATGGAGACGAATTTGGGTTCAGAGGCCAGTTGCCAGTTACCGATTTATATATTCAGGGCCACGGTAAGTAAATCCTCCATTGAGAACTCATGCTTGCCAGATTCCACTACTGAAAAAAAGGTACCTCAACCAGAATTGATGAGTATACCAAATCCCTTTTATTCATTCCATCTTAGATTGAATTGGTGCTTGAGTGTTTCATGACTGGTTGGCACTTGTTTAGAAACTGCATGGTATGGTATAGCTTTCCCATAGCACATAGCTAATGTTCTTCTTTAGGTTTTGGTAAAACTCTACGCACCACAATCTACTGCAGTAGTTATGGTGCCAGGAGTGCCCAGCTTCCCATAGTATAGCATATCTTAGTGTAGTAGGAAGCTTACAGCACCAGTGGGCGTGGTGACGGAAGCTAATAGGGCACTCCTGGTACCATAACCACTACAGCTGGTAACATTGAATATTTGCTTACCTTGAATTTTCTAAGTTTTGTGTTGACATTTAAAGCGATTTGTGTGTGCGTAGGTAGACTCTACATTAATGCGACTCTTGCCTCTGTGCTAAACATCATAATTCATATAACACGGTTTACACTGACGCACTCACAGGTCATCTTAATGGTGAACTAAACTGCATTTATGTTCAAATCAAAGATCTAGGATGTAATTACTCCTACTGAAAGTAAATTACGTTTATTTCACAATTAAGATGTCCTGTGAGTGTGCCAAAGTGAACAATGTTTATATATTCACACATGTATTTTGAACCTTTGCTGTGGAACGTGAACTTTTCGCTAGTCTGATATCTGTTAAATGTCCTATGTTTGGATAGGATCAGCTCTCTACTGATAAGTGGTTTTCAAGGTTTCAAACTTTGATTGTGAAATTGATGGCTGAATGACCAAAATTAGTCCTCTCTTATTATTTGTTAATGAATGGCTATATTACAATGTGTGTGAATGAGTTAGTGTGAATGTGTATGAATTTGTGAATCTAACCCTTTCATTACTAAACTCACCTTTGTTTAATTCACACAGCAGTTACCTGGAACATTTGCTAAATCATAAAATAATAATAATAATAATAATCATAACAATAATAAGATTCTGAAAATATGTGTATAATTATAAGATTAAAAAGGAAAATCCACTAGCCAAATAAAAATAAAAATAAAAAAATCACTGAGTAGTAAATATACTCCCAATGAAATTATTATTATTATTATTATTATTATTGACATTATAGCGCCAACTGTCTGAGGGATACCGAGGCCATCCTCACCCTAGTCCACTCCCCACTCCTTCCCGAGACCCAAAAGACTGGCGGGACAGTCGTAGTCAGAGTGGCCGAGGATCTACTGCCTATCCACAGCACAAGTCCACCTTGACTGGGGGACCAGAGGCACCAGCACACATGGTATGATAAGGGAGCAAGGAGCCACAGCTTTCAGGTGGGACAGAAGGTTTTAGTTTTAAAACCTGTCCAGCATGACAGGCTACAGGCTGCCTGGCAGGGCCCATACCGGGTACAGAAGCTGGGGCTCCTGGGTACAGAAGCTCATGGGATGAAGACCCCTTGTCACCAGAGGTGGGAAGCCCTGAGGATGGGTGGCGGGAACAAGGGACAAAAGGACTGAAGTTAAGTTTCTATCAGGAGACCGCTGGGAGGGGGAGGACCCTGGGAGGGGACACTGAGTGGCGGGAATAGAAGACAAAGAGACTGGGGTTCCAGATCCATTATACAACCTCTGGGAGAGGGAGGACCCTGGGAGGGACATTGTCTTTATGTGTGATCCACTTCTTGCATGGCGAAAGTATAAAGCCAATAAAGTTGTTGTTGTACTCCTGGAACTGTGTGTCATGCAGTTACTGGGGGGGAAATGGGTCTCTCCATTCATTAATAGTGGAGGTAACCAGCTTGGTTACCAACGGTCCGCTACACTGTCGCTTTAACGTCAGGTGCCGATGCCAATACTCTACTCTCGTGCATGCGCGAAAGTACAACATTGAGGTTTATGGAGCATCCCACAAGACAGCGGGATCCTCCATAGACAGAGACATCACTGGTTACGAGATTTAGAGAGACAAAGTAGTCCCTACGTTCAGTGAAATTCCAACCCGGTAAAAATGAGTATCTCATAAAGATTCTATCATTATGAAATGCTCACTTTTCAGGGGTGGGGGAGGGGGTAACAGTGTCGCTTTTAAATAATTTTCATTTAGCACTTAATTAACACAAAAATGAATACCCACAAACAGTACAAGCAGTAAAGAGGATTAAAAATGCCAAAGTTTAATTCTTAATATCTACACATTGCACAGTCAGTTCTCACTTGAAATCTAGACAGTGTTGCTTTAGGCAGGTGTAAGGCAGCCAATCAGCTTAATGAGGATGGGAGTCATATTTTTATTTACACAGTACAGATTATATTTATATATTCAATGTAATTATTTGTTATAAAAAGGTTTATCTACTTACTGTTTGCACAATATTTAGAAGGTAGTTTCATCTGTAAAAAGCAGGTGATTTTCACCAAATTGTGGGGCATCTGTGGGGTTCTAGGTTACTTTGGAGGGAAATATATATATATATATCTTTGAAAATAGAGAAAATAGGCCCTCTTGGACTCAGCCCTGCTTAATGAGGACAAATTACTTACAGACATTGGAAAAAGAAAGTACACCCTCTTTGAATTCTATGGTTTAGCATATCAGGACATAATAACAATCATCCGTTCCCTAACAGGTCTTAACATTAGGTAAATACAACCTCAGATGAACAACACATGACATATTACACTGCGTCATGATTTATTTAACAAAAACAAAGCCAACATGGAGAAGTCATGTGTAAAATACTAACTATACATAGAATGTGACGGCAGATAAGAACTGTAACGGACCGTTTCACTTACAAGAGGATAAAACCCAGTTTAGGCGATATCCCCCTTTCCAGATGCACAGGCAGCTACTGCAAACACCACTCTCCCGACTGGAACCACACGAACTCTGGAATCAGCTGAACAGGAAAAGCATACCATCCGCTTACACTCCTGGCAGTCAGCATACAATCCAATTCCCCCAAAGAACGAGACGACACATCGCTTTGAGGGTTAAGCAGGAACTGAGGACTGGCTCATCCAGCCTGGCTTTTATTTCCAACTCACACATACAGGCCACACCCAGGGGGAGGCATAAAAGAACCAATGACATAGATGTTACCTCCCACACATTCCCTCCCCTTAGTGTGACACATAATCCCATTATGCATACAGTTTAAAATATACTTTTACACAACTTTCCTAACTCTAAAACCATACATCACATTCACATAAAAATACATATCCACAATCAATCCATTCAGGGGAACAACATATTAAAAATGGCATGGATCAGACCAGGGGTTCAAAAGTTAGTAAAGTATCTTTTAAAACCCCTAGCTTCCCAGCTCAGACTGTTTTTTACAGAGCCTTCTCTGTGCTGGAGAACTAATCTAATTATCTCCAGCACATAGACAGACTCCATTAACCACATGGTTACAGAAAGACATAAAACACTTTAAAATACAGAAAGTTACTTTTTAACCATAACACACAGACATTTCACATATCCCCAGATAGCTGGGATCTGCGCGCACAAAACTACCGAATAGCGCGCAGATCCTACTCACACAGTACAATTGCCATGGAGCTAAAGTCTTTCCCATAGTCTTTCATTATATGAATAGGCTCCATGGTATGGCTATCTGGGGTATCACATTCCCATAAAGTCTGGTCCATAGTCCAAAGTCAAGAGGCGGGCAATCAGCCCCCTCCAAGGACACGTGGCGAGGCCGGTTTCGCCACAAGAACCATTCGGCCCATCTAGTCTGCCCAATTTTCTAAATACTTTCATTAGTCCCTGACCTTATCTTATAGTTAGGATAGCCTTATACCTATCCCACACATGCTTAAACTCCTTTACTGTGTTAACCTCTACCACTTCACCTTGACATTTATAAAGGTGGTCACACTTGCTGACGATAAATGAATCAAGGGCAATTGACTAGCAGCACCTGCCTACTTCTTCGTCTCTGAATTTATATGAAAGCAATACGGATGTACTATCATGTGTTGTTGTTCATGTGAGTTTGTATTTATCACATCTTAATTTTAAGACCTGCTAAGGAACAGATGATTGATACTATGTCCGGATATAAAAACCATAGAATTCAAAGAAGGGGGTACTTTATTTTTCCCATGACTGTATTTGCAAAATACAGTCTTTCATTATATGAATAGGCTCCATGGTATGGCTATCTGGGGTATCACATTCCCATAAAGTCTGGTCCATAGTCCAAAGGCAAGAAGCGGGCAATCAGCCCCCTCCAAGGACACGTGGCGAGGTCGGTTTCGCCACACTTCTCCCCTTTACCCCCCAGACTAACAGGGTACTTGACCTCCTGCTGGTCAGTGCCCTTGTTAGTCCAGCAGCCCACCCACAAGACAGAAACAGCAGTACAGCCCACCCACAATAAACCATTACTACACCTGGGTAAGGGAGAATCTTGTCCATGTCCAGGTGCCTTACCACGGCTGTGTGGGGGACTGGTAGGCTGCCTTGGTGGGTTGCTGAGGGTGCAGAGACCAGCGGTACTCTGTCCTGGTGCCAGCACTACCCCGGGAGTAGCCTGGTTGGAGCCTGGTTGCTGGAGATTGACTGTCTCCACTTTGGATATATCGCTCTGTGGCTGGGGGACAGGACCGACCGTCCCTACCCCTGGTGCTGTAAGTGCAGAGACTACGGTCCCATCTGCACGGATGTGGGGCTTAACATCTCCCCTTGGTGGGTTAGGCTGCCGCTGGAGAGAGGGTGTAACAAGCTCCTCTCTCTGGACGGTAAACTGCCGCTGGGGAGAGAGGCTAGCAGGCTCCTCTCCCTGCCATTCTCTCCAGCTGTCTCCCCTTTCCTTCTCTTGTCCTGCTGCTGGGGTGCGAGACTGACTGTCTCTGCTCCCTGCAGGACACACTGCCGCTGGGGAGGATGGATGACACCATCAGCTCCCTGGGGTACACACGGCCGCTGGGGAGGAAGGACGGCACCTTCTGCTCCCTGAGACACCCACTGCCGCTGGGGAGGGAGGACGCTGCTCTCCTCTCCCTTCACTTCACACTGCCTTCCTGGCATATCACTTTGCTGCTGGGGGGCAGGAACAACAACCTCTGCCCCTGTAACTCAGCCTGCCGCTGGGGAGGGAGGACGACACCATCCGCTCCCTGGGTTACACACTGCCACTGGGGAGGATGGACGACACCATCAGCTCCCTGGGGTACACACTGCCGCTGGGGAGGAAGGACGGCACCTTCTGCTCCCTGGGACACACACTGCCGCTGGGGAGGATGGACGACACCATCAGCTCCCTGGGGTACACACTGCCGCTGGGGAGGAAGGACTGCACCTTCTGCTCCCTGGGGCACACACTGCCGCTGGGGAGGATGGACGACACCATCAGCTCCCTGGGGCAGATGGACGACACCGTCAGCTCCCTGGGGTACACACTGCCGCTGGGGAGGAAGGACGGCACCTTCTGCTCCCTGGGACACACACTGCCGCTGGGGAGGATGGACGACACCATCAGCTCCCTGGGGTACACACTGCCGCTGGGGAGGGAGGACGCTGTTCTCCGCTCCCTTCACTTCACACTGCCTTCTTGGCATATCACTTTGCTGCTGGGGGGCAGGAACAACTACCTCTGCCCCCTGTAACTCAGCCTGCCGCCGGGGAGGATAGACGACACCATCAGCTCCCTGGGGTACACACTGCCGCTGGGGAGAAAGGACGGCACCTTCTGCTCCCTGAGACACCCACTGCCGCTGGGGAGGGAGGACGCTGCTCTCCTCTCCCTTCACTTCACACTGCCTTCCTGGCATATCACTTTGCTGCTGGGGGGCAGGAACAACAACCTGTGCCCCTGTAACTCAGCCTGCCGCTGGGGAGGGAGGACGACACCATCCGCTCCCTGGGTTACACACTGCCGCTGGGGAGGATGGACGACACCATCAGCTCCCTGGGGTACACACGGCCGCTGGGGAGGAAGGACGGCACCTTCTGCTCCCTGAGACACCCACTGCCGCTGGGGAGGGAGGACGCTGCTCTCCTCTCCCTTCACTTCACACTGCCTTCCTGGCATATCACTTTGCTGCTGGGGGGCAGGAACAACAACCTCTGCCCCTGTAACTCAGCCTGCCGCTGGGGAGGGAGGACGACACCATCCGCTCCCTGGGTTACACACTGCCGCTGGGGAGGATGGACGACACCATCAGCTCCCTGGGGTACACACTGCCGCTGGGGAGGAAGGACGGCACCTTCTGCTCCCTGGGACACACACTGCCGCTGGGGAGGATGGACGACACCATCAGCTCCCTGGGGTACACACTGCCGCTGGGGAGGAAGGACTGCACCTTCTGCTCCCTGGGGCACACACTGCCGCTGGGGAGGATGGTCGACACCATCAGCTCCCTGGGGCAGATGGACGACACCGTCAGCTCCCTGGGGTACACACTGCCGCTGGGGAGGAAGGACGGCACCTTCTGCTCCCTGGGACACACACTGCCGCTGGGGAGGATGGACGACACCATCAGCTCCCTGGGGTACACACTGCCGCTGGGGAGGGAGGACGCTGTTCTCCGCTCCCTTCACTTCACACTGCCTTCTTGGCATATCACTTTGCTGCTGGGGGGCAGGAACAACTACCTCTGCCCCCTGTAACTCAGCCTGCCGCCGGGGAGGATAGACGTCACCATCAGCTCCCTGGGGTACACACTGCCGCTGGGGAGAAAGGACTGCACCTTCTGCTCCCTGGGACACACACTGCCGCTGGGGAGGATGGAGGACACCATCAGCTCCCTGTAAAACATACTGCCGCTGGGGATCTGGGCCGGGTGCCCAGCATCCCTGAAGGGCCGGTAGAGAGACCTCGGTACCATCTCCACCGGCCACCTCGGTTTCTTCCTCGTCCCACTCTACCTGTGGCTGGAGTTTCTCCCAACGTGCCCACTGGCCTTCCCTCAACGCCCTGTGTTGTAGGTTCCGGGTCACCATGTCCCACACGAACCGCACGTATTTCTCCTCTGGATTGGGTCCGTAAAACTTCAGGTGCAACCCTACCATCGTGCCAAACTCTAGTACGGAGTAGCTATACGCCATGCTTGCTGTAGCCACTGCTGGTTCCATTAGGTTGCTGAAGATAGGGATGCTGCACAACTCCACACGTTACCGGTGTCTCTGAGCTGCTTCTCCTCGCACTAGGACGCCATCCCACCGCTGTCACCAATGTAACGGACCGTTTCACTTACAAGAGGATAAAACCCAGTTTAGGCGATATCCCCCTTTCCAGATGCACAGGCAGCTACTGCAAACACCACTCTCCTGACTGGAACCACACGAACTCTGGAATCAGCTGAACAGGAAAAGCATACCATCCGCTTACACTCCTGGCTGTCAGCATACAATCCAATTCCCCCAAAGAACGAGACGACACATCGCTTTGAGGGTTAAGCAGGAACTGAGGACTGCCTCATCCAGCCTGGCTTTTATTTCCAACTCACAAATACAGGCCACACCCAGGGGGAGGCATAAAAGAACCAATGACATAGATGTTACCTCCCACACATCCCCTCCCCTTAGTGTGACACATAATCCCATTATGCATACTGTTTAAAATATACTTTTACACAACTTTCCTAACTCTAAAACCATACATCACATTCACATAAAAATACATATCCACAATCAATCCATTCAGGGGAACAACATATTAAAAAATGGCATGGATCAGACCAGGGGTTCAAAAGTTAGTAAAGTATCTTTTAAAACCCCTAGCTTCCCAGCTCAGACTGTTTTTTACAGAGCCTTCTCTGTGCTGGAGAACTAATCTAATTATCTCCAGCACATAGACAGACTCCATTAACCACATGGTTACAGAAAGACATAAAACACTTTAAAATACAGAAAGTTACTTTTTAACCATAACACACAGACATTTCACATATCCCCAGATAGCTGGGATCTGCGCGCACAAAACTACCGAATAGCGCGCAGATCCTACTCACACAGTACAATTGCCATGGAGCTAAAGTCTTTCCCATAGTCTTTCATTATATGAATAGGCTCCATGGTATGGCTATCTGGGGTATCACATTCCCATAAAGTCTGGTCCATAGTCCAAAGGCAAGAGGCGGGCAATCAGCCCCCTCCAAGGACACGTGGCGAGGCCGGTTTCGCCACAAGAACCATTCGGCCCATCTAGTCTGCCCAATTTTCTAAATACTTTCATTAGTCCCTGACCTTATCTTATAGTTAGGATAGCCTTATACCTATCCCACACATGCTTAAACTCCTTTACTGTGTTAACCTCTACCACTTCACCTTGACATTTATAAAGGTGGTCACACTTGCTGACGATAAATGAATCAAGGGCAATTGACTAGCAGCACCTGCCTACTTCTTCGTCTCTGAATTTATATGAAAGCAATAAGGATGTACTATCATGTGTTGTTGTTCATGTGAGTTTGTATTTATCACATCTTAATTTTAAGACCTGCTAAGGAACAGATGATTGATACTATGTCCGGATATAAAAACCATAGAATTCAAAGAAGGGGGTACTTTATTTTTCCCATGACTGTATTTGCAACGATGACCCTATTAATCTGGCACTGGTGTAGCTCATCATGTGTTGATTGTCTCACTTTTTATTATTATTATTACCATTTATATAGCGCCAACAGATTCTGTAGCGCTTTACAATATTAGAAGAAGGGGGGGGGGTTAACTATAAATAAGACAATTACAAAAAACTTACAAGAACGATAGGTTGAAGATGACCCTGCTCAAACGAGCTTACAGTCTATAGGAGTTCAGGTAAAACACATTAGGACAGGAAATAGCAAATAAGGTGGGAGTGAGGAAGAGCTGGGGGAGAGAGTAGAGTACTGCCCTTTAGGAGAGAGCAAGAGACAGGTATGTGAGGTAGAGGTTAATCTGGGAGGCCATAAGCTTTCCTAAAGAGATGGATTTTAAGGCACTTCTTAAGCAATTGAAGACTAGGGGAGACCTGCAATGGCCGCACAGGTGCGAGCAGCGGACAGGAGAAGGTCATTGGCAGAGCAGAAAGACTGAGAAGGGCCTACCTATGGATCTGTGAAGAGATTTTGTTCAGGTTAAGAAGAGGGTGATGAAGCAGGTTTCATGCGGAGATTTATAGAATAAGAAGTCCCAAATAGACTCCATTCAGAATGTCAATGTCTGCTCTCTACATACATACCGTATGCTTATTGTGTCTTGCAGGTGTCATATTCAGTAATGGAGACAAATGGAAAGAGCTTCGACGATTTTCCCTCATGACTCTGCGAAATTTTGGGATGGGAAAACGATCCATTGAAGAGAGAATTAAAGAAGAGGCTCTATGTCTGGTAGATGAACTTAAAAAAAAGAATGGTAAATACTAATTTTAAAGCAATAGTAAAGGTAACTTGTGGGTTATGCAGACTCCCTCTGTCCTATTATACAGTTTTTTTGTGTATATTTTGAAAAACAGAATTAGAGCACAATTAATGATTCTGTGACATCATAACTCCCAAGACGAAGAGTTGTAGACATAATGCAATCTCTCCACAATTTGAGCGCGCTGGTTTATAGAATTACTAAAGCGTAAGTACAAATTAAATAGATTGACAGTATCTCAGAGACCACAGGTGACGACTAACACAATTCCACATTCTAGAGGCTTGATGAGCATTATGGGAAATGGACTTTACGAACATCTTTATCTCGAAGGTAACCAATTACTGCCCGAGATCTTGGCATGTGAAACAGACGTAGAAAGGTTGCATATTGAAAATCATCTATGACCTGTTAGCATTTTTTTTTTACGTTGTGCTATGTTTTATTTTAATCCCTTCACTACCGAGAACTTTTTGCTTGAAAATATATTTGCATCCCATTTATTTGGAGCAAGAAACAAATTATTAGTATTTAACCATCATAAAACACAGCAATTTTGTTTGCAGACAAACTTAAAAATACGAAAATTAACACAATTTAGATTTTTATAGTTCAGCCTTTAACATATATTTGGAAAATGAAAGGCTTTAGACAGTATACAGTGTCCTTTATCTTGCCATATTTTACACAGTGCCTTAAATGTTAGAATAAAAGCCAAAAATGCTATGTTTCCTCATATGCAGTAGGTGTAACGAAAATATCTAAATACAAATTGTCAATAAACTTGCGTGTAGGTATTTGTAAGGACTCTGAAGGCAGTATTAGCAGTTCAGTTTTCTAAAAATGGCTGCAGAATGTAACGCAAATATCTGTATTTGCGCATAATGTCATAATTATAAGCTGCAAATTGTAACATATTCATCCTCAACTTGCGGTATCTGCGCTCAGCGGCCATGCGTCAGTGTACCTGACTCCTGCAAAATGTTGATAGACGCGGATCCACGCCAAATTATAGCCCCATGTCCGCCCACGGTGATGACAACGTTGGCGTGCGTATGACGTCACGCGGGAGACGCGCACGCACCTTATGGGATCAAAAGCGGATTTAGGCCAATCAGAATTGTAAAAGGCTTATTTCAATGCATTTTTACTTCTCCTCATTGCCCCATCGTGGTTTCCCTTAGTGGTTGTCCGAGTGTGTTCCTGAGTGTTTATTTCCGGTTATTGACTTTGGCTTCGTTTTGACTTCCCTGTATTCTGGTATCCCTGGCTTTTGGCTTTCCCTCATCGTTGTGTCCCTTTCTGTGTCCCCGACCTCGACAAGTATTGTGACTATTCTTTGGTACGTTAAGTCCGGCCATTCTAAGGCCCAGTAAGACGTTACCTTTTAGGTGTGATACATTTCTACTTGCTGGATCAAGTAGTAATTCTGACACAAAATACACTAAAAACCAAAAACCCTTATTCTTGATTTTGGTTTTTGAAGGGGATAAAATGTATATTATATATTTAGCAATTGACGTTTCAGTTCAGTCCTGACACAGCCTGCGCATACTGCATTGGAAAAGGCATTGGCATGTGCACGGGGTGTGATGGGTGTGCCAGGGCACATCCTAATCCAGGGACATACCATGGGCACTTGCCAGGGGCGCAGGTTGAGGGGGGGCGCAAAAATCACTTGTCAGACTGACAAGTGATTTTTGTGCCCCTCGGCCTGCGCTCCCTGCGCCCCCCAGGCTGCGTGAGGCTCCATAAGGGAAAAGCATGCACTGTACACTACATAGGAGCATGGGGGAGTGTCAATAACTCTTACCTGAGGAAGACCCATTTTATAGGGTTGAAACACGTTGTGCTTGTTTTAATCTTTTTTTTTGTTCTAATAAAAGTTATAAATTTACTTTTGATTTGGTTCCTGAGTTACCACAACAGAGAAATTCCAATACCTTTTGGGGGACCTGCACTTACCTGATCCATCTGCATCTGATTGATGTAACTGTGATTACAGTTTAGAGCCGACTCATAAGGGCTCTAAATATAGTGAGTGTTCCAAGTTATTTTAACTTTTTATTTTTGTACATACATACTGTCCTATGATGGCATTTTATGTTTACAATATCTAGGTACTTTTACAACAATACCAAAAGAACCCTCTACCATAGTGTGCGCAATCATCCTATCTGTTTATCCAATTGTCTGGATCCAGGGACTCAGTGGGAAGGCCTCTCCTCCAAGAGAGTATAGCTGTGAAGCTCTTACAAGAGCTAGATGTATAGCAATATAGCGGTTCCCTACAATCACGAGACGAGGCTACGTGTTGAAGGTTAAGCAGGAATGGTTTAATGGTAGTCACACTGGCCTTTTATGCAAGTCCTCAAGCAAGGTGTATGCCCACATGGACCTTGTTGGGGACAGGGACACAAACCCATACACCAATGATAATACGTTTACAATGTATGAAACTCCCACATACAATACAATAAGCCTTTCCCTTTACTTAGGAGATAATTGAGTCAAGCACTATACTAAACTCTCCAAACACAAAAATACACATTTTTACAAAACTGCCAAAATACCTTAAAACAAATAAAATCCCCATCAAAGTTACATCCCATGGTAGCCCTGATCTGGGGGACCAACATATCCAAAAATCACCAAGATCAGTTCAGGGATTCAGAAATTTTATGGAAGTCATAGTTTTTACCGACCGCATGCATGGTGCCATAGCCGAAAATAGTTCGATAGAATCACGGTTAAATGCCGCTGGAGGACCGCTCGTGAACCGCAAGGTTTTCATGTGGAAAATAATTCCAGGGCATTCGCGGCTAAGTCCCCCTGAAGTCTATTCACGTGGTCGTCCATAGGAATTGCTGCCACCCAGACGAACACTTCGACCACAGAGGTGGAAATTGCAACAATGTATCAATTAGGCTTAACAAGCTCCGGTGGTCTCCAGTTTGTGCGGCTGTTCGGTAAACGAGCCATATAGTCCCACTTGCACGAACAGAGCCTGTTATAAGTCCAAGAGGCACAATTAGTGATTTAAACCCAGTTTTATCACAGGGGCCATAGTCACAGGGTAAGAGAATGACAAGTATTCTCCTCCAAGAACCCGTGACGAGATCCAGTTCGTCACAGATGGGAAAAAAAATTAAACAAATTTTAACTTCTAGTTACATTGAAAAAGAGAAAGAAAGAAATTTCATGGAGGATTGGTCAAAGAAACAAAGCTTGTTATCACTGTGGTAACTAATGCCTGCAAAAGTACTTTCATTTCCAAACAAGAGGGAACATTTCACATATTATTTTTCCTTTATGTCATGTCAAATTGTTTAATTTATTTATTAAAATGCACACGTGGATTACAATATATAGGAAAAACACCGAGATCCCTTTAAACTAGAATAAACGAACATGTCAGAAATATTAAAATGTAATTCCCAAACCACAGTTTATCAAAGCACTTTTTAGAAACCCATAACTCCAATCCAAAAGAATTGGAATGTATAGAAATTCCAAAAATATTTACCCATTGGAGGGGTGAAAATTATGCTTTTAACTTAAATAAAAAAATAAATCAATTGGATTTTCAAATTACAAACTTTATGCCCTAAAGGACTAAATATTGATGTTGAAATTAGACTTATCCTCTAATTAATCTATTTTCCATTAATTTATCTTTTAGCCCATTTTATTATATTTTGTTCTTAGCATTATTGTCGAATGCATTTTCTTCTTAATATAACGTGTATCTATAGGCTGTTTTTAAAATGAATATATTGTATCTTCCTGATTTAAAAAACTAATCCATCCTATTCTCTTGATTTCCCTGCCCTCATTTTTTCCATCTCCATCGTCTAAAATCGTGATTCTGTGAAACCCCTCTATTTGAGTGGTATATGTATGTGAGACTGCATAGACAGCTCTTATTGGACAATAAGGATGCAATGATGAACTTCCAAGCAGCATGATCCAACGTCCGCCGGAAGAATAGAACAGTGGACGTAACCGGAAGTAACCGTTACATGTGACCGGCAGAGATTTGGAATAGACGCATGGCCATCTTGAGAAGGTCAAATGCACGAAGAATGAAAGAACTGACAAGGTTCCCAGGGAAAGGCAGTGTTTAAATACCCGGTAGATTAGCAATCTGCTTTAGGTGAAGCACAGGTATCAGCCACAGATGAAGTCAAGCCCCCCATAAAAAGCCAGGAATAACAAAGATAGAACATATTTAAAAGAACAGAATCTGCTGTGGCTTAGAGGCAGTATAGCAGGTCCATGACATGAAGGATCCAGGTTCATATCCACTGTTGGGCAATTCTGGGGCGACCACGTCTGGCTGTCTGGATGTCATGGTGAGGACCGAGAGAGACATGGGAGTGACATGAATGGGAGGGGGGCATGAATGAGTGGGGAACATGAGGGGGAGAGGGACATGGATGGGGACTTGAGCAGGAGAGAGACATGGATGGGAGGACGGCATGGGGGAGAGAGATGTGGATGGGTGGGGGACACGGTTAGAGGGGGTTCGTTTTAGGGGGGTTATTGTAGCAGGGTTAGGGTAGTTAGGGTGACAGGGTTAGAGGGGGTTAGTGTGACATGGTTAGGGGGGTTACAAGAATGTTATAGGGTGTGTGGCAGAGAGAGGGGTGGAGAGAATGACAGTATGTGGGGAGGCTGTGTTAAACACTGGCTAAAAATGCATTTAGTTTATATAATGACTTTAGTATGGCCTTGTATGGATGGATGTAAGGAAGAAGATACCTGGATGGAAGGGGGATAGAAGTGAAGTGAAGCAGAGAGTATAGCAACACCTTACCCTGCCTGGAGATTGCAGAGGGACTAGGGAGCGAGCGGAGCTGATAGATGACATGTAGATGATAGATAGATGATGATTTTATATATATATACATATACACACAGCGTGTGTGTTTGTGCTTTAGGGTGCACACCCTAATGCAATAGGCTGCACACGCCTATGAAAAGAGGAGACACATTGTGTCTGTTCATCCTCTCTCTATGAGCTTAAAATTTATGCCAGAGCAGAGCTAATAACAATGACTGACAGCCCAATAACAGGATAGAGCTAAACATAGGGATGTGGATTTCTGTATTTCATTTTATTTTCCAGATCCAAGAAATACATATTTATTAAATATAGGGGTTATGTAAATATGATATTAAAAATCCTGGGAATTAATTGTTCCTCTAAACTACAATGACAGTGCTCCATGTTCCTCTAAGTCGAAGTGTAAACTGCATTTAAAGTACCACTATAGTGCCAGGAAAACATACTCATTTTCCTGGCACTATAGTGCCCTGAGTGTGCCCCCACCCTCAGGGCCCCCCTCTCGCCGCGCTCTAGGGGGTGGAAGGGGTTACATTTACCTATTTCTCCAGCGCCGGGCGGGGAACTCTCCTCCTCCTCCTCCTCGGCTGAATGCGCATGCGTGGCACGAGCCGCACGCGCATTCAGCCAGTCTCATAGGAAAGCATTCTCAATGCTTTCCTATGAAAGCTGGCGTCTTCTCACTGTGAAAATCACAGTGAAAAGCGCGGAAGTGCCTCTGGCAACTGTCAATGAGACAGCCACTAGAGGCTGGATTAACCCATATGTAAACATAGCAGTTTCTCTGAAACTGCTATTTTATAGAAAAAGGCTTAAACCTAGCTGGACCTGGCACCCAGACCACTTCATTAAGCTGAAGTGGTCTGGGAGCCTATAGTGGTCCTTTAACATCTTGATACCACTTCTGAGGATGGCAATGATGCCAGTATTACATGTGGTCCATAAAAAAAAAAAAATAGAAAACACAAACAGCTGAGTTTTCTTGTATGATGATCACATGGAGACTTGATGTCGGTTCTTGAAGATCATAGTTTAGAAAGATAAAGTTAATTAACTCAGTTAGATTAAGATGGCCAGTCCTGACTACATTCCTTAATCGTCTTGCATAAAAGTAATAATCACTCCCATTTTCTCTCTTTCAGGAGAACCTATTGACCCCACATTTTACTTCAGCCAGGTGGCATCTAATATCATATGTACCATCCTTTTTGGGAACAGATTTACCTACGATGACCCTGATTTCCGAAGACTCATGCAGATCATAAATGACATATTTATAGGAATGTCATCACCCTGGGGACAGGTAAATGGCACTGTGTATACCAGAGAGTGGGACATTATGAAATAGATAAACAGCACAGGTTGAACTTGAGGTGAAAGGTTTGATAATACGGTGTATGTCTGTATGGAGGTGATAATCTGGTCAGGTATCTGAAGATATAGAAAATTATTTCTAGTTAATTACTTTGTATCATTTCACTGTGATGGAATCAGGAGAGGGGGAAAGGTATTTAATAGACATGCTATCTGTCCATAGAACAATTATCTCCTTGTAAATTAGGATTTAATAACAATTCAAACCATAAAAACTGCAAATAAAAGGAGTCAGTCATACTGTGGATTGTGGTGAATTGACAAAGTAATAGCAAATTTAGGTTTGGGAATTTCTCCAATTCAATTATTTGATCCAAAAATAAAATGCGTGCTTCTCTCTTTTATATGTAGCACAAATCCTGCTTTTGTGAATAACCCAAGACCATATGGTTTTAAAGTAAATAGGAGCTTTATGTTTGATCATGTAATAAAGTGTGTTTTTATCTTCACACAGCTTTTCGACATGTTTAATGTGGTGATGAAATACTTACCAGGACCCCACCATAACGCGGTCAGGTGTGCCTACAAGTTGGAGAAGTTTGTGCTGGAACGGTTGGACAGAGATCGTAAAACAGTGGATATTAACCGCCCACGGCACATGATGGACAGTTTCCTTATTAGAACAGAAGAGGTATGGTTATTAGCCATAATGCTTGTGGAAGATATATGATATCGACCCATAATGCAAGAGGGACAAAGTTTAGTCGTTATCCTTAAAGGAACACTATAACATTAGGAATACAAAGCTGTATTGTGCCCCTGTCCCTAACTTACAACCCCCGCCCACAACCATGAAAGATTTAAAAAAAAATTGTTTTTTACTTACTTCCTTTCAGTGCTAACGATTTCTTGGTGCTGACTCAGTCTTTTCCACCCGCAATATCACACCGGTGGATGTCCTCATGCAAAATGTGAAGATGTCCAAAGTCATCTAATTGAGTTAAACCCAGTTAGAAGGCAGGAAGCACCTCTAGTGGCTGTCTGGTAGACATTGTAGTTTCTCTAAACTGTAGGGCTAAGGCAAGATGGACACTTCACTTAGACCACTTCAATGATCTGAAGTTGTCTGGGTGCCTATAGCATCCCTTTAATACCATGTAGAAGAGGTATGATAATTAACTCCAGAGAGATTTATTATTGGATTTGCTATAACTGCTGTATCTCATAGTTGCAGACTTGAGTCCTGGGAAAGTCACGCTTCATTATTTACAGGCAAATGGTATGGCCAACATAAAATTGGGTAATCACATTAAACCTTCAGAACATATTAGAACCCACTAAAACCAGTGGTGTGGACAGCATTATATTACGTTATAAAACTCCTTTAATTATCATTATATTTTGAGGGCTTTATGACACGATGTCTACTGGAAAAACAAGACTGTTTGCCCTCTCTTTATTTTGGTAATTTTCCAAAATTAAAAATAATAAGATGTAATAGTATGTATTTATTATATATTTACTATGGAATTTTACCATAGTTGGAAGATTTGTTTTGGTTATCTTTCTTCTCTTTGCAGGAAAAAAGCAACCCATCAACTCATTTCAACATGGAAAACTTACTCAAAAACTCCACCAGTCTATTTGTCGCCGGAACAGAGACCCTGAGCACCACATTAAGGCACGGATTCCTGCTCTTCCTGAAGTTTCCTCATATTAAAAGTAAGATTGAGGGCAATTTGTAACTCACAAAGGTATTATTCACAACAATGTGAATCGTCAGTAATTCAAAGTAAATTTCAGATTTTAGGCGACAATAGCCAACCCAAAAACAGAGGAAGGAAAATGTTTTCCATTTGGCTATTTTGGCTTAAGGCCTGTTTAGGTTAAGGGCACCCTACGATGTAGGTAAATAATTGATTTTACTCACCCTTTCTCCCATGTCACGGCTGTCTCGACGCGGCTGTCCCCGCCTGGTACAAGGAGATTTGTATGCTCCTTAAATGTGGCTTAATTATTTCCCTGTCACTTCAAAATAAGAGAAATTAATAAATAAATAAACAAACAAATTAATGAATAAGTCCAGGAAGAGAGTAAGGTAAGAATTATCTGAACTTTTTGGACAACATTCCCCTCAGTTCAAAATGACTGCAATGTGCATCTAGAACACTATAATTTTGGGGACATATTTTGATAGTTTCTGAAAATCTGAAACCTCTTAGATATATTAAAGGGACACTATAGTGCCAGGAATACAAAGCTGTATTCCTGACACTACCGCACCCCCACTCCAGGTAAATAAAGGGTTAGAAAGCCTTTATTTACTTACCTTTTTCCAGCGCCAATGTCCCTAGGCACTGGTCCGACGCTCTTCCCCCTCCATTTTCCTGCGATGAGCGGGGTCTAATGCGCATTGAATCAATGCTTTCTTATGGGGAAAAATCTTATGCTGGAGGTCCTCATGCAGCATCAGAAACCAGATCAAAGGTACATTTCAATTCAGGAAGCCCTCTAGTGGCTGTCTGGTAGACATCCACTGGAGACAGACTTAGAGCTGCAATGTAAATAGTAATGCAAAAGGGACAGTGCACCCAGACCACTATAATTAGCTGAAGTGGTCTGGGTCCCTACAGTGTCCCTTTAAGGATGATTTTAAACATACTTTGTTGCAGAATAAATCAATACTTTCTGCCCAAATAATCAGATGAGTGTTGTATGACAATACAATATCAGGAAAAATTGCAATGTTTTTTATATATAAATGACAAGGTGGATCAGTATGTGTCAAACGATTATCCAAATGGTATATTTAAAACTAAGCTAGCGTCTAGTGACAGCACAAATGTTAAAGTGTGTTAGAGTGCCCACCAGGAGACTTATTCTTAATGTGTTAGTCAGGTTAGGTGAATGGCGGGACTTTAATAAAAAAAATAAAAAATAAACATGCTTGAGTATTTACAACTAGACAATAGTGAGACTCTAGGAGTGTGTACTCTCAATAGAAATTACATCTATGTCATAGACAGGCCATGTGTGTGTGTTCAGCCTATTGATTTTAGTCATAAGATGGTCAGACCTTGATATAAGTAAGCTACTACGCATCAAAACATATATACAAGGCTGCCTCTCACTGCTAAATGTATGTACCAAAATTGTACTTATAAGAAATAACACAAAGTTAAGGGGGTACAGCTAGATTGAAGCTTATGTGAGCTAAGTGGAGTTGGTGAGGTCAGGGGAGCAGCGGTTACTCGCAGGTAAATCTCACAGTGGTTATGCTGTCCCTGGTGAGGAACTGACCTTCAGCTTGTTCCCAGGCTAAGAAAATTGAGTTAATTTGTCTTTCCTGTTGATCCCAAACCATTTGAAGCACTTCCAATTTTGCACCAAACTAGGAAAATAAATCCCTCTTGACCCCAGAATGGCAGTCAAATGTATTCTTGGATCAAGAAGCTATTACCCTACATTGAAAGATTATATCCTTGAATATTCTGTTTTTGCAAGTATGCATCTAGTAGCTGTTTGAACATCTGTATGGACTCTGATAAAACCACTTCTTCAGGCAGAGAATTCCACATCCTGATTGTTCTTACAGTAAAAAAACCTTTCCTTTGCCTTAGACGAAATCGTCTTTCTTCCAGTCTAAACGCATGGCCTCGTGTCCTATGTAAAGTCCGGTTTGTGAATAGATTTCCACACAATGGTTTGTATTGGCCCCGAATATATTTGTATAATGTTCTCATATCCCCTCTGAGGTGACTAAAGAGGTTTCAATTTGTTAACCTTTCTTCATAGCTAAAATGTTCCATTCCTTTTATTAATTTTGTAGCCTGCCTCTGCACTTTTTCTAGTGCCATAATATCCTTTAGAACAGGTGCCGGGGGGGAGGGATGACGTAGTCACGTACGTTACGTCCTGTTGCTGATGGGGGAGAAGCCCGCCGAAATGAACAGCGAGGAATGCAGAGCAGCAGAGCAGCAAACGCCGTGAGCCCTTCATAAATCACACTTGAGAGGAAAATGCTTGCTGGTAAAAGCGGAGCTGCTGAGGACTGAAGGCACGAGAGAGACGTCGTCGTATTGTTTATGCTGATTGAATTTAAAGCGTTGACATAGACGGAGGAGATAAAAGATTACAGAGGTCATAGAAGCCGAGTGAAAAAAAGAGAAAGATAAAGCTCAGCAGAAGCATTAACTCTACACAGACATGTGAGGTCTGGAGATGCAGTGAAGCTGGGTGAGATCTAATATACTAATATGTGTCTGCTCTGAAGGGAACCAAGTAGATTTGGGACTATATTGTTCTCCTACTGAGAGGGAAGAGAAAGGGAAGGAGGGAAGGAAAGGAAGAAAGGGAACACAAAAGGCTGTTAGTAAATGCTACCAATTTCTTATATTCATCAGATATCTGTTTCACTCTGCATATGAACATTTTTTTTTTGTGCTTTAAAGAGACAGTACACCATTCTTTTGTATCTTTTTTCTTTTTTTTTTACAGTTCAATACTTTCTTTTCAACTATCTAGGAAAACATATTTTGGAATTTAAAAATTGGAGTTATATTATAGAGGACTTATTTGAACAAACCAAAAGCCTTAATTAATACACAGGCTTTGAAAGAGAAAGTGTCCAGCATAGGCAATCATTTAAAAGCTGCGAACAATCCCAGTAAATTTGAGTAAATTTGGGTGAGATATAGGAGATAAAATATCTCAATCTATACTGTGAAGAGAGACCTTAACGGGGTATACCGATTTACTGGAAGTAAGAAGAAATAATAAAAAGGAGAAAAAAAAAAAAAGGAAAAAAAAGGGGAAAAAAGAAAAAAAAGTGGAAACATCTTTATTACCTAGCACGGTTCGCTGTCGCTTGAATTGTCTTTAAACAGCCCCTTTCATTTCAACCAAAGTCTCATTTAATCTTTAATCTCACTTTTAAAAAGGGACTATACTCCTTGACATTTATGGACTAAAACAGAGAAATTTTACTTTAAATAAGTATCAGGCGCCTGAACAAAATATAAGCCTGAAAGAGAAGATAAAGAGAGGAGAGAAAGAAAAAGAAAGGTGTTGACCTCCTGGAGTGAAAAAGAGAAAAAAAAAAAGGGGGATAAAAGCAAGGAGAGAAGGATAAAAGAAAGAAAAAAGATGTCAACTAGAAGAAATCAAGATCTAAAGCTCTCTTCCAGTAAAGATAAAGAGAAGGAGAGGGACAAGGGAGAGAAAAAGGAAATTAAAGAGAAAAGATTATCTAATTTTTTCACATCTCAAACTGAAAAATCAATATCAGAAACACCCTCAAAAGAAGTTAGTCCTAACAGTAAAGAGAGAGATACAACTCAGATGGAGACTGTAAAAGTGATAGATACTTCTCAGATAACCCCAGACTTCCTCAAAAACTGTTTTGAGCAACAATTATCTGATATAAAACAAGAGATTACGAACAATAACTCTGAATTAAAAAAGGAGATAAAAGAAATTGGACAAAAGATCAGACTGGTTGAAGACAAATTGGAACATACAGAATGTTCTATTGTAGAACAACAAGAAATACAGGAGAAACTCCAAAAGAAAATTCAAGAATTAGAGATAAAGATCATAAATATGGAAGATCGCTCCAGACGAAAGAATCTGAGGATAAGAAACATATCAGAAGATATAAGTCAAGACAAATTGGAAGATTTCCTCAAATCGTACTTTGTGGAATTAGGAATCCAGATGGATGAGAAATACAAATTCCTGGAAAGACATCACAGAATCCAGAAACCAAGTAATCTACCAAAAGAAATCCCAAGAGATGTAATGGTGTGTTGTAACTCCTATATTTTTAAGGAGGAAATTAGAAAAGCATCAAGGCAAAACAGTAAGAAAGAAGAATTTAAAGATATCAAGGTGTTCCCAGACCTATCATATGAAACAAGGAAAAAAAGACGTTCCTATGCTCCAGTGACTGAGTCTCTAAGGAAAAATAATGTCAAATACTACTGGGGTTCCCCATCGAGACTTATAGTGGTACATGAAGCAAAATCTGTATTTTTTGATAATGTGACCTCCGCTAATATCTGGCTGCAAGACAGGGCTTTGAAATGAGATTAGAGGAAAATGTAATATATATTAACTAAGAGAGTGAGGGAATGTACATTGACTAATATTTTTATAAGAATTACACAAAGGAGTACGTGTGCAGATGATTCACTCGATTATAATACTGAAAATGCTGGTATAGGGGGAAAAAGTTAAGGTAAAGGGAGAGAGAGTCTAAATGGATGATTGATGATAGATAATGGAATAATCTACCAATTAGAAATGCCAAACCTTTAAAGGGGGAAAAGTAAAGAGAACAGAGGGAAAATTGATGAGAACATTATATGCTTGGTTTTGATAATCAATAGAGAATGAAATAGTTAATAGATACAGAAAGAAATACAGAAGGAATAAATAGATTAAAGGCACTTAGATGATTTAGGAATTTTTTTTATATATATATATATTTATCTATCTATTTACTTATTTTTAGTTTAAATTATTCGATTCTTATAAACTCACAGAGTTTATTTTCTTGGGTGATTTGGACGCTGTCTCTTTATTTATTTATTTTTCTACTTACCCCTTTTTTTTTTTTTTTTTTTTCTTATTCTAGTTTAAAATATCACAAATTGGTGGTTTAACTCTCTTAGTAGAATAAGAACATAAGAGAACATTTGTAAAAATTTGAGAAATGGGGGAGAAAGGGGAGGAAATCTAACACTATATAAATGTACAAAAGAAAAGATATAACACTTTTAATATAATAATATCCTTTGAAATAAAGGAAATAATAATTAACACTTAGACACTATAATACGTTTAATAAATTTGCACAACATTTACCTACTAAGGAAGATTGTGAAAGGGGTGAATATTTTTATTCATAATATTTTTTTTTCTTTTTCCATTCAAATATGCGTGTTTAACTTGTGAAATAATAAATTGTTTGACACTAAATTAAGGAATTAGATATAAAAGGGAATTAGAGGTGGTGTAAAGGGAGAAGAAAATAGTCACAACAAAAGTTATCGTTAATGATAATACACAGCAAGTATCATAAAATAGTTCACTCTGAAGTTAAGAAAAGATCCATAGCATATAAATAGATAAGTCAATAAAGCCGAATAATATATAACGCATAAAGAACTTATTTTCCCCCTACCCTCTCCATATCCCCTTTAGTATCCCTATTCGTTACATTGTGATACCCTCTTCTGAACTCTGATACACTGCATCTCGCTAGACTGAGGCGAGGCTTAATCCCCATATTACTCCAATATTAGATGGAGTTTGGATGCCACACCATAGGGAATAGGGTGTGGATTCCTGTCCCCAACAAAGGGGGTTGGAGACGGGATGCTTCATGTATTTTTTACATGAGGGACCATGGTTTTTACCATGTTTTATTTGTTGTTGTTTTTTCTTTTTTTCTTTTTTCTTTTGTTGTTGTGTTGACTGTGCCGAGACTATGTCCTATTCTTCTACTTTCTCCGAATGGTTAAAATTCTGACACTTAATGTACAGGGTTTAAATAATCCACATAAAAGATCCATGGTATTTGAATATATTAAAAAAGAAGGTGCAAAAATAGTTTTGTTGCAAGAAACTCATTGGTTAAGGAAAGATACAAAAAGATTTATTCCTAATACTTTTAATATCAAAATATGTTCTTCACTAGAGGATAAAAGAAAATGTGGGGTTGCCTTCCTTGTAACCAGTGACATCGATATACAGATTATGTACCAGGAAATAGATAAAAACGGAAGATACACTATAGTAATATGTAAAATACAAAATGAAATATATACAATAGCGAATTTATATGCACCTAACGTTAAACCTATTGGCTTTATACAAACGGTACTAAACAAAATAGATAATATTAAAAAGGGAAAAGTCCTTATAGGGGGAGACTTTAATTGCATTATGGATGAAACGCTAGATAGAAACTCACTTAAAGGGGTTACCCAAAACAAAAAAACATCAAACCAGCTTAAACTTTCAGTAGGTAGACATGGTTTGTTAGATATATGGAGAATCTACCACCCCCAAGAAAGGGACTTTACGTGTTTCTCAAAAGTTCATTATACATATTCAAGGTTAGATCTATTCTTGGGTACAGTAGAGACATCACTTAAGATAAAGAAGGTCATAATTCAGGAAGTTACTTGGTCAGACCATAACCCGGTCATATTAGACCTCAATATAAGCCCAGATAATAAAATAAGGAACAGTTGGAGACTAAATGATCTTTTATTAAAAAATTCTCAAGAAATAGAGAAAGTGAAAGAATTAACTAAATGTTTCTTTGAAGATAACCAAAACAAAGGTACATCAGATGTAGTAGTTTGGAGCACCTATAAGGCAGTCCTGAGAGGGCACTTTATCAAAATGGGTTCAATAAGAAATAAGAGTAGAAGTTCCTCCTTGACAGACCTATATATTTCGCTAAATGCTCTAACAAGGCTTAATAAAGATAACCCCTCCAAACAAATGAGTGAGAATATAGATAAAATTAAAGAAAATATTAATGAAATTCTATGGCAGCAAACCGCCAAAAAATTGAAACGCTTAAGAATAAAATGGTATTACAGAGGCAACCGGGCAAATAAAATGCTTACAAATAAAGTTAAAGGATTTAGAATGGCCACGAGGATACAGAAAATTACAACTGAGGAAGGGCCACAACTAACTCCTGAAAAAGTTGGTAAAGCATTTAACTCTTTTTATCAAGAGCTATATAACTTGCCTAACCAACCCAACAATCCAGAAACATATTTTAAAAATAAAAAGATGAAACAGCTATCAGCAGAACAGGTTAATAGTATCAACAAACCTTTCACTGAATTAGAGATTAAGGAGGCAATAGATACGTTAAAAAAGAATAAAACTCCAGGCCCGGATGGCTATCCTAACATATTTTATAAGCAATTTAAGGAAGAATTGGCGCTCCATTTGAAAAATGTATTTAATAAAATTGTGGAGGAAAAGGTCATCCCGGAGGAAATGCTATACGCAAACATTATCCCTATACATAAGCCAGAAAAACCACCAGATCAAGTAAGAAGCTATAGGCCTATTTCCCTGCTAAATTCGGATATAAAGATATATGCTAGCATTCTAGCGAACAGGTTGCAAACCGTCTTACCTTTTATAATTCATAAAGATCAGGTCGGTTTCATAAACGGTAGACTATCCAGTAACAGTGTGAGAAAAATAATTGATATCCTAGATAGCACTAACGATTCGGGAGTCCCATTTCTGGCCCTATCATTGGATGCAGAGAAGGCCTTTGATAGGGTCAGGTGGGACTTCCTGATAGCAGCTATGAGGGCTTTTGGTTTTGGTGGATGGCTAATGGACGCTGTAATGGCTTTATATTCTTTCCCAAGGGCTAGAACTATAGGGAGAGGTATGACATCCGACTGGTTTAAAATAAGCAATGGGACGAGACAGGGGTGCCCTCTCTCGCCGCTGCTCTACTTGTTATATATCGAACCTCTAGCCTGTGAAATTAGGGAAAACTTAAAGATTAAAGGTGTCAGAATCGGTCAGGAAGTTTATAAATTATCACTATATGCGGACGATGTCCTAATCTCCATTACAGATCCTGTACCATCATTGGATGAATTGATGAAAGTTATAACTGAATTTGGAAATTATTCCAATCTCAAGCTGAATGTAGATAAAACAACTATATTAGCAAAAAATCTAAGTAAGGAAGATAGAGGGAAGATTGGGAATAAATATGACTTCGCTTGGGCTAAGAAACATTTGCAATATTTAGGTATCAAAATTACAAGTAACCCAAGTAAAATCATAGAGAACAATATTCTCCCTATGATGAAACAAATAAATAAACAACTTAAAGACCTAAGAACTGCAGAGATATCATGGATTGGGAGAATAAATGTTGTAAAATCATATTTAATGCCCAAATGGAGCTATATATTCCGCATGATACCTCTTAAAATCCCAAAACCATGGCTTACAATGATACAGACAGCTTTTGAGAAGTTTATATGGCTGAAAAAAAAACCGAGGGTGAATAAAAAAATACTAAATATGAGTTCCAAAAAAGGTGGGTTGGGGGTCCCAGATATTTTAGAGATATATGAGACATGCGCGTTGGCTCATTTAATTATATCACTAAAAGAGAGCTCCGCAGAGGAAGCTTGGGCAAAAATAGAAGCCACAAGACTGGGATCTCCAGACTTATTAGCTATATTTTGGAGTCTACAAAAGAGAAATAATACAAACATAGGCCTAATTACGGATAATTTATTATGGCAGTGGAAAAACTGGAAAAAGAGACTTAAGATACTGGATAAAATTATCACGGATATACCCTTCAGCATTTTGACAGTCAATATAGAAGATTTAAATATAAAAAACTGGACGGCTAATGGTATTAATAATATAGATCAAATAATGCAACAGAATCAAATTATGTCCTTTGAGGACATTAGGCAGCTATTTTCCCTTCCCTATAGAGAGAAATTTACATATTTAAGGATAAAACATTTTCTACATAAACATAGGGCCATAGAGTCATCTGAAGGATTACATACATTCATGAATTTAATTAACTCTAAAAGTAATAAAAATTTAGTATCACATTGTGCTAAACTATATCAATTATATAAATCGAGCCCAACATTTCCAGCCCTTGTATCTTGGGAAAAAGACCTACAGGTTACTATTACAAGAAATGAGTGGATAAATGCAAATAATGCCGTAACTAAGGCTATTCATTGCTTAAATTCATCTGAAAGTCATTATAAGATCATTAATAGATGGCATTATGTCCCCACTAAACTGGCAAAAATGTACCCATCCTCTCAATATAAGTGTTGGAGATGTGGCTCATCTAGAGCAGACTACGTCCACATCTGGTGGTCATGCCCAAACCTAAGGCAACTATGGAACAAAGTAGCAACATTTTGTCAAGAGGTGATAAAAGTAGATCTTGACTTTACCTGTAAGTCCTTTGTATTACATCTAGGCTGGCCTAGAATTTCAAGAAGCAAAAAAGATATAGTGATCCACATTCTAACGGAGACCAAAGCAACATTGGCGAGATATTGGAAATTATCTGATTCCCCCATTTGGGACATGATAAAATTTCAGGTCCTGAACCATTGCAAAATGGAGATTGGAATCCTGAGACAAGACAATTATACTAATCCTAGAATAGAACAATGGGAGGAATGGGTAAAAAAGTTAAGCCCTACATAAGGAAAATAGTGGTATCCATTATTTGATTTTAGCACAGCATGAGTATTGGACACTACTGCTAAAAAACTACGTAGCGAACAATAAAAAAAAAAAAAAAAAATTCTTTTGAGAAGAATAAAAGATGATAAACTTTCTGTGACTTATGAATATAGACAGATCAGAATTTTTTTTTAATAATTTTTCATCTTACAGAGCTAACATTGTTGATACGTCTTGGGGCTGTAATGTAAATTTTGCATCTCTATATAAAGCCGTTTTCTTGGCTATTAATAATGTACATTTAAAAAAAAAAAAAGAGAAAGTAGAAGAAAGGGAAAAAGTAAAGGGGAAAATATCAAGCCCTATAGTAAGGTATTATTTATCAGGATATATATAGATCTCGGCACAGTGTGACTTTATGTTCGTTTTGTTTTTATGCTTACATGGTTTATCATAGACAGTAAATAGTTATTTAAGGTTCTCTCAAGTTGAAGTAAAGATACTAAATTTGGTATGTCGTCCAATTTATAATTAAGAGGATAATTAAGGGTAATAAACTAAAAGATTCAGTATCTTAGAGGGCTAGTACTGTCGAAATGTATTTATTGTCTTATTGTTTTATTGTCTATATTTTTTTTTCTTTTTTTTTAATAAGTCCTGTACTGTCCTGTATTGTCTATTGTGTTACATTTTTTTGAAAAATAAAAAATTAAAATTGAAAAAAAGAACAGGTGCCCAAAATTGCCCAGCATATTCAAGATGTGGTATTACTAGTGATTTATAAGAGGCAAAAAATCCACTGCAACACTTAGATCTATACTTCTACTTCTTTCTTTGTAGAATGCAATCAAGTTAGTTTGACATGACCTGTGCTTCAAAAAACCATGCTGATTTTTGCTGATAACCTTATTCTTCTCAAGGAGTTCTTAAATATTATCCCTTAATAACCTTTCAAATACTTTACCAGCCACAGACGTTAAGCTCATAGGCATATAATTTCCAGGCAGGGATTTTGAACCATTTTTGTATATAGGAACCACACCTGCCTTCCTGCAATCCTCTGGAACACTTCCTGAAAGAAAAGAATCTTGAAAGATTAAAAAAAACAGGTTCAGATATTTTTACACTTAGTTCCTTAACCCCTTAAGGACACAGGACATGTCTGACACGTCATGATTCCCTTTTATTCCAGAAGTTTGGTCCTTAAGGGGTTAAGTACCCTTGGATGAATACCATCAGGCCCTGTAGCTTTGTTTATATTACTTTCTTTAGCTGCTGCAGCACCTTGTCTTAAATTAGTCAATTGCAATTTTCTGCACATTTTTTGCAGCAATCATTTGCATATCTATTGCCATAGGTTATTTCTTAATATATACAGAGGAGAAATAGTTATTCAAAAGTTCTGCCTTTTCCTGGTCTTCATTAACTAACACCACCATCCCGTTTTTAATTTTACTTACACTTTCATTTTTTTGTTTTTTAAGAATGTATGTACTTAAAAATGCTCTGGGGTTAGTTTTGCTCTCTTTGGCTATCATTTTTTCATTTTGAAGTTTAGCAAATCTAATCGCTTTTTTGCACGCATTATTGGCTTCCTTATTTCTTTTTTAGGATGCCTCTAATTTGTCAGATTTAAAGGCTTTGACTGCCCTTTTACTATTTTTAATTTCTTGATTCACTTTCCTACTAAACCACATTGGTTTCAATGTGTTTCTTTTATATTTATTACCCAATGGTACAGAGATGGTACCCAATGGTACTGAGAAATGTGCCTTTCTAATATTTTAGAAAGATGTTCCATTTATCCTCCATGTGTTCTTTTCACTAAAGAGTTTATGTCAGTCAATTTATTGTAATGCTGCCCTTAACTTATAGAAATTGGCCTTTTAAAAATTATATGTTTTAGTATACCCCATTTGGGGACACAATATCTTGATAATTATTTCCCAAGTGCTCCCCTACTTGAATGTTGGGCAAAAGATAAACGTTGTTTGATAGAACCAGGTCCAGACAAGCGTCCTTTCTAGTTGGTGCTTGTACAAGTTATGGCATGAAGGTGTCATTTAACAAGTTCAAAAACCTAATTCCTTTTGCTGAACTTCTAGTCCCTCTGTCCCAGTTTATGTCCGGGTAATTAAAATCTCAGATAATTAACGTGTTACCCAGATTTGCAGCTTTCTTAATTTGCTCAAACAGCTGTTGTTCCTCGTCAATATTAACATTAGGTGGTTTATAACATATCCCAACTAATAATTGACTTCCCTTCTTTTGCCCCAAGCAGATATTTACTCATAAAACTTCCACATTTTCAGCATCACATTCCTCTTGCTTAAAATTTGACTTTAACTCATGGTTGACATACAAACATACCCCACCACCTTTCCTGTTTTTCCATCCTTCCTAAATAGTCTGAACCTATTTAAGTTAACTGCCCAATCATGTGTCTCATCCAACAATGTTTCAGTTATTCCTATTATGTCATATTGTTTAGTGTATCTTTCATTTACACACCAATATAGCTCTACCAACACTGACCTTTTGGATTTAGTTTTATATGTCGATTGTGATGTTTTAAAATCTAAAACTTATTTTAAAAGTGTTGATGTTAATAGTTTTATTTTAACTTCCAGTTGTCATTATCCCTCCATGGCTGAATAATGTCCCATATGGACAGTTTCAAAGAATAAAAAAAGATTTGCACAGATTCAGCCATGTGTGAGGAACTGATGGACAAAGTCAAATCTAATTTTATAGAAAAAACTATAATGATGATCAGTGGACCGAATTAATAAAACAACTTCTGATGCATTCCGTCAAGAAACTAGAACAAACAACACAAAAACTGTATTGCATTGCACCATAATTAATGGTTTTTAACCAAAGTACCCAACCCTCTTTTTCTTTTCTCTTTATTTTTTAGGTATTTTTAAACATTGGCATTTCTTGTTACAAGATACTGTAAGATAAGGTTCTATTCTACCTCCAAAATAAAATATTGTTTTTAGAGGGGCACCCACATTGAAAAATATATTAGTGCGTAGTTTTAAAGCCTTAAATCCTGATATACGTTTTTTTTTTTAAATATCGAATATTTTTGTTTTTTTCTAAACGTGGGAAATGTAATTCACGTAAGGCTACAGGTCCCCCTTCTGGCAAAATCACTTACTTTCAATCTTTTAGAACTAAAATGAATTATGAAATAAAGGATTGTATAATGTGTCACTCCAAACAAGTTATTTATTTATTAAAATGCTTATGTGGTCTAGGATGTAGGATGGACTAAAAGAATATTAAACATTGGATTAAGAGAACACGTGTATACTGTTAGACAATTTACTAAACATTCTTTATCTGAACATAAGGGATGTGCATGGGCAAAAAATTTGGTTCAGTTCAGAAAATATTTGGCAAATCTGTTCAGTTCGGCACTTCCGAAATTCGGGACTTCTGCAATTTGTGACTTTGGAATTCTGAACATTTTTAGGGCTCCCTAATCCTACCCTTAAACCTACACCTACTTCTACCCCTAACCCCACCCCTGTCATCATTCATGTAGTTTTCCCTCCCTCTCTTGTTTTGCCACTTTTCAGAAATCCGAACCACTTCCCATTTCTGAACTTCAGCAGTTCCGAAATTCTGCACTTCGGATATTCAGCAATTCAGACATTCGGAAGCATTCTACACATCCATTAAACATCTTGTTGAATGCCATAAAATTACTTTGGGATTCAAACAATTAATATACCACGGAGAGGGGGAGATTTAGCCAAAAATAAAAAAGCTACACACCAGGAAATGTTTTGGATTTATAACTTAAAAATATTAGTTCCTTTTGTTTTAAATGCAGAGTTAGAACTTGTTGGTATTATATAAAAAATCTTGGGGGCTAATATAACCAAAACATTCTGATAAGGTGTAATTTTAGGGTCTTTGGAATAAGTACTTTTTCTCCTGTTTACCCTTATACTATTATTGTTCTATAGATTGATGTATGTTGCATTTTTTTATTTTTTTCTCTTTTTCCAACATTGATACTTATTTTTATTTAGTGAAAGCAGGATGTAAATGATATATATATATATATATATATATATATATATATATATATAGAGAGAGAGAGAGAGAGAGAGAGAGAGATATAGATATATATAGATGTAGATCTTCATTTTATTGCAGAAGAAGTTTCATTTCCCTTTTTTTTTAGCTTTTTCTTTTTACACTGATCGCCAACATTATATTCATTTTAAAATTCGTAAAAGATAATTTATATGCTTTGTGTATAAATGAATATTGCATCCCTTATTGTATTTATCCAGTTATTATAAATTTAGAACAAGAAGTAATGAACTATTCCTCAAACTTGAATTAATATACTAAGAAACTGGCAAAGTTTTGCCACTTTAAGAAATTTAAAATCTGAAATGGGTGAAGGTGTATGTATAAGTGCTTCCTATTGCCGCCGCCTCTTATCTTGAAAAAGCCCAGTAATAGTGGGCAGAATGCATGGATGTGAGGAGCAGTGTGCAAAGTTCAGATCTTCCTACACTTCAGCGGCTTGTGGCTCCAGCGTGTCTCCGGTGTGCAGTTAATTCATCCTGGCTTATACTAAGAGATATCACAAACTGAGCGGTAACATTCCCCTGGATGATCTCTGCTTCGTTTTTTATGTGGTTATTGGAGATAACAACCACCCATATATATTGTAAGAGTTCCATAAGGGGAAGGTGGGATTCCTTTGCTTAAAAGTCTACACATTTACAATATGCATGTTTATTTGTATCCTTAAAGGAATCTAAATTGTACTGCTCATCTACAGAGAATAATGGTCATCTGAATTCTGAAAATTCATTAAAATTTTGCAGACTAATTTCTTTTCATCGGAATCAATATTTTCCAATTTTGGGAAGAAACAAAATTCAAAAATAAATGAATAGAAACTAATTTATTTTTTCCCTGTGCACATCTCTGCTTCTCACTGTAGAAAAAGTCCAAGTGGAGATTGACTCTGTCATTGGCCGAGACCGAGACCCGGAACCAGAGGACCGACTTTCCATGCCGTACACGGATGCGGTCATACATGAGATCCAGCGCTATGCCAACGTACTACCCATGAACCTACCTCATGCTGTGGCAAAGAACACACAATTCCGTGGCTTCACCATTCCCAAGGTATCTCCATGTGGGACCAGCCACAGATTAAATGAACTATATTAACCTTAGGACACATACATTTTAATTAAAAGGTACCTGTCCATCCTTGTAATTTATAGCACAAAACTATATTCCAAATTTTCCTCAAAACAATACCCCACAAAATGATACACGACTCTAAATACCACAAAATATACACGGTAGGGAAGTTTTTTAGGACACTAAAAATATATACTATAGAAACATAGAATGTGACGGCAGATAAGAACCATTCGGCCCATCTAGTCTGCCCAATGTTCTAAATACTTTCATTAGTCCCTGGCCTTATCTTATAGTTAGGATAGCCTTATGCCTATCCCACGCATGCTTAAACTATACTCTGTTGATTTCACTCTCACGAAAGTATGTCAGGACATCTCAATGTCTCTTTCCTGGTAAAATATTTTATAAATAAATAAATAAAATAAATAGTTACACAGTTGTGTAGGTTGAACCAGATTTGCATCCATCAAGCTCAGCCTTTCTCATAAATGTTTTTAGTGTTGATCCCAAGGAAGATAAAATATCCAGTTTGAAACATTTCCAATGTTGCTATTTTTCCATTTTTTAAACTAGACTCTATGTCTGATTGCATTGAGATGTCACTGATTTTCCCACACAGTGCTTAGGAGTTTGTCATTAAGATTTTATCAGAAAGAAGGTCTCAGTCTGATGCAGAGTAGATCAGCTCTTCTGGCAGCAGATTTCCCACACCATAAACACTGTGTGCGAGGTGAACCTGTGTATCTCCCACTGTCCACACTATAACCCCTATATAAATACTCCTTCTTATTGCACTTACTCAATATAGCTAGAGCATTGATATTCCTGACATCACTTACATATTATTTATTGTATTTATTTATAAACTATTTTACCAGGAAAGATACATTGAGATTTCTCTCATTTTCAAGTATGTCCTGGGTCCACAAACACTGCATTGATACATTATGGTACAATAATATACAAAAACAATATTAATACACAATATATCCAAAATGTAACATAGAACAGGAAGGAAATATATAATCAACCATGACAGGTGCATTCTGTTTTGAGGTATGTAGAGAGGGATCTCTTAAAGGACTTTAGGCTTGGGGAAGATTTTAAATTGTGCGGGAGGTCGTTCCACAATTGCGGTGCTCTGTAGGAGAAGGAGGATCGGGCTGCTTTCTTTTTGTATTGAGGTAGACTAAATAAAGTGCTGGTACTGGATCGGAGGTTATAGGAGGTGGGAACAGCCGAGGAGAGGAATTTGCTCAGGTAGGGTGGGAGTTTCCCAGAAAAGCTCTTAAACACAAGGCTGGAAAGATGAAGGGTGCGTCTGGATTCCAGCGACAGTCATAAGAATTGTCTTATGACTATTGATGAATTAAAACATGTATTTCTGTACACGGCAATGTTTAATTTGATTTTAACATCTGAGTTAATGGCTATAAATAATTAATTTTCTGGCTCTGTCGAGATCAGTATCTAAAGAATTCATCATTTTCTATGGTCACTTTAGTTTATTTTCTTAAATAACTGGCTATTAAAAATTGACTGCCTGTCGAGCTTAGCACCTCACTGTAAAGACAACCTATGCATCCTCCTATTAGGCTTGTTCAAATCATGCTTCTTAAACCTCATATGCTGTCCACTGTCTCGTCACGATGCTCATACACACTAACACTCGAGACGCATATACTCGCTGACACACCTAGGACAACCGTTAATCAATCTGTCTTACTCAGGACATTTCACATGTCACACTTAATCTCACTATTGTCCATTGTTATAACAAGTTGTTTTGTTATTTAAAAATAAAAAAAAAATGGTGCACTATCTTTGACTCATGTTATACACCTGATATGCTAAGCACCTCAAAATAAAGAATTATAGAAAAAATGGACTGCCTAGATAACAACCACTTTTACAATAATTAAAAATATTAAAATAATGATCAGTTTTAGCGCATGGACCTTGAAAGTATCAATTTCTCTTGATCACCTAAATCATGTCCTATATTCATTGACTGTTCCTTTACATTAGTATACTACTTGTTGCCTACCATAATCTCCTTCATTGACTGTAAGCAAACCTTCTACAGCTCCTATGTTCTCAAGGATACCATTCAAATGTGTTCTGCATTCCATTTAGAATTTGTTTCATCAATAAAATAAACTTTAATTGAGAAGAACTCTCACTTTGGAAGTCATTGCATATTCTTATATAAAGTTATTTTATTTCATGGTTTCACCGACGTGGAATTCCAATGCAAAGCCACAATGTCCTGCGTTTGCCAGTATACGGGATGTAATATTTAAATACATTAGATGTTCCTTGATGCTGTTTAGACTCTCTATGAAAAATCACTGAAGGAGGATATCGAAAAGTCACTAATATCAGTTCTGATGACACTTCATGGTATATTTAACTATTTTTCATTATATCTCTGCAGGCTTTTAACCTATTTTTTTTTTCTTAACTCAGGGTACAGATGTATTTCCAGTCCTGGCATTTGTTCTGAATGATCCAAAGTATTTCCCTGACCCATCCACCTTCAACCCTGATCGCTTCTTGGATGAAAACGGAGATTTTAAGAAGAACGAGGCTTTCATGGCTTTCTCTGCAGGTACGATCATAAAATAATAGAGTCACAGTGTAGGAAACATTAAGCAAAATTTACTGATATAATTATAATGTTACAATTTGTTTGAATCCATGCAACACATGTTAGATAGGGAGATAAAAGCCGAAACAGGTTGATCTTTGAAAAATTCTAAAGCTCAATAAATTTTTTTAAATACCAATGCTGGACATCAGATTTGTGTAAAAATGTGTAATTCGTTATTTGTCTGAATAAAATTAATGTTCATCAATACCATAACAAATCATTTCTGAGTCTACAAATCAATCGGTACAGGTAAAACATTCGTTAAAAAAATCGGAATCTATTTGTGTGATGATTGCAAGGAATTTGATTTGGATGAAATGGATCAATTTTTTTTTGCACATGTCATGGAAGTCAATTCACAAATTAAACACATTCAGGTGGCCATCATTTAGTTTAAAGTCATGATATTGCAGATTCTACGAACCTTTTATCCACCCACTAAGGAGGTGTGAATTTTTGTACATATAATGGAAATAATGAATAATTTGTGCAAAAATCAAAAGAGGCAAATGTTGAATGGAATCTGAAGCTTTTGACACAGTTGCTGTATCTTACAATTATATTTCCCAAAGTACTGTATGTATAGTATTGCCATTGACAAATTATGAAACTCATTTGTATTAACTCGTGTAGAGTTCAGACTCCATTACCTGCACACTAATGGATGTAGCATTGGATGGGTTTTGTGTGAGGACCTGGTAAGTCACTGTCCACTCACCTTTCCATTGAACTAACTGAACTCTTTTTTTCCCCAGGGAAACGAGTCTGCCTCGGGGAGAGTCTTGCCCGTCTAGAGTTATTTATTTTCATCACTACCCTTCTGAAGCATTTCGATATCAGTACTCCGGAGAACTCAGCGGATATGGACATCTCCCCTCAGATGGTGGGCTTCTCCAATGTCCCAAAACCATACAATATCCGCTTCAGTCCACGATAAATCAGTAATGGAAACATGTGTTGAACAAAGTAATTACTGAATAATTTCTGATGGCCATTCTGACAACCACCTTCGAGTCTCCTTGGGTGTGCCCTTATTGCAATATTATTATCATCTATATATTAGTGGTAAGATAAAAAAATGTACACTGCCTTTATTTATAATTTTAATTAAAGGTGCACTTCTGGCACCAAAACAACTTCATCTAAATGAAATTGTTATGGTGCCAGGAGGCCTCTGGGTGCACTCTTACCTTCAGGGGTTAAATGATTTGACCTCAAAGTGAGCCTTCAGCACTAATCTCCCGTTCAGGGCTTTTGAAATTTCAGCTTCAGGAAGCGTGGAGTGCTGTCGGGCAAAGACACAGCTGATTGGCTGAGACAATCAGTGAATTCCCATTCACAAAACTGTCTTGGAAAAAAAAAACGTACCTTTTGCAAGCCAATTTTGTGAAAGGAGAGTTAGTGATTGGCTGAGTGCATCAGGAGAATTTCAGAAGCTGGATACTGCCTGGGGAGGTGCTGACCTAAGAGCTGGAAGCAACTTTGAGGTTAAATTATTCATGAACCACTTGAAGTAAGAGTGCCCCCGGGGGCCTCCTGTCACCATAACAACTGCATTTACATGAAGTTATTATGGTGCCTCATGTTGCCTAAACTGTTTATTTAACTAATCTTGCACTTAAATATAACGGTTTATTAAGTAGGATCTACAGATTATCAAGGAACTACTTCTATTGAATTTTAAAGTAGAATAAGTGAAACCCTTTTTTTTTACTGCAGAAAAGTAAAGCAAAGTAGCTTAGTTGGTGGTAGAAGTTATCTTACCACCCTTTGCTAGCATTGATTATCTGCATTCCTGCTAATAAATTGGATGTGAATAGAATATCAATAGCCTAACCTCCAAGAATATTAGCATTGGTATCAACGTAGGACTATATCTACCAAGTATTACTAATATACACATGGTAACGGTTATGGATAGTTACTAAACACTGGTGTAATCTGATACTTATTGTATTTTGGATATAAAGATGTGGTGTTCTGACCGCAATGTTTAATCTAGATCAAATTATAGTATTGTGATCCCATGGTCTGTATTCTCCCGGAGGAAACCTTGGGTTTGTAGTATTGTAAGATTGTTTTACTTTCTTGGTTCATGCATTTTAATGTTTGGGAATCATATATAAGGGAGACACCTTGTTTACCATTGCTTCTGACTGTATAACATATCGCTAGACAAAACTAACAATACTAAATTGTAATGGACTTAGTGGACCACTATAGGCACCCAGATCACCTCAGCTCAGTGAAGTGGTCTGGGTGACAGGTCCCCCTAGTTTTAACCCTTCAGCTGAAAACATAGCCATTTCAGGAAAACGGCTATGTTTACACTGCAGGGTTCGTCCAGTCTCTAATGGCTGTCTCCCTGACAGCCATTAGAGGCCGCTTCCTCGATTTACACTAAGTAAATAACACTTATTTGACGCTGGACATCTTCACGGAGTTCAGTGTCATCTCAGATTCCCATAGGAAAGCATTAAGTAATGCATTCCTATGGGCGGGTTTGAATGCACGCTCGCCTCTGGCCGCGCTTGCGCATTCAGCTCCACTCAGGAGCTTACATCAACGGGGGAGGAGAGGACACCAGTGCCAAGGGAGCTCGGCATTGGATTAAGGTAAGTGGCTAAAGGGATTTTAACCCGTTCAGCGCTGAGGGAGAGGTGCCCCAAAGGAGGAGGGCACTCCAAGAGCCTATAGTCCCAGGTTTTCCTGGCACTATAGGATCGCTTTAATGATAACATTAAATTGTGATTAGGTTATATGCGGTGGTCTTTTATTTTCATATAAAATGTTATGCATATAATATCTACATAAGTCAATGAATTCATAAAAATATTAAAAGTATCATAGCTATTTTCATATCCATAAAGGTTTATGGGCATTCATCTGGTTTCATATTCCAAATCATTAAATCCAGAATATCTCATATTGTATATTGATGTAAATCTTATAATTACATAACAGTATATTGTTTGCATAATTGTGTAACATGCATGACTTTAACATTTCTCCATTTCTGATTTCTGGGCATTTCTCTCAGAGAGCTCCAACACGTCCGAGACAGGGAAATGGTTAGAGGAAGAGGATTCTTTTTGAGTAGATTAAACATTTATATAATATCAGTTCATTTCAAGCTGCGCTGCCTGAGCGCACTGTTTCACCGTATACCTGAATAAAATTCACCGTAAACAATGTAACTTCAAGTAAACTGTCTTTCCTGTAAAAAAAAAATAATGATGTTTGCTAATAGAAGGGAATGAAATCTACTGGAAGATCCAAAATCCTTCAATGGCTCAAATGTTCAAAAATAGAGGAAATCTCTGCTAACGGCCCATGATTATCCGTTTAAATATTATCAATATTATACAGAAAGCACCGTCCAATTCTGTCGTTCCCTATACTAAGTAGCATAGAAATAACTGTTTAAAACAAGCTGGACGTACAGGAACAAGAGATGGAGATGGCCCTGCTCTAACGACCTTACAGTGAACAAATTACACAGAAAGCTACACATCTGAGGGAGGACAATGGGGGAGATTTATCAAATGCAAGGTCTAATTTTCAGCAAAACTTTTGTTGCAGTTTATTAAATCTGTCGGATTTTTTCATCTGTTTGTTTTTTTTTTTTTGCATCTCACATGTAATTTTTTTTAATATATTAACTTTCTGGGTATTATTCAATTTGTGCAAGAAAATTCAGCTTGACTGATCCATTAAGGTCAATAAAATGAGTATCAATATGTTGGATAATAATATCTAGAAAAACAAAGAATATGAGAACTCAGAGAACAGACAAAAGCTTAGAGAAGCTCGGTAGCTTGCCCTTCGTTAAATCCCCACTCAGGTCCTACAGAGAGAACATAATCCGTAGCATATCAGACTGATCCCACCAATAAGGGCAGTCCAGTACCGAAATGCCACAAGATCCCTCTGCACGAGAGATACAGCAACCCCAGATGACCATTTTGACCTTCTTTAGGCCTCGTCAGCGAGGTGTAGCTGATATCCCTCTAGGCACAGTGAGTACCGCGTCCACGTCTGGATTACCCTTTTAACTTTAGGGAGAGCCAAGTTAATGCATTGCAACAAAAATAGAGAATGTGAGAACTTTAAGAACTGACAGAAGCTTAGAGGAACTCATTAGCTTTCCCTTTGGTAAATCCCTGCATTTTGGTTCTGGACTGCCTTTACGGGTGGGATCAGTTTGATATGATTCAGAATATGCTCTCTCTGTAATGGCACAAGTGAGCAAAAGGTATTTAGAGATCTGATCTGGGATTTACTGAAGGGCAAGTTCAAAAAGGTGCAGTCATAAGGAAGTTAAAGGAACACATTGTAACGGATCACCTGGCACCCCGACTGAGTACCTCCGTTAATGGATGCTCCTAGTGCTTCCTGAGGACTCCAAGCACTCTGGCAGACACCACAATCACCGAATCCGAGAAACCTTTTAAATTCTCCCAAGCATATGAATGCTGTAGACCATTGAATAGGAACCATACGAATAGGCTTGTACTCCTAGCAGTCAACTGGAACAGCACTCAATAAATCCTTCCCCCCAATAATGAGACGACACATCACTTTGAGGGTAAAACAGGAACTCTGGACTGGCTCATCCAGCCTGGCTTTTATTACACTTGTACACTTACAGGCCACACCCAGGGGGAGGCATAAAATAACCAATCACATACATGGTACAACCCACACATCCCCTCCCCTCAGATAACCAGTTAACATAATTATTACAGCCAGGAAAACTACAGTTTTTATACATGTGCTATAACTTTAAATCCATACATCCAATCTTCCCAAAAACCACATATTTAGAATCAGCACACTTTAAACATACACCCTTCCAAAAATCAGCAAAATCCCTCCAGTGGATCAAAAGTTAACTGGAAGTCCTTTATGACCGACCGCAAGCACAATTTCCTGCCCAAAACAGTTCCATAGATTTGGGCTGTGCGGCCGGTCAATTTCATGCGAAAAAACGACTAAGTCCCATTTCGAACGGGACTTAGTCTCTGGAGCTGCAAGTTCAGTATGGAAGAAGGTAAGGGTCAGCGGTGTTCGGCAAAATGTGTAGCCGATTTTGGTTCCACAGAATCTTTAGCATATACCGCTGACCGCGTTCGACTGAACCAAGATGGCCGCCGCCACGTGCAATTGACCTGCAGTAACCTCACAGCCTGGGAGGTAAATTGCCTGCACACTTTAGCTTCTGGGTGGTCCGCCTGTGTGGTACTTGGTTCAGTAAGCCCTATTTACTGAACCAAGTGGGGGAAAGCCAGGAACAAGTTATTTTACAGGTCTGGGGACATAGTCTTAAAGGGACATTGTTCACCAAAGTTACAAGATGTCCCCAGCCGGTTCTTAAACGGCCATACACACCAAATAAAAGTCCATACGTTTTCAGGGGCCATAGTCTTAAAGGGTATTGTTACCCAAATTCTCAATATGTCCCCAGACAGTTCTTAAAGGGCCAGCAGCAGTACAATAAAATACCATTCACTGTGCTTAAAGGGCCAGTAGCCGCCATATAAAGTACAATATGCCCCAAATAACCCAGGGGCCATAGTCAGTAGGTAGGAGGCTAGCAAACAGGCTTCTCCAGGGCCCAGTGGCGAGGTTGGTTTCGCCACACACATCAAAAACTATAACCACTTCAGGGCACTGTATAGGTTATGGTGCACGGTGTGCCTTGGCTTCCTCCCAATGTAAGTAGTCAAACTGTTTAATTTCGGGGGAGGGGCGGGGGGTCTGCCAGGTGCCAGTCTCAGTTTCCATGGACGATCATGAAGCTCTTGCTAGGAGTTTTGCTAGTTATCTAAGATAAACCCTGACATTCAGAGCCAGCTCATTGGTTGAGAGTGTCAGCTGATCACTTTAAGCCAATTAGCTAAGCCCTGCAGCTCTGGGCTCAGCTCAGACAGAGGGCTTCTGTCTGGAGAGGAGTCTGAGACTGGTGCCATATAGATCTTAGGCAGTGGCATACATGCAGGGGTCGCAGCTACGACCGGGTGCCCAACGCCATGTGTTGCGGCCCGGCCCGCGTAGTGTAACCACTGGGGGGGAGGAGGAGGGAGACGGCATGGATCAGTTTTCGCACCGGGTCCCCATGGATCATGTGTACGGCACTGATCTTAGGTATGAAGTCAAACTGTTAGCAAATTGTTTGACTATGTACACTGGGGGCACTCCTAGCACCATAACAGATAATGCATATATCTGGTTGTGCCTGCTTTAATTACATTCTTCTTTCTATAATTTTCACAAAATGAAATAATAAATAAAAAAACTATAGCACACTAAAAAATTTTGAACAAGGTAAAATACAGTTGCAAGAAAAAGTATGTGAACCCTTTGGAATGATATGGATTTCTGCACAAATTGGTCATAAAATGTGATCTGATCATCATCTAAGTCACAATAATAGACAATCACAGTCTGCTTAACCCCTTAAGGACCAAACTTCTGGAATAAAAGGGAATCATGACGTGTCACACACGTCATGTGTCCTTAAGGGGTTAAACTAATAACACACAAAGAATGAAATGTTGCCATGTTTTTATTGAACACACCATGTAAACATTCACAGTGCAGGTGGAAAAAGTATGTGAACCCTTGGATTTAATAACTGGTTGAACCTCCTTTGGCAGCAATAACTTCAACCAAACGTTTCCTGTAGTTGCAGATCAGACGTGCACAATGGTCAGGAGTAATTCTTGACCATTCCTCTTTACAGAACTGTTTTAGTTCAGAAATATTCTTGGGATGTCTGGTGTGAATATCTTTCCTGAAGTCATGCCACAGCATCTCAATCGGGTTGAGGTCAGGACTCTGACTGGGCCACTTTAGAAGGCGTATGTTCTTCTGTTTAAGCCATTCTGTTGTTGATTCACTTCTATGCTTTGGATCATTCTCCTGTTGCAACACCCATCTTCTGTTGAGCTTCAGCTGGTAGACAGATGGCCTTAAGTTCTCCTGCAAAATGTCTTGATAAACTTGGGAATTCATTTTTCCTTCAAAGATAGCAATCCGTCCAGGCCCTGACGCAGCAAAGCAGCCCCAAACCAGCCCCAAACCATGATGCCCCCACCACCATACTTCACAGTTGGGATGAGGTTTTGATGTTGGTGTGCTGTGCCTCTTTTTCGCCACACATAGTGTTGTGTGTTTCTTCCAAACAACTCAACTTTGGTTTCATCTGTCCACAGAATATGTTGCCAGTACTGCTGTGGAACATCGAGGTGCTCTTGTGCAAACTATAAATGTGCAGCAATGTTTTGTTTGGATAGCAGTGGCTTCCTCTGTGGTATCCTCCCATGAAATCCATTCTTGATTAGTGTTTTATGTATTGTAGATTCGCTAACAGGGATGTAAGCATTTGCCAGTGACTTTTGTAAGTCTTTAGCTGACACTCTAGGATTCTTCGTCACCTCATTGAGCAGTCTGCGCTGTGCTCTTCCAGTCATCTTTACAGGACGGCCACTCCTAGGGAGAGTAGCAGCAGTGCTGAACTTTCTCCATTTATAGACAATTTGTCTTACCGTGAACTGATGAACAGCAAGGCTTTTGGAGATACTTTTATAACCCTTTCCAGCTTCATGCAAGTCAACAATTCTTAATCGTAGGTCTTCTGAGAGCTCTTTTGTGCGAGGCATCATTCACATCAGGCAATGCTTCTTGTGAAAAGCAAACCCAGAACTGGTGTGTGTTTTTTATAGGGCAGGGCAGCTGTAACCAACACCTCCAATCTCATCTCATTGATTGGACTCCAGTTGGCTGACATCTCACTCCAATTAGCTCATTGAGATGTCATTAGTCTAGGGGTTCACATACGTTTTTCCACCTGCACTGTGAATGTTTACATAGTGTGTTCAATAAAAACATTGCAACATTTCATTCTTTGTGTGTTATTAGTTTAAGCAGACTGTGATTGTCTATTGTTGTGACTTAGATGATGATCAGATCACATTTATGACCAATTTGTTCAGAAATCTATATCATTCCAAAGGGTTCACATACTTTTTCTTGCAACTGTATATCTAGCTCAAACATTTTCGTGTGCTTTAGTTTTTATTTATTATTTCATTTTGTGAAAATTATAGAAAGAAGAAGGTAATTAAAGCAGGCACAACCAGATAAAGGCATTTCTTCATTAGCATACATTTAGTATGCTGTAGTTGTTATGGTGCCAGGAGTGCCCCCAGTTTACATAGTCAAACAATTTGCTAACGGTTTGACTTCATAACTAAGATCTACATGGCCCCAGTCTCAGACTCAACTCCAGACAGAAGCTCTCTGTCTGAGCCAGGGCCGCCATCAGGGGGTGACAGCCCGGCCGCCCGTTTAGTGGCGGAACGCTGATGGGGCCCATCGGGTGGCCCAAGCATTTAGAGCCACCTGATGGGCCCTATATCTTCAGAGGCCCACTAACTCACACACCACATAATCCCACCCACACATACATACACAACCAATCACATGCATCTATCCCCACACTCATACATGTGCCCTTGTACGCTTAGCTGCGCTATCTCCCCAGGACCTTGATCATCCATGGCAGCTGAGACTGGCACCTGGCAGACCCTCCAAAAATTAAACAGTTTGACTACTTACATTGGGAGGAAGCCAAGGCACACCATGCATCATAACCTATACAGTGCCCTGAAGTGGTTATAGTGTTTGAAGTGTTCCTTTAACTTCCTTATGACTGTGCCTTTACCAAAATTACATGATAGTTGACGGAGGCATTTTTAACATTTTAAACACAATTTACCTATTTCTCTTTAAAGCACCCATGCATATTATAGTTTGTTTTTATTATTTATTTATTTATAAAATATTTTACCAGGAAAGATACATTGAGATTTCTCTCGTTTTCAAGTATGTCCTGGGTCCACAAAACATTGCATTGATACAACAGGGTACAATAAAACACAAAAACAATATTAATTCACAATATATACAAAATTTACCATAGAACAGGTAGGAAATATATAATCAACCATGACAGGTGCATTCTGTTTGGAGGTATGTAGAGAGGGATCTCTTAAAGGACTTTAGGCTTGGGGAAGATTTTAAATTGTGCGGGAGGTCGTTCCACAATTGTGGAGCTCTGTAGGAGGATCGAGCTGCTTTCTTTTTGTATTGAGGTAGACTAAATAAAGTGCTGGTACTGGATCGGAGGTTATAAAGGAGAACAATAGGACTTTTTTAATTTCATATGAATGCATAGAATCACATTACATATGAATGAAATATTAAAAAGATGAAAAGAAAAAATTTATATTTTATCAAACCTGATTGTTCAAACCCCAGGATTTTAGTTATATTTTGGAAATTACATATTTTGACAAATATTGTAAGCAGTGAATTATGGTTTTAAAGATAAACTTGGTCTGGTGAGACTATAGTATAGAAAAAAGACCACCCCTCCCCTAACTAAGAGCATATCTAACTAAGAGCATTTTGGCACTTTTCATTAACCTAGGGCCGGTGCAAGGATTTGTGTCGCCCAAGGCAAAAGAAAAACTAGCCTGCGCGGGCTCTGATAGCTGGGAGGAGTGACGGGGAGTCACTTCCTCCCAGCTTGTGATGTAATCACAGGGGGCCCGGTCGCGCTGTTAAAGCGCCCAGCGCTGACCGGGCCCCCTGAAAATCCATATCCATCAGGTGGCCCTAACAGCATGGGCCACCCGATGGAACCCTTGGACAGCGGCCCCGACAGTTTGCTGCGCGGGCCGGGGCCGCAAAACATGGCAACTGGTACCCGGTCGCGGGGGGCTGCAGGGCAGCCGGGTCCCCTGGAGTGATGGACCCGGTCGCAGCTGCGACCCCTGCGACCGTGGTATGTACGCCGCTGGGGACAGGCTACAGACACCAGAACCACAAATAATATACTAGATTAGTGCCACAAATATTATACTAGATTACCTACTTACAACTAGATGAGGATGATGATGGGCTCTGGATGCAGTCTGGTCTGGTGTAGAACATGCTCTCTGGTGTGTGTGTTTCTCTGTGTGTAAGGGAAGCATGGTGTGTTTCTGTGTGTGTAGGGATGCATTGTGTGTAGTGTGAAAGAGAGAGTCTGTGGGGTAGGATAGGGGCTGAGTCCTACCAGCCCCTTTGTGCTTCTCTTTCCCCCCTTCCTCAGCCTCTCTCCCCTCTTGTCCCTTACTGCTCTTTCCTCCTGTCCCTTAGAGCTCTACCCTCCTGTCCCTTAGTGCACTCCCCTACCCCACTGTCCCTTAGAAACGCCCCTGTCCCTTAGTGATCTCCCCTTTCCCATAGTGCTCTCCCTTCCTGTCCCTTAGTGCTCTCCCCCCGTCCCTTAGAGTTCTCCCCTCCTGTCTCCTAGTGCTCTCTCCTACCATCCCATCCCTTAGTGCTCTCTCCTAGACCCCTAGAGCTCTCCCCTGCCCCCTGTCCTTTTGAGTTCTCCCTTGCGTCCCATAGAGCACCCCCCCTTGCCCCTTAGTGGTCTCTCCTCTCCTCCCCTGTCGCTTAGTGGTCTCTCCTCTCCTCCACCCCATTATTTGTCTATCCCCCCCCCTCAGTGGTCTCTACTCTCCTCCCCCGCTTCCCTTAGTGTACTCACCTCTTCTCCCCACCTTTCCTTTAGTGGTCTCTCCTCCCCTCCTTTCAATTAGTGGTCTTTCCTCTCCCCCCCCCCTTCCCCTAGCGGTCTCTCCTCCACCCTCGTTGTCTCTCTTCCCCCCCACCCTTAGTGGTCTCTCCCCTCACCCATAGTGGTCTCTTCTCACTCCCCCTCCCTAAGTGCCCATAAACCTTTATGGATATGAAAATAGCTATGATACTTTTAATATTTTTATGAATTCATTGACTTATGTAGATATTATATGCATAACATTTTATATGAAAATAAAAGACCACCGCATATAGCCCAATCACAATTTAATGTTATCATTAAAGCGATCCTATAGTGCCAGGAAAACCTGGGACTATAGGCTCTTGGAGTGCCCTCCTCCTTTGGGGCACCTCTCCCTCAGCGCTGAACGGGTTAAAATCCCTTTAGCCACTTACCTTAATCCAATGCCGAGCTCCCTTGGCACTGGTGTCCTCTCCTCCCCCGTTGATGTAAGCTCCTGAGTGGAGCTGAATGCGCAAGCGCGGCCAGAGGCGAGCGCGCATTCAAACCCGCCCATAGGAATGCATTACTATCCCCCCCCCTCAGTGGTCTCTACTCTCCTCCCCCGCTTCCCTTAGTGTACTCACCTCTTCTCCCCACCTTTCCTTTAGTGGTCTCTCCTCCCCTCCTTTCAATTAGTGGTCTTTCCTCTCCCCCCCCCTTCCCCTAGCGGTCTCTCCTCCCCCCTCGTTGTCTCTCTTCCCCCCCACCCTTAGTGGTCTCTCCCCTCACCCATAGTGGTCTCTTCTCACTCCCCCTCCCTAAGTGGTCTCTCCTCCACCCCCTCCCTCCCTTAGTGGTCTTTCCTCACCCCCCACCCCTACCCTAGTGGTCTCTCCTCCACCCCCTCTCTCCTTTAGTTGTCTCTCCTCACCCCCCACCCCCACCCTTAGTGGTCTCTCCTCACCCCACTCCCCTAGTGGTCTCTCCTCCACCCCCTCCCTTCCTTTAGTTTTCTCTCCTTACACCCCACCCCTACCCTAGTGGTCTCTCCTCCACCCCCTCCCTCCTTTAATGGTCTCTCCTCACCCCCCACCCCCACTCTTAGTGGTCTCTCCTCACCTCACTCCCATGGTGGTCTCTCCTCCACCCCACTCCCTCCCTTAGTGGTCTCTCCTCACCTTCCACCCCTAGTGGTCTCACCACAACCCCTCTCCCCGAATGGTCTCTCCTCATCCCCTGCTCCCCTCCTTCCCTTAGTGGTCTCACCTCACCCCTCTCCCATAGAGGTCACCCCCCACCCCCTCCTCAGTGGTCTCTCCTCCACCCCCTCCATGGTCTCCCCCCCGATTATGCTCACCCCCCTCCCCTACCTCTCTTGTAGCATGGCTGAGCTCCAGTCCGGTCCACGGTACAGGAGCTTTTGTTTCCTGTACCTGGCTGGACAGTTCCTGTCAGTCTGGCAGGGTACAGGAAACAGATGTTCCTGTACCGTGGACCAGAGCCCTGCCACGCCACACTGAGGTACTGGCAGGAGGGAGCGCTCTTTTCTTGCGTGTCTGGGCCGTAACGTATTTTTTTATGCTTCACATAAAATATTTTTTCCCGGCTTTTGAGAACCAACTCACAGCTGTACTGTGCTACCATCATGACATCGCACTTGTTATAGAAGGCAACTTTGGCTATTTAACCTGGGGCATTTTGAGTCTTTTAGAAAGATTTGTTCTATATTTTCAGTTGTCATCAATAAAGTCTATGGGTCTTTTTGTAGATAAATCATTTAAAAGGGTTTTTAAACAGATTGTGATCATTTCTTACCCTACCTGAGCCCAACCCTCCTTAGAAAGCGCAGACTTTAGCAACTGATTAGTTTAATTGTCTCACAGGGAGAGGAGACAGCCTGGGGGCCAATCAATCACTATTGTTAGACTGTCTCACTGCTATTAACACTGCAGCCTCACATGACATTCTTTTGTGGATTATGACTGCTGAAGGTGCATTGGGATAGACATCCCAATGCACCTTCTGCAGTCATAATCCACAAAAGAGGCTGCAGGGAGTACTGAAGGAGTGAGACCATGGGCAGGAATTGTGCATGACCTTGCTAGCCCAGCACTGTGCGAGTTTGTACACATCAGCTGATGCTCTCAGTCAGTGAGCTAAGGCATAACTTGAAGCTAACAGAAGTAGTGGTTATGGTGCTTGGAATGTTCCTGCAAGTTGCAAATACATTTTATTACCCACGGTCGTTCACTGTTTAGTAAATAAACCCCTGGAGATAGAAGGTAAGGACCATACGGGGTGAGTAATTTTCTGTGAGGGGAGTTACCAAACTCAGCCTGAAAGCCAATCATGAGTGGATATAGAAATGGCTATTTAATTAAGTTAGAATTCAAAGTGAATTTCAAATTTAAGGCCAGAGTAGCTGAAATGGAAAAAATCGGCAAACAAACTATGCTTCTAATTTGGATATTTGGGTCTACATTTTGAAATTGGAGTTTAGTTAATAACCCTGTCTAAGTGCCAGAAGGCTGGGCAATAAATGCTGACACATTCAGAGTTGTTTACAAGACAAAGTCTATGGTCCCAGTGTTCACTGATCGGACATGGAGCTCGCTGCGTCTTTGCTGCTCGTCTGTGCTGTCACTTTCTTGATATTGATTTTTACCCGGAGCCGAAAACCCTCCAATCTGCCCCCAGGACCCACGCCTCTGCCTCTGATTGGGAACGTCCTGCAGCTGAATTTTAAGGATTTCGTGAAAGATTTTGTGAAGGTCAGTGGAGGTTCTGTAGACTCGGCCTGGGATTGTCTTTTCAGGGAGACTGTCCGCATTAATTCAGATTGTTAAATCAATGTATGTTTACAGTACCCAATGCTCTCCCCTGTCTGGCACTCGAAAGGTTAACTGGTCACAAACAGTCTGACTGCTTAATATACATGTGAAGATTAGGAAAGTTCGCCATTCTGGGTGTAAATGTGTATTGTTTCACATTATTCTCTAAAATATTGCTAAACATAATATATTAATAATCTATACATCAACAGTAAAATGTTTGATTTCAATTGCAGAAAATCTCTTAAAAATTCATCTGAATTTATTTTGGTCGTGCAACTTTATGAATTCTACATCTCCCAAGGCAGCTCTTTTCATGATCTGTCTCCCAGCATGTGACATTAATAACTGTCCAGGAAAAATGGCAACAATACATAAAATTACATTGCAAAGGAGGAGCTTTATGGAGTAATGGGAGGAGCTATAGGGAGGGTTATATGGAGTAATAGGAGCAGTTATAGGGAGGGTTATATGGAGTAATAGGAGGAGTTATAGGGAGGGTTATATGGAGTAATAGGAGGGGTTATAGGGAGGGTTATATGGAGTAATAGGGGGAGTTATAGGGAGGTTATATGGAGTAATAGGAGGGGTTATATGGAGTAATAGGAGGGGTTATAGGGAGGGTTATATGGAGTAATAGGGGGAGTTATAGGGAGGGTTATATGGAGTAATAGGAGGGGTTATAGGGAGGTTATATGGAGTAATAGGAGGAGCTATAGGGAGGTTATATGGAGTAATAGGAGGGGTTATAGGGAGGGTTATATGGAGTAATAGGAGGGGTTATAGGGAGGGTTATATGGAGTAATAGGGGGAGTTATAGGGAGGTTATATGGAGTAATAGGAGGGGTTATATGGAGTAATAGGAGGGGTTATAGGGAGGGTTATATGGAGTAATAGGGGGAGTTATAGGGAGGGTTATATGGAGTAATAGGAGGGGTTATAGGGAGGTTATATGGAGTAATAGGAGGAGCTATAGGGAGGTTATATGGAGTAATAGGAGGGGTTATAGGGAGGGTTATATGGAGTAATAGGAGGGGTTATAGGGAGGGTTATATGGAGTAATAGGAGGAGTTATAGGGAGGGTTATATGGAGTAATAGGAGGAGTTATAGGGAGGGTTATATGGAGTAATAGGAGGAGTTATAGGGAGGGTTATATGGAGTAATAGGAGGAGTTATAGGGAGGGTTATATGGAGTAATAGGAGGGGTTATAGGGAGGGTTATATGGAGTAATAGGAGGAGCTATAGGGAGGTTATATGGAGTAATAGGAGGGGTTATAGGGAGGGTTATATGGAGTAATAAGAGCAGTTATAGGGAGGGTTATATGGAGTAATAGGGGGAGTTATAGGGAGGGTTATATGGAGTAATAGGGGGAGTTATAGGGAGGGTTATATGGAGTAATAGGAGGAGTTATAGGGAGGTTATATGGAGTAATAGGAGGAGCTATAGGGAGGTTATATGGAGTAATAGGAGGGGTTATAGGGAGGGTTATATGGAGTAATAGGAGGGGTTATAGGGAGGGTTATATGGAGTAATAGGAGGAGTTATAGTGAGGGTTATATGGAGTAACAGGAGGGGTAATAGGGAGGGTTATATGGAGTAATAGGAGGGGTTATAGGGAGGGTTATATGGAGTAATAGGGGGAGTTATAGGGAGGTTATATGGAGTAATAGGAGGGGTTATATGGAGTAATAGGAGGGGTTATAGGGAGGGTTATATGGAGTAATAGGGGGAGTTATAGGGAGGGTTATATGGAGTAATAGGAGGGGTTATAGGGAGGTTATATGGAGTAATAGGAGGGGTTATAGGGAGGGTTATATGGAGTAATAGGAGGGGTTATAGGGAGGGTTATATGGAGTAATAGGAGGAGTTATAGGGAGGGTTATATGGAGTAATAGGAGGAGTTATAGGGAGGGTTATATGGAGTAATAGGAGGAGTTATAGGGAGGGTTATATGGAGTAATAGGAGGAGTTATAGGGAGGGTTATATGGAGTAATAGGAGGGGTTATAGGGAGGGTTATATGGAGTAATAGGAGGAGCTATAGGGAGGTTATATGGAGTAATAGGAGGGGTTATAGGGAGGGTTATATGGAGTAATAGGAGGAGTTATAGGGAGGGTTATATGGAGTAATATAAGGAGTTATAGGGAGGTTATATGGAGTAATAGGAGGAGTTATAGGGAGGTTATATGGAGTAATAGGAGGAGCTATAGGGAGGTTATATGGAGTTATAGAAGGAGTTATAGGGAGTAATAGGAGGAGTTATAGGGAGGGTTATATGGAGTAATAGGAGGAGTTATAGGGAGGTTATATGAAGTAATAGGAGGAGGTATAGGGAGAGTTATATGGAGTAATAGGAGGGGTTATAGGGAGTAATAGGAGGAGTTATAGGGAGGGTTATATGGAGTAATATGAGGAGTTATAGGGAGAGTTATATGGAGTAATAGGAGGGGTTATAGGGAGGGTTATATGAAGTAATAGGACGAGTTATAGGGAGGTTATATGAAGTAATAGGAGGGCTTATATGAAGTAATAGGACGAGTTATAGGGAGGGTTATATGGAGTAATATTGTAATTGAACCAACCAATTTTATGTGGTACTAGATACTTTGTTTCTCTTGCTATTTTTTATTTTATTTTATTTTTTATAAATATATATTTTTGCTTATACTGGTATTTGGTTAGTTTTTTTTTTCTTTTTACTTTTTTTTTTAAGCTACTCTCGTTATTTACATTTTAGTATTGATGCAACCAAGTTTCAAACCGGAGTAGATGTCTTTGTGGTGAACCCTACTAGAAGAGACAGTGAAATCTGTTTTTATTTAGTAAAACCCCAAAGTGTCTGCCAGAAGCCTTCAGGAATCTGAAACCAATTTGAAAGCAGAAATATGGGGTTAAGCTGTGCCTGAAGCAATTCTATTTTTATTGAACATTTCTTTCCATTTTGTCAAAACATAGGCTCACAGCCCCTTCTCTGTCTTCTGTTTTAGATTGGCTCTAAATATGGTCCGGTGTCCATGATATATATGGGACGGCAACCAGTGGTCCTATTAAATGGTCATGATGTGGTGAGAGAAGCTTTTGTAGACAATGGTGAAGTTTACAGTGATCGAGGACATCTTGCATTTCCTGACATGGCTTTTAGGGGATATGGTAAGTTGTATCCACGGCCTGTTTTATCTGTCCTTTTAATAAACTTGCATCGTGGGATGCATTACTCATGGCGTGTGGTCCCCCTTTTATACTTCCCCGAACATGGACCCCCTTTTATACATCCCCGAACATCGACAACCCCTGGCTGTTAACCACAATTAAGTAGTTAACTCTAGTACTTTCCCTGAGTGCCCGCCATTCGTATAACCGAACGCACATGCTCCAGTGAATGGACAGACCGGTCGTTGCCCTAATTTCTCTGGCCTCGTGGCCAGACGGTCAGAATTTTACCCGACTGGTGATTCCGTTCTACCAAATGGATCTGAGCACTATTTGGACAACTTGGGTGCTCAGATCCGGGCTATTTAAGACTTGTGGGGTTCCTGTAAAATATGACTATGGTTTTTGGGGTGCCTTATCTATATTTCATGTAGTTTCTGTAACTGAGAAATTATTGAGTTATTCAGTTTTTACTCCATTATCTCCCAGGCACCAGGACGCCTGGGAGGGGCTTGTGTAGTTTTGAATGGAGACCCCATGCTGGGAGTCTGTGAATAAAAGGCTGTTTGTGCTGAATAAATCAGTTGTACTCCCCAGAACTGTGTGTCGACCAGTTACTGGGGAGGGATAGAGCTATTCATTTCACAGTGCCTAGTTCCAGAATTCCTGTCTTCACGGATCCAGCGGAGGAGAGTCCTGTTCAGGACTAGCGCTCCTCTACAATGACTTCATGTAGAGATGTGTGTCTATTTTTGGCTCCTATCATGGAGGTATATGTGATGTCCAGATAAGTATAGTATTTTAATCAATACATTTGGTGGCATTTTTACTGGCAGAATGTACACTAGGCAAATATTTAGCCAAGTTGATGTTGGCTATAACTTACAGTGTGCAGAAAGAGTAGGTTATAATCAGTTTTGTGCACAACACAAAAATAAAACATGCTGTCCTGCAGTGGTTTTTACATTTTAATTTTTAATGTAGAAATGTAAAAAAACAAAACAAAAAAACATTTGATATCTATTTTGAAAACTTTAATAATGTCTGTATATTTTAATTAAGATAACTATTAGGATAAAGATAGAATGATGGACGCAATTGCTAAATCTCCCAAGCTTACAGGGATCGTCTTCAGTAATGGAGAACGCTGGAAGCAGATGAGGCGGTTTTCGCTCAGCACCCTGAGAAATTTTGGGATGGGGAAAAGGAGCTTAGAAGAGAGAGTACAAGAAGAAGCAAAATGTCTGGGGGAAGAATTCCAAAAGAAGAAAGGTCTGAAATTATTGAAATTAATTATATTTCATTTTGAATACATACAAGCTTGGCTAGTTGTCTTATTAGTAAGATGGAATAGATGATTAATTGACAAATTTCTTGATGTTTTGAACAAAAATATTAATTTCGTATCTTTTTTTTGTCCATCTTGGTTAACAAACATTTGAGATATATATATATATAATAACTATTTAATGTGTTTCCTCCTTTTTGATAACTTTTTTTTGTCCATCTTGGTCACTCCTATTCCTACTTCAAAATTTGAATATTTAATAGCTCACTCCTATTTTTCACTTCACTTTTTTCCAATAGGAGAACTATTTGATCCCACTTACCTTTTGAGTCTAGCTGTGTCCAATGTTATATGTTCAATTGTTTTTGGGGCTCGATTTGAGTATGAAGACAAGGAATTCCTAGCTATGCTGGCATTGATGAAGGAGACATTCCAGATTTTGGCTTCACCATGGGGTCAGGTTAGTTTTTAGAAAACACACATTATTGAGTGGAAAATACTTCAACACACCTCCATCCCAGGCTTTCTGTAAAAACCTGTATAATATACACATAAAAACAATAACCAGTGGTGGGTTACTGAGATTGCTATGTTGAAATAATAACTATAGAAAGGAAAAGGTCCAGACACTCCAAGGCTTAGATAGGTAAATTTCTTGTAACTACAGTGTCCAGCAGCAACGTTTCGACCAAAAGGGCTTTTTCAAGCCTCCTAAAGTGTTGAAATGAGGAGTGGGTGGGAGGGTCATTCTGATGCTGACCTCAAGCGATATGAGTCAGGTAAGGGGTGTCCTTTATATAGGGGAGTGAATTAATTTAAGCCCCTCCCACAAATACATGCCAAACGGCCTTAATACATAAAAAACAGCAATAGTGCTCTCAATTTGTAAAAGATGAGTTGTGAACAGCGTTGGTCGAATAATCCCCACATCGGATTGCTTGAGTACAGGATACAATAAAAATGCCAGTGAGAGTAATAATAAAAAGTTCATTTAAAACACAATTAAAAGACAATTGGTACAGGTAAAAAAAGTAACCAATATACTTTTATTGCTAAAATACACAATTAAAAACCATTAACGCGTTTCACCTAACAAGGCGGCTTCAAAATGGTATTTTTATATTTTTCTATACCATTTTGAAGAAGCCTTGTTAGTTGAAACGTGTTAATGGTTTTTAATTGTGTATTTTAGCAATAAAAGTATTTTGGTTACTTTTCTACCTGTACCGATTCTCTTTTAATTGTGTTTTATATGCACTTTTTATTATTACTCTCCCTGGCATTTTTATTGTATCCTGTGCTCAAGCAATCCGAGGTAGGGATTATTCCACCAACGCTGTCAATAGAGCAGTACCTTCTGATCTATACTTGTGAGTATATATTTTTTTGAGAGCACTATTGCTGTTTTTATTTTTATATTGGGGAAATACGACAAACAGCTGTGTAATAAAATAAAATTCCAATGGTAAAAATAGATAAAAGAAGGTAATAAACTCACATTTGTGAGAGCTCTGGAGTGAAGGGCGTCTAGCGGTATAATCCCTGCTAGAGGATATAGCGGAGAGAGGTGTCCGTCAATCCGGTCTGAATTTTCAATGCTCCAGGATAGAGATATATATATATATATATATATATATATATATATATATATATATATATATATATATATATATTTTTTTTTTTTACAACTCCTCTTTTACAAATTATATATATATATAATTTGTAAAAGAGGAGTTGTAAAAAAAAAAAATATATATATATATATATATATATATATATATATATATATATATATATATATATATATATATCTCTATCCTGGAGCATTGAAAATTCAGACCGGATTGACGGACACCTCTCTCCGCTATATCCTCTAGCAGGGATTATACCGCTAGACGCCCTTCACTCCAGAGCTCTCACAAATGTGAGTTTATTACCTTCTTTTATCTATTTTTACCATTGGAATTTTATTTTATTACACAGCTGTTTGTCGTAATTCCCCTTTGTCTCTCCACATATATGGCTATTTTAACCATTCGGACGGATCAACTCCTGAGGATTGTACCCCTACCTTATCTTCTATCTATCTTCTATGTAATGTTTAATCACGATCACACTATTAAGTGCCTTCTCCATGATATAGATAAAGAAACATACAATGTAATCTCTTTACATCTTTTATCTGTGAAAATGTGTGTTGTTTGTCAATTGATTGCTGTCACATCGTCCCTATAATTATAAAGGATTTAATTCGCTGTTTTAATATGGTTATTTTATAGTACACGGTGTGCAGAAACATCCAAAAGGGTTCTTGGTCCCCAACATTTCAGCCAAAAGTCTTTGACCTCGGTTTAATTACATTATTTGCTATAAAATCAGAAAAGATCGAAGTTCCTTTGGTCTATTTTTGCACTTGTCCAGATTAAAGCATGTGCTACTTTCTAGAAGGTTCAATGTCTAGATTCTATACAGTATATTGACCAGTCAAATACACCAGGAAGCAGGTGTGTAATTATCTGCAGCAAATATACTTTTAAGGTTCTGAAGTCCTTAACCCCTTAAGGACACATGACATGTCATGATTCCCTTTTATTCCAGAAGTTTGGTCCTTAAGAAGGTGCCTTTAGCAAGTGTGTTTAAAAAAGGATAGGCTTAGAGTCATGTCTACAAATGCTCGCAGTTTAGGGAATAAGATCCATGAACTTGTGGCAATAATGGCAACTGATAGTGTAGATTTAGTCGCTGTTACTGAGACATGGTATAATGAGAAAAAAGACTGGGACATAGCAATACCAGGGTACTCTTTATATAGAAAAGACAGGGAAGGCAGGAAAGGGGGAGGGGTGGCCCTGTATGTGAAGGATAGCATAAAATCTAGCCTAATAAAGGTTAGTGAGGTGAACATAGAGTCCATTTGGGTTACATTAGAATTTGGTAATCACACAGTAACTCATGTAGGTGTGACGTATAGACCCCCAGGACAAATAGAAGAGTTAGATAATCAACTTGTTGAGGAAATAGCTAAAATGACAATGAAGGGGGAAGTTCTCATCAAGGGTGACTTTAATCTTCCTGATGGGAATTGGAAAACAAAATTGGCTACTTGTGGCAGGAGCACACATATTCTAAACTCCCTACTGGGATTGTCTCTAAAACAAGTTGATGAGGAGCCAACTCATAAGGAGGCCATACTAGATTTAGTGTTAACAAATTGAGATTTAGTATCAGATATTACTGTAGGTGAAAGTTTAGGATCCAGTGGTCATCAGTCAGTGTGGTTTAATATAAGAACAGTGACTGTCACACCACACAAAAACAAAAGTTTTAGACTTTAGAAAAACAGACTTTTCTAAAATTAGAATATATGTAAAGGAGTCATTATCAAATTGGAGCAATTAAAATGGAGTCCAAGAGAAATGGGATTATTTAAAAGTTGCACTGCTGAAGGCAACAGAAAATTGCATTAGGCTTGTCAGTAAAAGCAAAAAATTCAAGAAACCACTATGTGTGACGAGAGCAATCTCGCCACATTGCATTGGAGAAGCCTGGCTGCCCGCCTGCTGCCTTTGGACCATGGCTCTGGGAGATTGGGCCCTTTAAAAACAGTATTCGGCCATACCAGAGTGTATGTCACTCATTCTGGCCCTTTAAATACAGTGGGGTCATTTGGTACTTGCCCTGTGTGAGCTGTGGTAACCCAGATGGCTATGCCATGGAGCCTATTCGTGTGATTAAAGACTTTGGCTCTATAGCGATTAAACTGTATTCGGTTGGTCTGAGTGCCATTCACCTAATAATGTGCACTCAGACCTGAGCTATCTGGGGATATGTGAAATGTCTGTGTGTTATGTGTAAAATGTGACTTTATGTATTTTAAAGAGTTTTATGTTGTTTTGCAACCATGTGGTTAATGGAGTCTGCCTCTAGTCCTGGATAATTGGATTACTTCTCCAATTATCTCCAGGGCAGAAGGGATGAAACCAGGATGCATTGTGGGGATGTTTTTTTTGCCATGCTGCCAGGGGTTTTAAAAGATACTTTACTAACTTTTGAACCCCTGGTCTGATTCATGCCAATTTTTAATATGGTGTTCCCCTGAATGGATTGATTGTGGATATGGATTTTTATGTGAATGTGATGTATGGTTTTAGAGTTATGAAAGTTGGGTAAAAAGTATGTTTTAACTGTATGTATAATGGGATTATGTGTCACACTAAGGGGAGGGGATGTGTGGGTTGCACCCGTGATACTATTGGTCATTTTATGCCTCCCCCTGGGTGTGGCCTGTATGTGTTCACTTGTAATAAAAACCAGGCTGGGTGTGCCAGCACCTCAGACCACTGCTTGACCCTCAACACAGAGCCTTGTCTCGTTCTTGGGGGGATTCACTGTATGCTGTTGGAGATCGATTGCTAGGAGTGTAAGCTGATGTCTGCTTTTCCTGTTCGTCTGCTAGCAGCTATTCGTGAGGTTCCAGTTTGAAGTGCTATTTTGTATCCAGTTCTGGAGTTTGGTGTTCTGCAGTAGCTGTGCCTGTCTCTCAGAAAGGGGCATATCGCCTAAACTGATTTTAACCCCTTGTCTGCTGAAACGGTCCGTTACACTATGGTACTCCGCAGATGTGGCCAACATAGTAAAAAACAAAAAGTTAGCATTTAGTAATTATAAAAAACCTAGAGTGAGGAAGACAGAATGATCTATAAGATTAGGCAGAAAGAGGCTAAGCAAGTTATAAGAGCTTCCAAATCACACACAGAAGAGAAAATAGCAGTCAGTAAAAAAAGGGGACAAAACATTTTTTGGATACATAAATGAGAAAAGGAAAGTAAAACAAGGATTAGTTAGATTAAAAACAAAAGAAGGAAGGTATGTAGATGAGGATAAAGGTCTAGCTGACTACCTCAATGAATATTTGAGTTCAGTATTTACAGATGAAAATGAAGGAAAGGGAACTCAGTTAGGAAAAAGGACAAATAAGCCATTTATTACATGTGAGTTTACAGAGGAAGAGGTTTAATTTCAACTGTCAAAAGTAAAGACAAATAAGTCAATGGGACCTGATGGAATACACCCCAAGTTATTAAAAGAGCTTTGTGGTGTACTAGCAAAACCATTAACATATTTATTTAACCAATCATTGATAACAGGAATAGTCCCAGAAGATTGGAAGTTAGCAAATGTTGTGCCCATCCACAAGAAAGGTAGTAGGGAGGAGTTGGGCAACTATAGGCCAGTAAACCTTTCTTCAGTAGTGGGGAAAGTAATGGAAACCATGTTAAAGGATAGGATTGTTGAACATCTAAAAACACATGGATTTCAAGATCAGAGACAACATGGGTTTGCTTCATGGAGATCATGCCAAACTGTCAGGATCGGGACAGGGATCCAACACGCAGAGTACAAAGAGTGGAAAGGTACGTATACCGGGCCTTAGAATGGCCGGACTAACGTACCGAGAGTAATAGAGAATAGTCAGAGACAAGCCGAGGTCGAGGGAACGAGAAGACAGATAAGCGAGAGACAAGCCGGGTCAAGGGATAACAGAGATAAGCAGGGTAGTACAACAAGCCGAGTCAAAACCAATAGAGCAAACTAGAATACCAGAGCACTGAGTGACTAGACAAGCTAGAACCACGACAGGGCAATGAGCTGAAGTGAGAAGTAAGCTTAAATACCCTGGCTCCGGATGGTAAACACGCCTCTGACAAGTACCGATTGGATATCGGACACTTGAGTGGCAGGTCGCTCGTGATAGCGTCATGACGTCACGTATTGAGCGTCCCGCTAGAAAAGGACGTGGATTCCTCGCGGTCGGTGTTTAAGTGACTGGATGAACCGCGAGGAACGAAGGAAACAGCTCGTTTGGAGGGATAAACTACTAAGTCTCTACCTTTTTTAGAGGTAGAGACCTCAGGTACCCTGACACAAACTAATCGTATTGATTTTTTTTGACTGGGTAACTAAAATAATAGATCAGGATAGTGCAGTAGACATTGCTTACCTAGATTTCAGTAAGGCGTTTGACACTGTTGTACATAGAAGGCTTATCAATAAACTGCAATCTTTAAGTTTGGATTCCAATATTGTTGAATGAGTAAGGCAGTGGCTGAGTGACAGGCAACAGAGGGTTGTAGTCAATGGAGTATATTCGAAGCTTGGGCTTGTCACCAGTGGGGTACCTCAGGGATCTGTACTTGGACCCATTCTCTTTAATATTTTTATTAGTGATATTGCAGAAGGTCTTGATGGTAAGGTATGTATTTTTGCTGATGATACTAAGATATGTAACAGGGTTGATGTTCCAGGAGGGATAAGCCAAATGGCTAATGATTTAGGTAAACTAGAAAAATGGTCAGAGTTGTGGCAACTGACATTTAATGTGGATAAGTGCAAGATAATGCATCTTGGACGTAAAAACCCAAGGGCACAGTAAAGAATATTTGATAGAGTCCTAACCTCAACATCTGAGGAAAGGGATTTAGGGGTGATTATTTCAGATGACCTAAAGGTAGGCAGGCAATGTAATAGAGCAGCAGGAAATGCTAGCAGAATGCTTGGTTGTATAGGTAGAGATATTGGCAGTAGAAAGAGGGAAGTGCTCATGCCATTGTACAGAACACTGGTGAGACCTCACTTGGAGTATTGTACGCAGTACTGGAGACCATATCTTCAGAAGGATATTGATACTTTAGAGAGAGTTCAGAGAAGGGCTACTAAACTGGTTCATGGATTGCAGGATAAAACTTACTAGGAAAGGTTAAAGGATCTTAACATGTATAGCTTGGAGGAAAGACGAGACAGGAGGGATATGATAGAAACATTTAAATACATAAAGGGAATCAGCGCAGGAAAGGAGGAGACTATATTTAAAAGAAGAAAAACTACCACAACAAGAGGACATAGTCTTAAATTAGAGGGACAAAGGTTTAAAAATAATATCAGGAAGTATTACTTTACTGAGAGGGTAGTGGATGCATGGAATAGTCTTCCAGCTGAAGTGGTAGAGGTTAACACAGAAAAGGAGTTTAAGCATGCGTGGGATAGGCATAAGGCTATCCTAACTATAAGATAATGCCAAGGACTAATGAAAGTATTTAGAAAGTTGGGCAGACTAGATGGGCTTAATCTGGGTTCTTATCTGTCATCACATTCTATGTTTCTACTATAGGGACCCAGACCACTTCAGCTCATTGAAGTGGTCTGGGTGCTGTGTCCCTATTGTACTTAGTGCTGCAATGTAAAACATTGCAGTTCCAGAGAAACTGCAATGTGTACAATGCAGAATTAAGTCTGCCTCCAGTGGCTGTCTTCCACTGGAGGCGCTTCCTGCATCCAAACAGACCTATGATCCGGTATCTGATGCTGGAAGTCCTCATGCTCTGCATGAGGACATCCAGCATCCAATTTTTCTCCTTAGGAAAGCATTGAGGGACATCAGCGCTGGGGAAAAAGGTAAGTAAAGGGTTTTTCTGCCTGTTGTGTCCAACTCAAAATGTTTTATTAATCAAATAATCTTTTACTCAGGTCTTCAACTTGGCCCCCAGCATCTTCAAGCACTTTCCAGGCTCTCACCATAAACTGTTTAGTAACGTGAATACATTTCGAGAATATGTAATGGAGAAGGTGAAAACTCATGAGGAGACCTTGGATGAAAACTGCCCCAGAGATTACATTGATTGCTTTATCACAAAGATGAAAGAGGTATGAGTAGGAATAATGTTGTCCAGCTTTACTAAAACCTAAAATAAATAGCCGAAAGATGGATATTTAGGGATATTTAGAGTAGCCGGTGAAGAGGTAATTAAAGGAACACTGCAGACACCATAACTATTACAGCTTGCAGATGTAGAAATGGTACTAGGAGCTCCCTGGCAACCATAGGCGTGCGCAGCCTATTGCGCTAGGGTGTGCACCCTGAAGCACAAACACATGCTGTGTGTGTGTGTGTGTATACATGCACACACACACACACACGCACATACACTGCTGTGTGAGGGTGGTGTGAGGGTGCTGGTTGTGTGCTATGTGGGTGAGGGTGTTTGTGTGTGAGGGCCTGCAGGGCTAGAGTCCACAACGCTCAGTTCTTGCGTGAGGAACCCTGCGGAGCTGCTGGCTAAAGCTCCCTGAGATCTCCCCTGCCGGTCTCAATCCATAGGCGTGCCACGGGGATTAGGGTGTGCCCAGGAACAACTGGCACAGCCCGTGGCCTGCCTATTATGGCAACTTTCTTTTTTTTTTTTTCTTTTTTTTAAGAGATTGCTTACCTGAAGCCCACTCCCTTCCTGCAATCTCCTTCAGCAGTAAGCTCTGTTAGCTCATTGGCTGAGAGCAGTTATCACATCAGAAGCATTAAGATAATTCAAATTTTTAAATTTTTCGTGAAGAGATGTCTCTAGTTGCTATCATTCAGAAGAGTGCATGGATAGTCTATCTATAAAATCCACTACATCATAATGTTCTCCAATTCCACCATGCAATGCATGTTGAAGCACATTACTAGTACGTCTTTTACATTTCTCTGTTTTTGTTCCTCAGGAGAAAGATAATCCTAATTCCGAGTTCAACTATGAGAACCTGTGGGTTAACCTGCTTCAGCTATTCTTTGCAGGAACCGAGACCACCAGCACAACCCTGAGATACGCAATCCTCATTCTCCTGAAACATCCAGAGATACAGAGTAAGAACTGGGCCACTAATTCATCTATAGGCATGACGTAAACTGCAAGGTCAATGGGCCAGATGTACACAAATTAATTTCTAAATGTGATGCAGTCAACATGGAAACCTGCTGATTGCTCCACATTTAATACTGTGCCCTGAATTGTGCTGAGTGCTCCTATTCCACTATGACATTTACTTGAAATTCCCTAACCGTGACATGATTGTGTCCTGTTTTTACATATGGATTTCACTTCTTGTTTGGCTTCAATAATTAGCATTAAAAATCCCACAAAAAACATGTTTAGATTTTTATTTTTTTATTATTATTAAAAGTGGTTTATTAATATGATCTATACATTTATATCTGTAAAATGGGCTTAATTTAATTTAGACAAATAGAGATTATTTTGCTAAACACTAAAGTAAAGCAAAATGTGTCAATGTGGATATAGTACCAGACTATTATGGGCACAACCTCACAATTTCTCAGAACTGGCCCTGGCCAAACTCGCACCCCGACAATTAAATGTTGGAAAGTATTAAGTTAAAGGTCTCTATGGGAGGGTTGGGGTACACCACTTCACTTCACTCTTAATTCATTTACTAATGCTCACTCCCTTGAACACACAACCATTACAGTGTCACTCAAATTGTGTTCAGTATGTTTATAGAGCCACAATAATCGGTTTCTGGCCTTCAAAAAATGTTTCTAAAAGTTTTTTGCTCCATTCTTTGCATGGAGTCAATTCACTTTTTCATTGTTGCGTTTGTATTACTGGGTTCTTTACCTGTACTGAGTTTCTTCTAACTAGACTATTTTGATTCAATGTCTATTTTATGTCGGTTATAGATTCCAGTCAAGTGAAGCGCCGCACATTGTTTAATCTAGTATAACATAAACTTTGCTACAAACTAGAAATGTTTACTACTTTACAAAACACATCAAAGGAAATCGTTTATGTACACAATCATATTTTTATATATACATAATTTGTAAGCTTATTCCCATATACAGTTGTGGTTGTTTTTTTTTTTTTTTTTTTCATTTTGCAGAGAAGCTCCAAGACGAGATGGATTCTGTTATAGGGCAAGACCAGGATCCATCTGTAGCAGATCGGTTAAAGATGCCATACTTGGATGCTGTAATTCATGAAATCCAGAGGTTTGCAGATATCCTACCCCTGGGGGTTTTACGTGCCCCCTCAAAAGATACAACCCTCAGAGGATACACTATCCCTAAGGTTAGTAAACACAAAGATTCAAAATATAAAATCAAGTCACTAAATAACAAATACAGTTACCTCTTACCATGTACAGTGAATATGTGTGAATTTTTGGAGAGTCACATTAAAGTCCTTAAAGGAATACTGCATTCACCATAACCACTACAGTGTGCTGTAATCGTTATGTCAGGAGAGCCCTGGCATCTCCACCCACCATTGTAAGTAGTCAAACCATTTTAGAACAGTTTGCCTTCTTAATAATCTAAAACCGTGTAAGGCCAGGAGGTGATATATTGCCTCAAGGACATACTTGAAAACGAGAGAAATCTCAATGTATCCTTCCTGGTAAAATATTTTATAAATAAAAGTGCTGGTGAAGGACCACACTCAAAATAACCGTCCAATTCCACATGAAAGGGTTTTGCACATAAAACACTCAAGTACACCAGAGGGTGCCAGACACCAGTATAATGTTGCACAAATATAATTACCAATATGGTATAAAATTATGAAGTTCCTACTCCTTGTCTTGAGAAGTCTCAAATAATGGGGAATGGGTCATGGTATAGTATACAAAGAAATGTACATCACTGGCTTTGTCAATACTGGCTCAAATTTCCACCACTTGCTAGTGGCCCTGCACACCCAAGAGTTGCTATTTCCAATGGTCCAGAAACCTTTTCTCTTTCACTATGTAATTGTTCATGGAGAACCTTTAGATTAAAAAAAAAAACTTTAATCAGTTTTCCAAAGATGATTTTTATTTGTTTATATAAATTAGGAAAGTGAATGGAATGTGTGAATATAGTTATTAATAAACTTTTATATTTAGTCATTAGAATATTGAGCATTCATGGGTCGTCCAAATTTCGAAACTCTGAATTGACCTATAACTAAACTCACAAAATGGACAATGGTTTTGTGTGTTTCATGATTTAGGAGTTGTATCCTTGGTAGCAAAAACAGATGATTGATGGGGAAAAAAAAGTTAATTGGTGATGGTTGGGGGACAGTCACTAAATGTTGTTTTTCTTATCCAGATCAGCTAGAATTGACCAATAGAGAGGGGAGAAAAAAAGAAGCAGTAAAGAAAAAATATATAAATATGTAATGACCTAAATAAACTTTTTTTTATATACTCTATCTTTTTCCCTTTTTTGGCTGCTTCTACTTCTTCAATTTGTGAAACAACTTGCTGAAAAATGCACCTAAATATACATGATATTTTACAGCACACTGGCCAATTTTCAGACTTTTTTTTTTTCCTGAATTATTGGCATGGCCGAAATTTGTCCGAAACACCATATGTCTGAATTTTGGACCACCCGAAGGAACATTTTTCTTTTCGGATGAATTGATTTGAGCCAAATCAATTTATTTTGACTGTATGAAAGTCTATTGATTGAGGTTGGAAAAATATATTGTTGGTGTAAATGGGCTTTATTTAGGTAATGGGATTACCTAATTAGTGTTCAAGGAGTGGTAGATTAGGGAAGAGGAATGTTATTGTAAGGGGTTGCTGAAAAACAGACATTCTCTAAAATACATTAACATATACTCTACATCTATCTGAAATAGTAGCTCTTATGCATTGCTGGTAATATCTTGTCATCTTTCTATAGGGAACCACTGTATTCCCCATGTTAACCACTGTCCTGAAGGATGAGAAATACTTCCCGGATGCTCAGAAGTTTGACCCGGGCCATTTCTTAGATGAAAATGGTTCTGTAAAGAAGAACGATGCTTTTATGCCATTTTCAATAGGTAACTTTAAAATGTGTTTTTAAATGTGCACTGTTCATTACTTAGACTCATAGTAATGAGCAAATTTACTCTATATAATTTAAAATATTATACTTTGTACCACAACTGGTAATTTAACTATTCTGGCTACTCTGAGGATATTGCCTTTCCTATAACAAACTTTATAACCTAGAACGTTCTCCCATTGCTTGTTATTCCTCCAGGAAAGCGAATATGTGTTGGAGAGGGTCTGGCTCGCATGGAGATCTTTCTGTTCCTCACCTACATCCTACAAAAGTTTAATCTGAAATGCAACATAAAGCCTGAAGAGATCGATCTCTCCCCAATACCTTTCAGAGGCAACTTCACACCACGACCCTATGAGCTCTCTGTCAGCCTGCGCTGACCAATGCTGGACCACAATGGATCTCAACGCTTGTCTGGGGATCTAATTTTCTGGATTGAATTTTTGATAACTTGATCTGATATACAATCTGTTTTGAATGATGTGTTTAGTCATCGTGTGCAATCTACTGGACAATAATAGGCTTGGATTCACTAATGAAATAAAGCTTATTGTTTGAATGTTTATAAACCTTGGCAGCTTCTTTCATGTTCCATATTCTTCTATACTTATTGGAAATTCCAGTTTTAGGACAGATTTGGATCCAAGGAGCACTTCAATATTAGGAATGAAAAGCTGGATCTCTGACATTGTGTTCCTCTGCCCCCAACCCCTCTCCTTCCACCAATCCAGGTCTACTTTTAGTACTTTGAAACAAAATTGCTCTTTATACATCATCATAAAACAAAATGTGTCTTAAACAATTGTCTTGGATGAGTTTCTCAATACAGATTAATGAGTTATTAATCAGAACTCTGGTAACAGAATGCATTCTCCAGATAATTGACATTGGCTATTCAGCCCTCAAACCATAGATTTGCTAGAAACTTTTTTTTAGTCCATTCAACATTATGAATATTTCTTTTGATTTCAACTTCAAAAAAATTATATATATTTTTTTTCCTCTAGGGTTTGTCTGTGGGTTTTACCGGTGACACACATGTCAGTCTCAGACACCTCATCCTACTCTGTGTAGCAACTCCAGATTCAAATCTTTGGCTAATACTTTATCCATTTTACTTTACAACACATGTATACAGGAGGCTACCCGGTTGAGCTGTCATGATCTATCTAATAACACTGGCTGCTAACCACTATCAGGCGGTGTGGCGCCCAGCTGAATACGACCGTACCGGCTAGTAATTTTTTGCAGTCCAGGGTTTACATTAATTTACAGGCAGCTAAGCTAGAGTGTTTTTCACTCTATTTATAATTGTAGGTGCCCTTGAAGGCACAGATTAGTGTCAAACTTGTGGAACTTTAGTCTATTTTAGCGTGTGGGATCTTAACAGTGATGGCTCATTTAGACCCTGTACGCTGGTGTTCAGAATCTAGTTATCTCAGGCATTATGTTTAGACTTCGCATAAAAATTGGGGATTTTATTACAGACAATATATGCATGATTTTTGTCGCATTACTAAAAGTGACCGTTTAGGAAATATTCCCCCCTTTTCACTTTCCTGTCTTCATGCTACATGCTCTGGTTTGGTTTAGTGATTGTTGCAACGGTATCTCCACCACTGATCTACTACCTACACACTCTCCACCAGGGCTTATGTGAACATTTGGATACGCTGTTGTAACATCATATCACTTCCTAGACTATTCTGACTATTGTATCTAGTGGTCTCTCTTGATTCTCATACTGTCGTAATAATCTTCACACCTCCTCCATATACTGTATCATACTGTTTGAGCTGAATGATGAAATACTTCATTAGATGTAAAAAGTTTTAAACTATAAACAAATGAATGATGGATAACAATTGATTAAATTGACATAATTTTAATTTTGTCTGAAAAATAATCAACCCAAAAAATTTGTTATATGTTTTATGTGCTAGTTATACATCCCCCTATTTCAAACAAAGGTAATTCTAATATTTTAAAAATGAAAGAAAAAGTGTTTGGTATTGAAGCGGTTAAGGAGATATATTGATGAAAGATAAAACAACTTGATAAATGTATATTGAACAGTCCCTGATATTCCATTATAACCCCCTCCAGTGAATTGGTTTAACCAAAGGTTTAGGTGATTTTTCCATAATTTAAATTCCATGAATTGCATGTTCTGGATTCGTCACTTTAAACAGTGAGCACAGTTTATCAAAAGGATTATAAAATAGCCATTGCTTCCCAGGAATACCTGAATGGTCAGCAAAACCCAATAGTTACAGAATCCAAGCTTTACCTTACAATTTAAATAATCAGTTACGCCTGATAAAAACACAGCGGCACCCTTACTAAATAACTGGGATATTACACAAGTTGTTTAGGCCTTCACGGTTGTCCTACGGTTTAACCTTAACATTGCCCAGTGTTGTGAACAAATTTAAAGCTCAGGGTGGCAAAGCCATTGGGAACCATCTGCCTTGAGATCGCAGTTGCCCCCAGATCTAACGAGGGATAAATGAGAGCTCATACGGAATGAGGTAGCTGGCAAAGCCTTTCATTTTAGGAGCGAGGTCCGACTCTGTGAATTGTGTTTTTGAGGACAGTTTGAAGTTCTGCACAATGGTGGTCAGGAACAGGAAGAGCTCGGTCCGAGCTAACCCCTCCCCCAGACAGATCCGCTTCCCTGGAAATAATAGGAAAGAACATGTCAGTTCACCCCAAAGAATAAGAGTAATATATGGTAGCTCTGTTTACAGGAAATGCTTGTCCATCTCTTTACCCGAGCTGTGGTAGGTAAGACATTCAAATTATCAGGGGTGTAAAAGACACCTATCTACCTGCCTAATGCAGGGGATATTCCTTTGAACCATATGACGGCACTTATTTACTACTGAGCCACCTTACCCCCCTTTCATCACCCACCTGGAAAAGAGATGATTGATGGTTAGGGGACAAATACAAAATGTTGATTTTCCTCCCAGATGAAGTGACTATCTATATGTATATATTTAATACATATATGATAAAAAAAATATAACATATAAATGTGTTTAGTGCTTTTACTTAAATTTATTGAGAATTTTCAGTTGTCATGTCCATGTTGTTGCTTTTTTGGGGTAATATGAGGTAAATTCAGGTTGATTCCATGAAATGTTCCTGTATTTCAGGTAATTTTATTATTGAAATCACATGTAAAAAGACAGCAATGCTAGTACACACACTGTCCTCATTGTGATAGTTGTTTTATATCTATTTGGTCATTCCTTCTTCTCATTCAGATATATTTCACATTGTTTCAGGTGTATTGATTATTTTTGGCAATGTACATATGACTTGCAAGCCTTACCTATAGAAAAAGGCATGAAGGCCTCATTCTTCTTAAAATGACCACTGTCATCCAGGAAGTGGTTTGGATTAAATTTGAAGGGAGTCGCAAATTGTTTTGGATCTCGGTGAACAGAACACAAAAGAGGATAGACATCTGTGCCCTACAAAGAGAGGACAATGAGATCTGTGAAAGACATTCTCTCTTTTATCCCTTGTTGGAACTTATCCCCTTTTTATGTAATGAGTACCATTCCCTATATCTTTTGCAAACTCCCCAAAACCTTTTATGATCCTCAGTTCAGTCCTTTTTCATTTATCATATCACCTCTTTACTTTCTACTTTTCTTCCCTACTCTCATCCTGTGGTCCACATATGTCCAGTATTAAGTATTAGTCTGGTCTTACACAATCCCAATGTTTTGTATGTTCTCCAGTGATTATATCATAGAGAATAGAGTCGATGTCTATTGCCCCACCAACTAAAAATCTCGCCAGTTGACACTGTCTTTTATTATAAAGGTATGAGGTAAAAATAAACACATAATTTGATAGCTTTACAGCAACCAAGTCAAACATTATTTATGTTTTTAGAGGTTTCATTTTTTTATTTTATATCTGTCTTCAATCTTTACTCTCCTAATTTATTTAAACTAATAGAATGATTGATAACAAATTTAGAAACAAATTATTGGCACAAGAAATTTTCTCAGCCCAGGGTTGGGCTGACATTTCACTACTTAAATTTACAGATAAGAGATTATATCTTATATTATATCTTATTATATTACAGAGGAATTTCATATATAACTTATCAACAAGTGACCTTTAGCAAAGCTGTTGAGGCGTGCAATGAGGGAAAAGACATCAAATGGACTTGTTAGTGGACCTAGTGTCATACAGAAAAGGGATTACAATCTGTGTATCTATAAATAAGTGATTCACCTTAGGGATAGTGTAGCCCCTGAATGTGGTGTCTTTTGTGACTAAATGAGGAACATTCATGGGTATAACATCAGAGAATCTCTGGATCTCGTGGATGACCGCATCTGTATATGGCATCTGGCTCCGATGCTCATTGGTTGGGCTGCGGTTATCTCCAATCACTCTTCTGATTTCTTCATGAAGCTTCTCTGTTGAGAATTAAACACAAGATTTAATTTGCAAGATTAGCAGCATTTACCTGCCCCAAGAGGTAATATATCTCAATTCTGATGAAGATAGAAAATTTCTTGAGACACCCAACATTCAGCCGGATATCAGTTTGGCTCAGCTGGCTGAATGAAGATTTGGAAACCGAATCTAAAGAACGAACACAAAAGTCACACAATCAATGTGTAGCAAAATATATACATAATACAATATTATAAATAGCATTTTACCGCAATTTGGCTCACAGATGAAGTGAGAAAAAATAGCTAACAGATGGAAAGACAGGAGGAGCTGTAAACATGTATTATATATTATATATTTATTACATTTATTATATATAAATGTAGATTTGTTTTTACAACTCCTCCTGTTATTTCACTGCTCACCTGATCTCCATTTACCAGCAATCATTCAATCTTTTTTGGTAGCACAGATATAATGTAGAATCAGAATACTAAACAAGGCACTGCCCAATAAAATAGACAATAAAGGGGTATCTAAGGTGTATCCCTTAATCACCTTACAAAATGAATAAACAAAAAACAAAGTGATACACCCCAGGTGAATGCACACAAATATAATATTATTATGATTATTATTATTATGATTATTATTATTATCGCCATTTATATAGTGCCAATAGATTCCGTATCGCTTATACTTAAATAGATGTTCAAAATTCAAATCAGGCAGATAAAATCTACGCAATGGTACATAGTGCTTTCTGTTTACATATAAAAATATATATACAGAGGAAAAAAAACTCACACAGTACAGAGCCATACCAGACTCTATACGGAAGGCTCCTGGGTGTCTATAGAGGCTGTCATATATACTTTTCACGGAGCTTGTTCCAAGTAAAAATGGAGAAAAAGAACTCTAGGTAAGTTAAATAACTTTATTGAAGTAAAATAAGTGGGGACAATTTAAGCAGTATAGAAAGGAAAAAGTTAATAAATAAATTAGTAAAATACAGCAAAACAAACATAAATAATGTAACGGAATGCAGTATAATAATGCACGATATCCGTTGGTATCCTCAGGAAATCCACAGTCAGAGTAGAAAGCAAGGCAATATCCCCAATCCTCCCAATAACCGGACGAAACACAGTTTGGGAGTCAACTCACTCGGTTTATTCACAAGCAGGCATATTTAAGCAGTTCCCCATGCAAGGGGTTTCCACACAGATAATCCAGGGGATTTCTCCCAACATGCATTGTGACTTTCCCAACAGGCATTGCTGCACGAGAAGGATACTCCCACTGAAATGGACGATTAAGTGGATTATCCCCTCGTGCAGCAAAACCGACAATTGACTTTAAAATACATAATTTACACAATATTCGGTACTTTGGAATAACCGAACGTTCGGTAGATAGCTGGGGTCGGAGCGCACACTTTGTGAGAATACCGCTCTGATCCCAGCTGAATTGACCGAACGCCGCACAGAATACATTTAAACATTGAAGTTGGTTTAAAAGTACCGAATAAGTACGGGACACATAATGTACCGAACGCGGAACTCCCGAACGCTCTGGAAGTCCAGCGGTGTTCGGATCATTGAGTAGCCGTTTTCAGTTCCAGGCTCTCGACGACCGAACACCGCTGCAGAGACAAAGGATCCAAGATGGCCGACCGCCGCATGGTCGGTAGTCGAACGACGGCCACCTAGGAGAGCCCTTAATTACCGATTGCAACAATGTTGCAATCGGTTAATTGGTGCCACACGACTTGTGAATGTGTGGTCGACCTGGGGAGCCCGTATTCGCACGGCGAACGGCCAGGATAGCCGTGTTTCGTCGTACGAATGCTTGTATGCTGGCAGCGTACGGCTGTCAGCATGCGAACGGCCATAGTACAACACATATATATTTAACGGAACACATTATACATTCAGCCTACGGACAACCTGTACTGCATATAGCTCAGAAGTGGCTAGGTTTGCCACAATGCTCCCCCAGAACCAAGCCGGCATACACAGTCTGATCCCAACGGATCGGCTTGGGGATGTCCGGGAGAGTACTCACAGATCACTTCTCGAGTTCAGTCTGTCTGGATAACCCGTCAGCGTTACCGTTTTGTTTTCCGGGCCGATAATGAATGGTAAAGTCAAAGGGCTGCAGCGCCAAACTCCAGCGCAGCAGCCGAGCATTGTCTCCAGATACACGGTTTAGCCACACTAACGGGTTGTGATCTGTGAGTAAAGAAAAAGGTTGTCCGTACAAATATGGCTGTAACTTTTTGAGGGCCCACACCACGGCCAGGCATTCTTTCTCAATGGCAGCGTAGCTCACTTCACGCGGCAGCAACTTGCGGCTTAAGTAGGCTACGGGGTGTTCTCCGCCATCGGCTCCCACTTGGCTCAGTACTGCCCCCAATCCAAACATTGAAGCGTCTGTGTGAACAAGAAATCTTTTAGTTGGATCAGGAGCAGTTAACACAGGAGCATTAGTTAGAGCCGTTTTGAGTTGCTGGAATGCCTGCTCACACTCTGGGGCCCAGACAACCAGTCGGGGTAGGTTCTTTTTAGTCAAGTCCGTTAGGGGTTTGGCCAGGGTGCAATAGTCTGGAACAAACTTCCGGTAGTAGCCGGCCGTCCCTAAAAACGCCAGCACCTGAGTCTTAGTCCTGGGGGTAGGCCACTTTGCTACGGCCTCAATCTTGGCTGGCTCGGGTCTCTGCTGCCCACACCCTACTCGGTGTCCCAGATACTGCACCTCAGCCATACCTATGTGGCACTTGCTAGGCTTTAACGTTAACCCAGCCTCCCCAATACGATCTAGGATCGCCCCTATATGGTGTAGGTGGTCTTCCCAGGTCTGGCTAAAGATGGCTATGTCATCTAGATAGGCACAGGCATACTCCTGGAAACCGTCCAGTAGCCGATCTACCATCCGCTGAAAGGTAGCCGGAGCGTTTTTCATTCCGAAAGGCATGACCTTGAACTGGTACAGGCCAAACGGAGTGACAAACGCCGACTTGGGGATGGCGTCATCGGCTAGCGGAATTTGCCAGTACCCCTTACACAAGTCAATGGTAGTGAGATACTGGCCCCGTGCCATCTTATCTAACAGCTCGTCTATCCGGGGCATCGGGTAGGCATCAGACACCGTTTTGTCATTTAGCCTCCGGTAGTCGACACAGAACCTGGTGGTGCCATCCTTTTTAGGTACCAGGACTACCGGCGATGCCCAGGGGCTATCGGAGGGTTCGATAACCCCTAGCTGTAACATTTCATCTAGCTCGGTTTTCATATGGGTACGGACTGATTCCGGAACCCTATATGGAGCCTGCCTCATAGGCAGCTGTCCCAGGGTGTCCACTCGGTGGGTGGCTAGCGGAGTGTAACCAGGTAAATTGGAGAAGGTAGCTCCTTTGGCTACAATCAGCGCTTGTACCTGGGCACGCTCCTGGGGGCTGAGCCGCTCCCCCAGCTGAACTCCCCGGGAGGGCTCTATCGGTGCCTCTGGTTCTAGTAGGTCAGGTAAGGGTAGGTTCTCCTGATCTTCTAAGGAGGAGGCACATATTGCCGTCAGATCCTCGATCCTCTCATGGTAGGGTTTGAGCATGTTCACGTGGAGCATGCGTCTCTTCCCTACCCCTGAGCAGGGGCCAATCACATAGGTAGTGTCGCATCGCTGCTCCACTACCTGGTATGGGCCTTGCCAGATGGCCTGCAGCTTGTCTGTGCGGACGGGTTTTAAAATTAAAACCTTCTGTCCCACCTGAAAGCTGCGGTCTCGGGCTCCTCTATCGTACCATCGTCGCTGTCGTTGCTGGGCCGCCTGGAGGTTGGTGTGTACAGCCTGAGTTAGCGCCTCCAGACGGTCCCTGAACTCCAGTACGTAGGATATGATAGGGGTTTCGTTGGTAGTACTCTCTCCCTCCCAATGTTCCCTAATCAAGTTCAAGGGCCCCCGCACCCTTCTCCCAAATAGTAACTCAAATGGGGAGAATCCTGTCGACTCCTGGGGAACCTCTTTATAAGCAAAGAGTAGGTGAGGCAGAAACCTCTCCCAGTCTTTGTGGGTCTCCCCGAACGTCCAAAGCATCTGCTTCAGCGTCCCGTTGAACCTCTCACATAGCCCATTGGACTGGGGGTGGTAGGCGGAATTAACTATTGGCTTAATGCCACATACCTTCCACATATGTTGGGTAACTTCGGCCGTAAATTGGGTACCTCGGTCCGAGATTATCTCTTGGGGAAACCCTACCCGGGAAAACACTTTCATTAACGCTTCCGCTACGGTCTCAGCATGGATATTAGTGAGGGCCACAGCTTCGGGGTACCTGGTGGCGTAATCCACTACAGTTAAAATGTATCTTTTGCCAGAGGGACTGGGTTTTGGCAGGGGCCCTACGATATCCACCGCTACTCTGCTGAAGGGTTCTGCGATAATGGGTAGGGGACATAGCTTGGCCTTGTGGCGATCCCCTCGTTTACCTACTCGCTGGCAGACGTCGCAGGAGGTGCAATACTGGCGCACATCCTGAGAGATCCCGGGCCAGAAGAAGGCATGCGTTAAGCGGTATCGGGTACGGGTCATCCCTAGGTGTCCCGACAAGGGGATATCATGAGCAATTCTAAGCAGCTCCTGCCTATACTTTTGCGGTACCACTAGCTGTTTGTTAGTCAAGGTGACAGACCCCCCCACATCTTTTGCCGTGACACGGTATAACAACTCTTTCTCCCAGATGTACCGCTCCCCCTCTAGCCCTGCTTGGTCTGTTTGTGCCCGGTCCCTATATACTTGGAGGGTGGGATCGGTCTGGACTTCGGTCGCAAAGGTAGTCGGGGTATCCCAGGACATGGGGGTCGGTTGGGGGACATGGTCTCTTACCTGAGCCTCAGAGTGTATCGGTGTAGCCGTGGTGCGAGCCTGTTGCCGGGTGGTTACGGGGTGGGCCTCCTGGTATGGAGCCTGGGGAATAAAAGCGGAAGTCATCTGGCCTAAGTCATTCCCCAGCACAACATCTGCAGGTAAATTCTGCATAAGTCCCACTTCCACAGTCCCCTCTCCCACACCCCAATCCAAATGTACTTTGGCAGTAGGTAGCCGGTATACCGCCACTGAGCCGCCAGTGTGGGTTGCGCCTGGTACCAAATGTGGTGCAACCAAAGTTAAAGTGGCTCCCGAATCCCGGAGCCCTTGTACCTCCTTCCCCTCTAGGGTTACTAGCTGCCGATGATGTTGTCGGTTGTCGGTGGCTCGGACCGACATTACTTCGTGGAGCACCCCTAGAGGCTCCTCAATTTGAGCGCTCAGCAATTCTTGGGTGGCGGGTGCTACCTGGTAATGGTGCGCAGCAGCCCTTGGTGCCAAATTTTGTCGCACCTGATTCCAAGCTTGCCGGCTCCGGTTTTGGGTGCACTCCCGAGAAATGTGTCCCCACTGCTTGCAGGTGTGACACTGAATGTTAGCCCGGCCGTTGTACCGGGAAGGGGGTGGTGGAGTATTCAGTGCTGGCCTGTGCAGGGGTACGGTGGGGCCGGTAGGAGTAAAAGTGTTGGGTGGCCCGGTAATCCGAGGGAGAGTCTTATTCTGTGATCCGTGATGTCTCCTGGCATCAAAATGCTGATCCGCCAACCTAGCGGCTTCGGGTAGGGTGAGTGGTTTACGGTCTCTCACCCATTCTTGTGCTTCTGGGGACAAACCATTAAAAAACTGCTCCAGTAGCATTAGCTGTCGCAACTCCTCCATATTAGTAGCGTTGCTGGCCTGTATCCAGCCTAGTGATGCTTGATCCAGCTTGTGCGCCCACTCTGCGTGAGAATCTTTCTCAGGTTTGCGAAAGCCCCTGAACTTGCGCCGGTACGCCTCTGGGGTAATAGCATACCTCTCCAAGATCGCCCTTTTTACTTTAGGGTAATCTTTGCTGTCCTCTCGGGGTACAGCACGGTAGGCTTCAGCTGCCCTACCCGATAATTTGCCTGCCAGCAGCGGCACCCATACTGCGGGTTCCAAATCGTGCAAATCGCACAGCCGCTCAAAATCCTGTAAATACCCATCAATTTCGTCCTTTTCTTCACAAAACGCTTTAAATGCGTGATGTGGGACTTTGGGCTTTACCTGTCCGTAGGTGGAGGCAGTAACAGATTCTGCCCTAGGCGGTGTCTCAGGGGTGCAGGTCGCCATCAGATAATCCTGTACATCCGATACCATCACGGTCAATATTTCCAACGGTACTAGTTGCGGCAGAAACGCCAACCTGGTTCGTAGCTCTTTCTGGAATGGGGTCTCTTCCATGGCTGGTGGAGTTGTAGCGCTGCGGGCTCCGTCTCCCTCCATCAGTTCCGCGATCAGCACAGCCTTAGATTTGTTGCTGGCTATCTTGCCCCTGGCTTCCAGTAGCTCTTTTAAAGTCTGTCGTTTCAGTATGGTATAATCAATCTCCATACGAATTGCCCTTGCTTTCCTTGTTCGGTAGTTCCAGTTACACGAATGCTGCTTTTCGGCTGTAAGGTTCGGATCCCGTCGCTTGCCACCAATTGTAACGGAATGCAGTATAATAATGCACGATATCCGTTGGTATCCTCAGGAAATCCACAGTCAGAGTAGAAAGCAAGGCAATATCCCCAATCCTCCCAATAACCGGACGAAACACAGTTTGGGAGTCAACTCACTCGGTTTATTCACAAGCAGGCATATTTAAGCAGTTCCCCATGCAAGGGGTTTCCACACAGATAATCCAGGGGATTTCTCCCAACATGCATTGTGACTTTCCCAACAGGCATTGCTGCACGAGAAGGATACTCCCACTAAAATGGACGATTAAGTGGATTATCCCCTCGTGCAGCAAAACCGACAATTGACTTTAAAATACATAATTTACACAATATTCGGTACTTTGGAATAACCGAACGTTCGGTAGATAGCTGGGGTCGGAGCGCACACTTTGTGAGAATACCGCTCTGATCCCAGCTGAATTGACCGAACGCCGCACAGAATACATTTAAACATTGAAGTTGGTTTAAAAGTACCGAATAAGTACGGGACACATAATGTACCGAACGCGGAACTCCCGAACGCTCTGGAAGTCCAGCGGTGTTCGGATCATTGAGTAGCCGTTTTCAGTTCCAGGCTCTCGACGACCGAACACCGCTGCAGAGACAAAGGATCCAAGATGGCCGACCGCCGCATGGTCGGTAGTCGAACGACGGCCACCTAGGAGAGCCCTTAATTACCGATTGCAACAATGTTGCAATCGGTTAATTGGTGCCACACGACTTGTGAATGTGTGGTCGACCTGGGGAGCCCGTATTCGCACGGCGAACGGCCAGGATAGCCGTGTTTCGTCGTACGAATGCTTGTATGCTGGCAGCGTACGGCTGTCAGCATGCGAACGGCCATAGTACAACACATATATATTTAACGGAACACATTATACATTCAGCCTACGGACAACCTGTACTGCATATAGCTCAGAAGTGGCTAGGTTTGCCACAAATAATACACAATTATAAAAAAAAATATATAGTGCCAAAGTATAAAATATTAAGCAGCATACGCGTTTCGACTCTCCCAGGAGTCTTTTTTTTAGTGCACTGAAGAAGACGCCTGGGAGAGTAAAAACGCTTATGCTGTTTTATTTTTGGACTTTGGGGCAATATATATTTTTATAATACTTAAGTATATTTGTGTGCATTCACCTGGGGTGTATCGCTTTGTTTTTTATTGATTCATAATGTAGAATATTGACTGCCCCAGAATATGTTCGGTATTTCAAATTTCACTTAGTCTGTAATTTAGCTAAATTTCGACTTGGAATTCCGTGAAATACTTGACCATCTCAAATTCATCCGAATTTCAGTTTCTCCATGATTCTCTATGTCTACCACACATTCTGAGCGCAGAGTGATTGAACAAAACACACAAAGCAATACAAGTTTACTAAGAGGCTATGCAATATATTCTTTTTCTCTCTGTATCTGTATGTGGCTTCCCAGCCATATGCATTTTTAGATGGTAATCTTTGTCTATATTACCCATTCTCATAACCCGATGGTCCAATTAAGCATTGAGTTTTTCATACATAGCTTGAGTATTTCATACTGAGTGTTTTAACTCATTGGTTCCAGTTTTGTACTCTTGCATGTTCCATATTTATAGTTAGGATAGATTTATCTCCTTGATAAGTCTAAAATGACCACAATAAAATACCTTGTATTTCTGGATAGTGGAGGAGGATTAGCATCCCGTGCCGTAGAGTGGTACTTATAGTTTCCGTACCAGCAAAGAAGAGGGTCAGAACTGTCATCAACAGGTTCTTTGTGTGGAAAACAGATGTTGGATTTTGCTTCTCCTGTAAAATGCCATAAAAAGGTAATGCACATTCAGTCTCCCAAAATGATGACATAGAATAATATATAATTTAGAATTATATATAATAAATAAAAAAATTACTTTACCCAACACTGCTCTGAGTTATGGCTATATCATTACGGTGAATATTCTCAGCCTGCCCTGTGATCTCTGTGGGTTCAGTACTGGCTGAGATTACAACCAGTGAGGTACCCTGGATTAAACTACAACACAGATATAATAAAGTGGAATATAATATGCTTAAAATGTCGATCTTTACTGGAGAAGGTGATATAATTCCAGAACAGAGAATACATAAATAAAAAGCACAAATAGTGCAATATTTAGAATGCACTTAACACAATAATCATGATTCAGTTAGACCAGCATTATATCTGGATACTGAATAGACATAGTGCCCTTCTTCAAAAATTTCCATCAGTCAACTCTTTTTTTTTTTTCCTCTAAAGGTGAAATTGGGAATTCCAAATGAAATGAACATGCCCCAGGTGGGACATCCGAGAACACTGTCCAGAAAACTCACCAGAGAGTGAGGAATATGGAATACACAAAAATACCACCCGGAGGGGTGAGAAAGTCATATATAAATATATAAATATATATATATATATATATTACTTCTTCTCACTTGATCACTTGATCGGTGAACCAGATGGCATGAAAATGCTCCTAAACTCCAAAGTATATCATAATATTATATTATGCATATATTTTGCTGCACATGGATTGGAAAATGTATGCACTTTTTTGGTTTGTTCTACTGATTAGCATTCTGATTTGACATTTGGCTAAGCTGAACCGACATTTGGCCAAAAATTAAAAAAATAAAATAAAATAAAAATATTCAAGAGAACTATAATTACTCATCTTTGCAAGTCTACTATTTGGCTCTTTGAGTTCTTTTCTAAACTCTATTTCTTATGGTTTATGTTTGACATTTCTTTTTATTTTAGAGTTAATGTTGGTTTTACTGAATTATTAGTAATAATAAATATGTATCATTCCTATGTCTTCTCTCCAATACAGAAATTATTACTTTTCTAATTGATTATTTGCATGTTTTATAGAATCTCACAGCTAAAGAAAAGTTCCTACATATAGAAATCCCCGAACTAATTTTGGGAGGGGCAGCTTACTGCTTGGGAAAGCAAATAGTTAAAGCCCATTTTAGTAATTAACAACAACCCCCCCACATGCTATAATGGTATATTTATCTATTTCTTGGGAAGACATATTCTGTTGATGGCACTTTGCAGTAACAATTTGGTAGGATTTATTGATAAACCTATCAATCGAGATATTAGACACCTGCTGCATCTTGATGAGGAAACAGTCAATATAGTCTCTGGGCGAATCTGGATCCAGGGTCTCTTGATTCTTCTTCACTCGTTCCTTGATAAAGTCACTCAAAAGATCCAGATGTTTATTTATCTTCTTATGAGGGCCGGGAACATTGTTCATAATTGTTGGAAACATGTTTAGAAGCTAGAAAAGTACAATTAAATACTGAGCATTTTATATACTAATATAAAGAGTAATATTCTTGCTTGTAGAAATAATCATGTTTTAGGATAATTATTAGAAAAATTGAAGGTAGATTTGAAACATCTCTCCTTCCATTTCATAAAGCCTATTAATGAAACGCTTTATGTATTTTATTTGAATAAAGGATTTTTGGTCACTCTACATGTGTACTGTGCCAATAACCTGTTTTATTATTGTTATATACAATATATACCTCCTGAAATCTTTTATAATTATATTTATTTTTATTTTCATTATGTTTAATTCACTCCAAAGAATCCCAGGTGGGGATCATGCCACCAGTGCTTTGTTCATAGAGCAGTTGGCCTGCTCTTTCTTGTGAGTATAACTTTTATTCATGTTTTAAAATATTTTATCCGGCAGAGAGCACTATCTGTTGTATTTTTATCCTTTTCATTTTGGGCAGCTTGCACTTTTCTTATTGAGGACACCTACATCATATCCTGTAAGTGGTGATTATACCACTGAACACTATACACGCTGGAGCTGGTTGTAGCTCCACTAAATGTGAGTAACCCATCGCTGTTTTATTATACCCACTTTTGCTGATTTTATATATATTGGAGAGGCCTGCTTGCCAGCCTCTTGCCCTGTGACTATGGCCCCTAGGGTGTATTGCCTTTTAAAAACACTATTTGTGCATATTGGGACTTAGCACAATACCCCTTTAAACTTTCGAAGTGGAACGTTGAACTACCGAACAGCTGGACCACACACAAGTGGAGTTTGCAGCCAATTTACCTCCCAGGCTGGGAGCTAAACAGCAGCCTAATTGACCAACAGGCGGGTGGTTGCCGTTCGTATAGTCGAACACGTGGCGCGGCCATCTTGTTTAGTCGAACGTGTTCAGCAGTGTTTTGTTGGCGAGTTCATGGAACTCAAATCGGACACGCAACGGCACGAACACCCCTGCACTTTACCTTCTCCGGAACTTCGACGGTTCAACGTGAGTCGAACGGCTTTTGACAATTCGAATGTCACTTTAACATTGGCTATTTGCACGAATGGCCCCCGTTCGTACATTCAAACTGAACTTATTATTGGAAATAGACCGGCCACACAGCCTAATTCTCTGGAACTGTTTTGGGCATGGAAATGTGCGTGCGGTCGGTCAAAAGAGACTTACAGGAATTTCATGAACCCCTGCTCTGATCTGGGTGATATTTGGATATCTTATTTCTGGGTTTTGTGAAAAATGTGTTTTTTCTGCTTGGGGATAATTGAGTTAATTACAGTATCTTACTCAATTATCTCCCAATCAGAGGGGAGGGTTTGTGTATATTATCTGGGAGTGTCTAACTGTACAATACTGTTTTGATTGGCTTTGTGACTTTGTGTCCTGTGCCCCACAAGGTCCACCTGGGTGGTAACCTTGTGGGGAAAACTGTATAAAAGACAATAAACTCTCAGATCTGCTGAGTTCCTGTTTTACCCTCAACATAGAGCCTCGTCTCATGTGTGGGGGGAAAGGCTGTATCTACCCTGGGGATTGCTATATCACTATACTCCCCAGGGATTATAATAACTAAGCTCCTTTAAGAGCTTGTTCCTGCTATTCTCTCTTGGAGGAGAGGTTCACCCACTGGAACCTGGAGCCTTGTCGTAGGTCCAGGGTGGGTAGAGGATGGTGAGTTTCCAACCAAGTTGTAACGCTGGATGTGGGGACTGTGGTACTGATGGTGTCTGGTGGAGTGCTTGGAGTCCTCGGTGAGCACTAGGAGCATCGATTGACGGAGGGTCCGTCACATGTACTATTGGAGTTTTTTTCTTTTTTTCTTTCTGTATGGACTTCAGCAAGGAATTTTGAAATTTTCAATACCTTCTCAACAATGACTTTCTGCTTGATTTAGTCCTTTTTGTTTGACTCAGCACCTTATCCAAGTGCAAAACTATCTATAATGGCACCTTTCACATAAGACGTTTTTGGGACTATTGTATTGTTTTTATATTGCTGAAACAGCCTTTATTGATCCTTGGCTAATAGACGTTTGTATTACCGGTGCAAATTTTAGGTGCAGCACTTATTTTTGTTGTTCTTTTTGAAGCACCATGAGAAGATATATATTTTCATATGATTAATTAAAACATTATTAAAAATGTACACACAAAATAAAACTAGTTAAAAGGGGCGCTAAACTAATGTCTAATAAAATATTCTAAAATGAGTGTAAAATTATGTGTAGAAATAGCAGCACCGTTCAAGTGCAATAACCCATTTATGTACAATCCCAAAAATCCAAAAACATATAAAAGTGTTCTGTGTCTTTAAGACTGATGAATAATGTGTTCACACACAATAAAACTTAAACTAAAAAGTGCAATATCAATCTAACTGCATACTGTATTATAAGGTGTCAAGGTGTAAATTATAGTAACCAGATGTTTAGTGCAATTCTTTTTTAAAGTGCATGTAGTAAGAACACACTTATAATATATCTCACACTTGACTAGTCCAAGTATAGACAGACTCAGCGTTCATTTATGTGTTTTAGGATTATTAAAAATGTGATTGAAACACTTCAATGACATTGCTGCAATATTCTAAATCACATCTCCTATAAAGCCTTGGTGTGTGTGGGTTTATATTGTATGCTTAAAGAGACACAATAGTCACCCGAACAACTACAGCTTCTTGTAGTTGTTCTTGTGTCTATAGCCTGCCCCGCGTGCTTTTTTTCTGTAAACACTGCCTTTTCAGAGAAAATGCAGCATTTACATTACAGCCTAAGAACACCTCTAGTGGCCACTCCTCAGATGGCCGCTAGAGGTGCTGCTTGGAGCAGTGCTGAACAGTGTGCAGCACCGATGTTCAGCGACTCCATTCTCTGCATGGAGATGCTGACCTTTCCCCATAGAGATGTATTGACTCAATGAATCTCTATATAGAGATGCAGATTGGCCTGGGTGATATTTGGCACCACCCCCACCAGCCTCCTTAGTTGAGATCATCAGAATTGATGATCTTAACCAATTTCCTATGGGATTACTTCTGATGAAGGCGGATCATGGGCGTGCCCAGCGCTGGCATACCCCCTTGGCGCTGGAAGTAAGGTGTATTTTCACTATATTTAAGGGGAGTAAAGAAAATCCAGGGCTAAATAGTGTTTTTGACACCATAGGGCCAGGAATACACTATAGTGTTCCTCTAACACTCCCAGAAAAAGTAAGTACTGGGATTCCCTAGGAGGTTCTAACGTTTTCCTGTTTATCGGAGCTCATATTTCATATTCTACAAATTCAGGAAATTCCAAAGTTTTTTTTTTACTTTTACTTTTTTATTTATTATTTTTCTTTTTTATTATTCCATGTCTTCATGCATTACGTATATAAAGCTTTAGTGGGAGATATAAACTCTAGCTTGGATTGGCCATGTAAACAACATTTATAAATCAGCGCATATTAAATATCTAAATGAAGACTAGATAATAAATAATTGTAGTAATTACATTTTAGATCAGCGACTTAGTTAATAAACATATGGCATGAAGTTAATATTAATTAATAATTTTTATGTGACAATGATTCATTATCATTTTTACGCTGCCCAAAATATTTCCATTATCTTTTTTTAGATATCAATATTAAAGGATCACTATAGGGTCAGGAACACAAACATGTATTCCAGACCCTATAGTGTTAAAACCACCATTTAGCCCATCTGGGCCCTTCATGCCTCCATAAATATAGCAACATCTTACTGTATTCAAGCCTGAAGCTGTAGATCTGCATGCTGTTTGCATAAAAAAAACAAGCAGTCTGCTGACATCATCAGAATTGGTAGCCTCATCCAATCACAGTGCTTCCCCATAGGATTGGCTGAGACTGACAAGGAGGCAGATCAGGGGCAGAGCCAGCATGATACACAGCCCTGGCCAATCAGCATCTTCTCATAGAAATGAATTGAATCAATGAATCTCTATGAGGAAAGTTCAGTGTCTGCATGCAGAGGGAGTAGATACTGAATGTTTTGATGCATTTTAGGCAGCCATGACCCAGGAAGGATCTCTAATAGTGATGTCCCGAACGGTTCGCTATCGAATAGTTCCTGGCGAACATAGCTTGTTCGCGTTCACCACGGACGGCGAACATATGCGATGTTCGGTCCACCCCCTATTCGTCATCATTGAGTAAACTTTGACCCTGTACCTCACAGTCAGCAGACACATTCAAGCCAATCAGCAGCACACCCTCCCTCCCAGACCCTCCCACCTCCTAGACAGCTAACAATTTAGATTAATTCTGAATCTTTTTTTTGTGTGTGTTTATTATACATTACCCTCCATAGCCAGTAACCTGTGTTTATTATACATTATCCCCCATAGCCAGTAACCTGTGTTCATTATACATTATCCACCCATAGCCAGTAACCTGTGTTTATTATACATTATCCTCCCATAGCCAGTAACCTGTGTTTATTATACATTATCCTCCCATAGCCAGTAACCTGTGTTTATTATACATTATCCCTCCATAGCCAGTAACCTGTGTTCATTATACATTATCCACCCATAGCCAGTAACCTGTGTTTATTATACATTATCCTCCCATAGCCAGTAACCTGTGTTTATTATACATTATCCTCCCATAGCCAGTAACCTGTGTTTATTATACATTATCCCTCCATAGCCAGTAACCTGTGTTCATTATACATTATCCACCCGTAGCCAGTAACCTGTGTTTATTATACATTATCCTCCCATAGTCAGTAACCTGTGTTTATTATACATTATCCTTGTTAAGACACCTTTTTGTCTTACTAAGTAAATCACCGTTTAGTCCACCTTCCCCTCTCACCGTATCAAGTCCTTGTTCGTATACTGTATAATCCACGAACCATAACCAGGGGAAGCAGTAATCTCTCGAATAACGATATCCACCAAACGGCATAAGTTCCCAATAATAGTCCTTAAGCGTAAATAAGAATCCCCCCAATAACGAGACTGAAGCTCCGTGTTGAGGGTCAAAACAAGATCTGAGGACTGGAACATCCAGCCTGCTTTTTATTAGGAAAAGGCACACACAGGGCACTCCCAGGGGGAGCATGAAAATAACCAATTATACACAGGGTAACACCCCCACCTCTCCTCCCCTCAGATAACCACATAACACAATTATACTGTACAATAATTTACCCCAGTTATGGATGTACCCCAAAACCAGGGGGTACACCTTTAAGTCCAGCACCGCTTGAAAGGTCTTGGTTAGGGGAACACTCTGTCCAAATCCCAGCCCATTCGGTTAAGGGGTTCGGGAGTTATGGATGATTGAAGTTTTGACCGACTGCACGGATCTTCTAGCTGAAAAGAGTTCCATAAGTTTTGGCCCTGCAGTCGGTCTCCGTTCGCCGGTTAAAATCATACGAAATCCTCATCATCCACAACTATCTCCGAGTTCGCTGGATTCCCCATAGCCGATTACAAGTAACTACCGAATGGCTCGTCGTTCGGTAGTTCCAACACGAACTTCTGGGTGTATGGAGGTCTCAGCGGTGTTCGCCTGTTTGGGTATCCGCTTTTAGTTCCACGCGTTCACAGGCAAACACCGCTGTTCGCACGCAAGATGGCCGCGAACACGTGCAAAAGTCCCAAAATGGCGGCCACCCATATGTTAGATATGGAGTTCGTGCGAAATGAGGTGAACGGCTGGAAAACAGGCTGGAACGGTAAAACATGCTTTATAACATCACAAATCAGTCCTTTAGACGGATGGCCTAAAATAGTCGAATCCACTAAAGTACCAGACAGACGGATGGTTCCGTCACACGGCTCCCCCCTTGTGGAACACTCCGGCAGACCCGGCTTGACCCTGTGGCGGGTCAACTTGGGGATGTCCGGACTACGAGGTGGTGGATATGTCGGTCTGTCGTGATAAGCCATCCGCATTTCCGTTCAGCTTACCGGGTCTGTAGCTAATAGTAAAGTTGTACGGTTGTAATGCCAAGCTCCATCTCAGCAGTCTCCCATTGTCGCCTGAGACCCGGTTAAGCCAAACGAGGGGGTTATGATCTGTTACAAGGGAAAATTCTTGCCCATACAAGTAGGGACTTAACTTTTTCAATGCCCAGACTAGGGCTAAACATTCCTTTTCAACTGCCGCATAACTCACTTCTCGGGGTAGTAATTTTCGGCTGAGGTATGCGACAGGATGCTCTCCTCCATCTTCCCCAACTTGGCTTAACACAGCCCCCAGTCCATACATGGAAGCATCTGTGTGAACGAGAAAGCGTTTGTTAGGGACTGGGGAAGCCAAGATAGGGGCATTCACGAGAGCTTGTTTCAGTGCCTGGAACGCAGCTTCACAAGCCGGGGACCACAGGACCTGCTTAGGCAAATTCTTTTTCGTCAGATCTGTCAGGGGCTTAGCAATAGAGCTGTAGTCAGGAACGAAACGTCGGTAGTACCCTGCTGTCCCTAAGAAGGCCAATACCTGGGTCTTAGTAGTGGGCGTGGGCCAGTTAGCCACCGCTTCTACTTTGGCGGGCTCTGGTCTCTGGTTCCCACATCCCACTCGGTGACCCAGGTACTGTACTTCTGCCATACCTACATGACACTTTTCTGGCTTCAATGTCAGGCCAGCGGCCCGGATCTTATCCAGTACTACCCCTATGTGTACCAGGTGTTCCTCCCAGGACCCACTATAGATCGCTATGTCGTCCAAGTGTGCACAGGCAAATTCTTGGAAGCCATCCAGGAGTCTATCCACCATCCGTTGGAAAGTAGCCGGGGCATTCTTCATCCCAAAAGGCATGACCCTAAATTGGTACAGGCCAAATGGGGTGACGAAGGCCGACTTGGGGATAGCATCCTCGGCCAGGGGAATCTGCCAGTAGCCCTTACATAGGTCTATGGTGGTCAGATAACGTCCCCTGGCAATACGATCCAATAATTCGTCTACCCGGGGCATTGGGTAGGCGTCAGTGGTAGTCCGCTCGTTGAGTCGCCTGTAGTCCACACAGAACCGGGTGGTCCCATCTTTCTTAGGTACTAGGACTACAGGCGAAGCCCAAGGGCTGTCAGAGGGTTCGATGACCCCAAGCTGGGTCATCTCCTGTATCTCCTTCCGCATTCCATCTCGGACTGCTTCAGGGATACGGTAAGGCGGCTGTCGTAAGGGGGTCTGTCCAGGGGTCTCTACCTTGTGTATAGCGAGGTGGGTGTAACCTGGCTCCTGGGAGAAAGTTGCTTGCTTCTCCCATAACAACTGTTTCGCTTGGATCCTTTCTGTGGGGTTTAACCTGTCTCCTAACTGTACGAGGGAGGTGAGGTCAGTCTGGGGGTCCCTTTCTAATAGATCAGGGAGAGGCAAATTCTCAGGGTCATCTGTAGCTGGGGCACATACGGCTGCAATGTTCTCAGGTCGTTCTTGATACTCTTTCAGCATGTTCACATGAAAGGATCTCTGGACCATTTCGTCTGAACAGCTGGCTATCAAATAGGTAGTATCGCAGATCTGCACCACTATTCTGTACGGGCCTTGCCAAGAGGCTTGCATCTTGTTGGCCTTCACAGGTTTGAGCACTAATACTTTTTGCCCCACCTGGAAGGCTCGCTGTCGGGCACCCTGATCGTACCATCTCTTCTGTTTCCCCTGGGCCATCAGGGACAGTTTCTCCATGCGGTCCCGAAGTTCCAGAACATATGGCACTATGGGGGTCCCTTCTTGCTCAGTCTCCCCTTCCCAGTGTCCCCGGATGAGATCTAGGGGTCCGCGGACCCGTCTCCCATACAGTAACTCAAAAGGGGAGAACCCAGTAGATTCCTGGGGCACCTCCCGGTATGAAAACAGAAGGTGCGGCAAGAATCTCTCCCAGTCCCTGCAAGTGTCCGTAAAGGTCCTCAGCATCTGTTTGAGGGTACCGTTAAAACGCTCGCAGAGACCGTTAGTCTGTGGATGGTAAGGCGAGCTAAGCAAGGGTTTAATGCCACATACTTTCCACAGCTGCTGGGTGAGCACCGCAGTAAATTGGGTTCCCTGGTCGGAGAGGATCTCTTTAGGGAACCCAACCCTGGTAAAAATCCTAACCAGGGCATCAGCAATCGTCTCTGCCTCTATGTTAGACAGCGCTACTGCCTCTGGATAGCGAGTGGCATAGTCCACTACAGTAAGAATATACTTCTTGCCTGATGGACTAGCCCTGGCCAGTGGACCCACAATGTCAACAGCTATGCGGGAAAAGGGCTCCCCTATAATAGGCATCGCTGATAGTTTAGCCTTAGGGTGGTCCCCCCGCTTTCCTACCCGTTGACATGTGTCACAAGTACTGCAATATATCCGCACAGCCTGGTTGAAGTTGGGCCAAAAGAAATTCTGGGAGATCCTATAGGCTGTGCGACGAGACCCTAGATGTCCTGCTAAAGGGACATCGTGCCCTATCCGCAGAAGCTCCTGCCGGTATTTCGCGGGCACCACCAGCTGGTGATTCTGCGGAGGGGCTATCTTCTTCTGGGAAGGTTTCGGGATTCTGTATAGCCTGTCCCCCACCCACTTATACCGCTCCCCGTCTATCCCTTCCTCTCCAGCATCTGCTCTGTCCCTGTACTTTTGTAAGGTAGGATCTGCCCGGGTTTCCCTCCCAAACTCCTCTGGGGAATCCCAACTTAAGGGGGTCTGAGCTAAGGTGTCAGTCGGGGAAAAGGGTCTTACCTGGGCCTCCTCGGCAGGTGGGCTGGTTCCAGAGGCACGGGTCTGAGAGCGAGTAGTCACTGGGTTAACGTCCAAGGGGCCCATTGGAGCATAGGCCGAAACCAAAGGGGCCAAATCATTCCCAAGAAGCACATCAGCGGGCAAGTCTTTCATAACCCCAACATCCACGTGTCTAGCGCCCACTCCCCAGTCCAGGTGAACACGGGCAACAGGTAACCGGAATACGGCTCCCCCTGCTACCCTCACGGCCACTGTGTCTCCGGTGTGCTGGTGTTCTGAGACCAAGTTCTTTTGGAGCAGTGTCATGGTGGCTCCTGTGTCTCTAAGTCCATTTACCACTCGGCCATTTAGTTTCACAGTCTGCCGGTGTTGCTGGCGATTGTCCTGATGGGCGGCTTGCACCGGGTCGGCTTCGTGCAAGATGCCCCAGAATTCCTCCTGCTCTACACAGTGAGCAGCAGGCTGTGGTGGTCGCTGATTCGGGTTGGCTGATCTCCTCCAGGACTGAGCTTGGTTAGCGTGGTTCAGTGGACACTCCGGGCGCTTGTGTCCCAACTGTTTGCACAGAAAGCACCGGATGGGTTGGGAATAATCCCTGGCATTAAATTTGGATGGCTGCACATAAGTATTGGTCGGTGGTACTACTGGGCTGCGATGCACTGGGGGTTGGTATGTTGTTGGAATCGGAGGGGCTGCTGGTCGGTATTCCACTCTGGTCGGAACTTTAACAACGGTATTGTCCAGTTTGCGAGCATCAGTATATTCGTCTGCCAACCGGGCCGCCTCGGGTAGGGTAGAGGGTTTTCTATCTCTGACCCACTCCCGGACCCCGGTAGGCAATTTCTCGAAGCAGTGTTCCAGTAAGAATACCTGCAGCACCTCTTCCTCCGATACTGCTTGGCATCCTGCCATCCAGTGTGCTGCAGTACGGTGAACTCTGCAGGCCCATTCCACATAAGAATCGCCACTTTGCTTGTTGGTTTCCCTGAAGCGCCGTCTGTAAACTTCTGGGGTCACCGCATACCTGGCTAGGAGCGCATCCTTCACTGCACGGTAGCTGGTGATCTCCTCCTCTGGGATGGCCCGAAATGCGTCACTAGCCCGGCCGGATAATTTCCCAGAGAGGATGGTGACCCATTGGTCTGTGGGTACCTGATGGAGGGCACACTGCCTCTCAAAATCGGCCAGGAACCCATCGATCTCTCCTTCATTTTCAATAAAATTTTTAAATGCAGCAAATGGTACCTTTTTCCTTCCGGAATCGTTATTGGGTACCTCTGCTGCTGCAGCTCCTCTTCCTTGGAGCGCTTGGTGTGCTGCTACTGCGGCTTGCACACGTTCCACAATGTCTGCTGAGGGGTTGGGGCCAAAGTGTGCCAGCCTTATTTGCACTGCCCGGTTAAATTGTATTTCCTCGGGTGTTAAATCCAAACTGCTGGGCACATTAGCGCTCTCCGTTCCCTGTGTTGCATCCATTTCCCTTAGCAAAGCAATAATTTCCCGTTTCTTTAAATTGCTTGCTGATTGACCTCGGCGTTCTATTATGTCCTTAAGAGTAGCACGTCTTAACTGTTCATACTGCATTTCTTTCCTTCTGTGTTGTGGGATTCATCCCGTCGCTTGCCACCAATTGTTAAGACACCTTTTTGTCTTACTAAGTAAATCACCGTTTAGTCCACCTTCCCCTCTCACCGTATCAAGTCCTTGTTCGTATACTGTATAATCCACGAACCATAACCAGGGGAAGCAGTAATCTCTCGAATAACGACTGAAGCTCCGTGTTGAGGGTCAAAACAAGATCTGAGGACTGGAACATCCAGCCTGCTTTTTATTAGGAAAAGGCACACACAGGGCACTCCCAGGGGGAGGATGAAAATAACCAATTATACACAGGGTAACACCCCCACCTCTCCTCCCCTCAGATAACCACATAACACAATTATACTGTACAATAATTTACCCCAGTTATGGATGTACCCCAAAACCAGGGGGTACACCTTTAAGTCTTGGTTAGGGGAACACTCTGTCCAAATCCCAGCCCATTCGGTTAAGGGGTTCGGGAGTTATGGATGATTGAAGTTTTGACCGACTGCACGGATCTTCTAGCCAAAAAGAGTTCCATAAGTTTTGGCCCTGCAGTCGGTCTCCGTTCGCCGGTTAAAATCATACGAAATCCTCATCATCCACAACTATCTCCGAGTTCGCTGGATTCCCCATAGCCGATTACAAGTAACTACCGAATGGCTCGTCGTTCGGTAGTTCCAACACGAACTTCTGGGTGTATGGAGGTCTCAGCGGTGTTCGCCTGTTTGGGTATCCGTTTTTAGTTCCACGCGTTCACAGGCAAACACCGCTGTTCGCACGCAAGATGGCCGCGAACACGTGCAAAAGTCCCAAAATGGCGGCCACCCATATGTTAGATATGGAGTTCGTGCGAAATGAGGTGAACGGCTGGAAAACAGGCTGGAACGGTAAAACATGCTTTATAACATCACAAATCAGTCCTTTAGACGGATGGCCTAAAATAGTCGAATCCACTAAAGTACCAGACAGACGGATGGTTCCGTCACAATCCTCCCATAGCAAGTAACCTGTGTTTATTATACATTATCCCCCCATAGCCAGTAACCTGTGTTTATTACACATTATCCCCCATAGCCAGTAACCTGTGTTTATTATACATTATCCTCCCACAGCCATTAACCTGTGTTTATTATACATTATCCCTCCCATAGCCAGTAACCTGTGTTTATTATACATTATCCCCCATAGCCAGTAACCTGTGTTCATTATACATTATCCACCCATAGCCAGTAACCTGTGTTTATTATACATTATCCTCCCATAGCCAGTAACCTGTGTTTATTATACATTATCCTCCCATAGCCAGTAACCTGTGTTTATTATACATTATCCCTCCATAGCCAGTAACCTGTGTTCATTATACATTATCCACCCATAGCCAGTAACCTGTGTTTATTATACATTATCCTCCCATAGCCAGTAACCTGTGTTTATTATACATTATCCTCCCATAGCCAGTAACCTGTGTTTATTATACATTATCCCTCCATAGCCAGTAACCTGTGTTCATTATACATTATCCACCCGTAGCCAGTAACCTGTGTTTATTATACATTATCCTCCCATAGTCAGTAACCTGTGTTTATTATACATTATCCTTGTTAAGACACCTTTTTGTCTTACTAAGTAAATCACCGTTTAGTCCACCTTCCCCTCTCACCGTATCAAGTCCTTGTTCGTATACTGTATAATCCACGAACCATAACCAGGGGAAGCAGTAATCTCTCGAATAACGATATCCACCAAACGGCATAAGTTCCCAATAATAGTCCTTAAGCGTAAATAAGAATCCCCCCAATAACGAGACTGAAGCTCCGTGTTGAGGGTCAAAACAAGATCTGAGGACTGGAACATCCAGCCTGCTTTTTATTAGGAAAAGGCACACACAGGGCACTCCCAGGGGGAGGATGAAAATAACCAATTATACACAGGGTAACACCCCCACCTCTCCTCCCCTCAGATAACCACATAACACAATTATACTGTACAATAATTTACCCCAGTTATGGATGTACCCCAAAACCAGGGGGTACACCTTTAAGTCCAGCACCGCTTGAAAGGTCTTGGTTAGGGGAACACTCTGTCCAAATCCCAGCCCATTCGGTTAAGGGGTTCGGGAGTTATGGATGATTGAAGTTTTGACCGACTGCACGGATCTTCTAGCCGAAAAGAGTTCCATAAGTTTTGGCCCTGCAGTCGGTCTCCGTTCGCCGGTTAAAATCATACGAAATCCTCATCATCCACAACTATCTCCGAGTTCGCTGGATTCCCCATAGCCGATTACAAGTAACTACCGAATGGCTCGTCGTTCGGTAGTTCCAACACGAACTTCTGGGTGTATGGAGGTCTCAGCGGTGTTCGCCTGTTTGGGTATCCGTTTTTAGTTCCACGCGTTCACAGGCAAACACCGCTGTTCGCACGCAAGATGGCCGCGAACACGTGCAAAAGTCCCAAAATGGCGGCCACCCATATGTTAGATATGGAGTTCGTGCGAAATGAGGTGAACGGCTGGAAAACAGGCTGGAACGGTAAAACATGCTTTATAACATCACAAATCAGTCCTTTAGACCAGTGTTCCCCAACCCCCGGGCCGCGGACCGGTACCGGTCCGTGGATCAAACGGTACCGGGCCGCCCAGGGGTGTGCGAGCCTGCCGGCTAATGCAGGGCTGGCATTGCCCAAGTGCCAGCCCTGCAATGTGCCTGCGGACCGGAGGGGAGATCAGAGATCTCCCTCCCCGGTCCGCAGGCACGGTGCTGGCAGCCGGCAGGGGAGAGAGAGAGGACCCAGGAGCTCTTACCTGCAGCTCCTCCGGGTCCTCCTCTCGCGAGATTTGGAGCGTTGCCGCGGTAACCACGGCAACGCTCCAAATCTCGCGAGAGTGAACTCTAGCCCTGTAACTGGGCTAGAGTTCATCTCACCACCACCGGACCACCAGGGAATCCCCACCGGACCACCAGGGACTAAGAAATGTCCCCCCTCCTCCCAGTAAAGGTAAGAAGGGAGGGGGGACATCAATATATTATTTTTAATTAAATAAATAAAAAAAAGCCTCCCTACCCTCCTTACTCCCCATACACACACTGCCCCCATACACACACTACACACACAGCCCTACACACACTGCCCCATACACACACTACACACACAGCCCCACAAACACTGCCCCATACACACACTACACACACAGCCCCACAAACACTGCCCCCATACACACACTACACACACTGCCCCCAAACACTGCCCCATACACACACTACACACACAGCCCCACAAACACTGCCCCATACACACACTACACACACAGCCCCACAAACACTGCCCCATACACACACTACACACACTGCCCCCATACACACACTACACACACTGCCCCCAAACATTGCCCCATACACACACTACACACACAGCCCCACAAACACTGCCCCATACACACACTACACACACAGCCCCACAAACACTGCCCCATACACACACTACACACACTGCCCCCATACACACACTACACACACTGCCCCCAAACATTGCCCCATACACACACTACACACACTGCCCCACAAACACTGCCCCATACACACACTACACACACAGCCCCACAAACACTGCCCCATACACACACTACACACACTGCCCCACAAACACCGCCCCATACACACACAGCCCCACAAACACTGCCCCATACACACACTACACACACTGCCCCCATACACACACTACACACACTGTCCCCATACACACACTACACACCCAGCCCCACAAACACTGCCCCATACACACACTACACACACTGCCCCACAAACACTGCCCCATACACACACTACAAACACTGCCCCGCAAACACTGCCCCCATACACACACTACACACACTGCCCCACAAACACTGCCCCATACACACACTACACACACTGCCCCACAAACACTCCCCCATACACACACTACACACACTGCCCCCAAACACTGCCCCCATACACACACTACACACACTGCCCCCATACACACACTGCCCCCAAACACTGCCCCATACACACACTGCAAACACTGCCCCATACACACACTACACACACTGCCCCACAAACACTGCCCCATACACACACTACACACACTGCCCCCAAACACTGCCCCATACACACACTACACACACTGCCCTGCAAACACTGCCCCCCATACACACACCGCCCCAAACACACACACACTGCAACTCTCACACACACTGCCACCCTCACATACACACTGCACCGCTCACACACACATACACACAATTTTGAGTCTATGTCTTTATGTGACTGTGTTTGTGATTTTCTGACTGTATGTGTCTGCGTGTTTTTTTAATATATGTGACTGTTTTTTTTTTTTTGTCTTATTAAATCAAAACAAGCGGGCCACGGAAAAATTATCAAATGTTTACCGGTCCGCGGCGATAAAAAGGTTGGGGAGCACTGCTTTAGACGGATGGCCTAAAATAGTCGAATCCACTAAAGTACCAGACAGACGGATGGTTCCGTCACACATTATCCCCCCATAGCCAGTAACCTGTGTTTATTACACATTATCCCCCATAGCCAGTAACCTGTGTTTATTATACATTATCCTCCCACAGCCATTAACCTGTGTTTATTATACATTATCCCTCCCATAGCCAGTAACCTGTGTTTATTATACATTATCCCCCCATAGCCAGTAATCTGTGTTTATTATACATTATCCTCCCGTAGCGAGTAACCTGTGCTTATTATACATTATCTCCCCCATAGCCAGTAACCTGTGTTTATTATACATTATCCCCCACAACCAGTAACCTGTGTTTATTATACATTACCCCCCATAGCCAGTAACCTGTGTTTATTATACATTATCCCCCCATAGCCAGTAACCTGTGTTTATTATACATTATACCTCCCATAGCCAGTAACCTGTGTTTATTATAGATTATCCCCTCCATAGCCAGTAACCTGTGTTTATTATACATTATCCTCCCATAGCCAATAACCTGTGTTTATTATACATTATCCCCCCATAGCCAGTAACCTGTGTTTATTATACATTATCCTGCCATAGCCAGTAACCTGTGTTTATTATACATTATCCCCCCCATAGCCAGTAACCTGTGTTTATTATCAGGGCCGGTGCTATGATTTTTGACTACACAGGCGAAGATGTATTTTGACGCCCCACCCCACGCCTCCCCCCAAAAAATAAACAATGCATCTTCACCTCTGTGTTTTGTAGACCCCTTTTGAATTTCTTACCCCCATTAGTGTTGCATATCCAACCTCTTCAATGTCTTACCCCTTTGGCCCCTTTGTGCCCTTTAGTGTGTCTCCTACAACCCCTCTTATGTATTTCTTACTTCCCCGCCAGCCCCTTTCTGTCTCTTTCTTCCCCCAGCCCCTATCTATCTCTCTTTTTCTCCCACATAGACATGGATACAGGCAAAAATACATACATGCACAAATACGCAAACATACAGACACACAACCATACAAGCACACAGACATAATTATTCAGTCACACAGTCACAAAGATATACAGACACACAGTCATAAAAGGCACACAATCAAACAAACACAGTCATACAATCTACACATACAGGTACATTGTCGTGCAAACACAGACATACATTCATACAGACACAGGCACACACAGAAATACAGACACAGGCATAAAGAAACAGAGAGGCATATAGAGACATACATACACAATGATACAGACAGACATATACATACACACACACTGACAGACAGACATATATACACACACACACACACACTGACAGACATATACACACACACACTGAGACACATACACACACACACACTGACAGACAGAAATACACACACACTGACAGACACACACACACACACATACACACACTGACTGACAGACATATACACACACACACTGACAGACAGACATATACACACACACTGACAGACAGACATATACACACAAACACTGACAGACATACACACACACTGACAGCCAGACACATACACACACAAACACTGACAGACAGACACACACACACACACACACACACTGACAGACATATACACTCACACACACACACACTGCCAGACAGACAGACAGACAGACACACACACACTGACAGACAGACAGACACACACACACTGACAGACAGACAGACAGACACACACACACTGACAGACAGACAGACACACACACTGACAGACAGACACACACACTGACAGACAGACAGACACATACACTGACAGAAATACACACACACTGACAGACATACACACACACTGACCACTGACAGAAATACACACACACTGACAGAAATACACACACACTGACAGACAGAAATACACACACTGACAGACATACACACACTGAAAGACATACACACACTGACAGACAGACACACACAAACAAACACTGACAGACAGACACACACACACACACACACACTGACAGACAGACATATACACACTGACAGACAGACATACACTGACAGACACACACACACACACACACACTGACAGACAGACATACACACACACACACACACACGGACAGACATACACTGACAGACAGACATACACACACACTGACAGACAGACAGACATACACTGAGAGACAGACACACAGTGACAGACAGACATACACACACACACACTGAAAGACAGCATGATGTCTTAGGCCGGCCCAGAGAGTGAGTGAGTGAGTGAGTGAATAATATAATATACATGTTCAGAAACATATTAGTAATATATGTAAATCGGGTTCATGCAAAGAGGGTGAAAAGGTATTAAAGTAAAACACACTTATTGCATCAAATTTACAAAGCCAAACTTTTAAAAGCTTTCCTCATTTCTTTCTCGGGATGAGGAATATATCGGTTGTAGACTGAGGATTTCCATCTGCCCAATCTTTTAATAATATGCACTGGAGTGTCAGTGTTGAAGGAGACTGAAGCTGCCCCTATTCTAAATGAAAGACCCGAGACATGGATACAACCCAATCTTAGGAGTAGTGTTCTGATGTAGAAGATGAATTTAGCCGTAGTCAGAGGGATTCAGTGAGAGTAGTGGTGAAATGTGTGTGGCATGACTGAGTGTGGGTAAGTAAGAGTCAAGAGTATTTTAACTGGGCACTTCTTCTAGGTGGGATAAAGTGGTATAGCGGATGGATGAGTAGTTTGGTTCGTTTTAGAGGTTTGTAGAGAAAGTATATAGTGACCATGAATTTTTGCGATATCCAATATTTTTAAGGTGGTCTCAAACAAACATAAAATGCTATATAAAATTTGTGGGAATATCGAATAGTCATGTACAGTAAATCAGAGAGGGCTCAGAATATCGAACCATCGATCGGAAACTTGGATGAAGTAGGGGGTCTATCTGTTTTATTAAATACGCGGTAATATGCTTTTAATGGGATAGGACGTTAGGAAAGGCGTGTGATTGGGATAAGTGGTTGTGGCTGTATTTACCTTATCCTGGGACCGACCTGGCTCCTAAGCTTGAGCCGCGCGTGGCTGGATCACTCCTGCCTCCACACGAGCTGCATGCGGCTTGATCTCCTCTTCTGACTTAGCCGCGTGCACTGACCGCAGTGATCGGTCACGTGGCCCGCCTGGCACTAGGAGCACGGCTCGAGTCACAAGCACACTCTTAAAGGGGCAGTGGGAGCCAAAAGTTGATTCAGGCTCCCATTGGCCCACGTCATTCCAGCACCCCCACACACGAACGTTTTGGGAGTGTAGGCATGACGTGGGCCAATCACTGGTGTAACAGTAGTGTACATTAAAAAAACAAACTAGAAATTTGACTGTGAAATAATAGCAGTCAGTTACCTTCACACGTGTGCGTTTCAGGGCCTGCCAGGGCACAGTGTCACAGCAGTGCAACTCATATCTGGTGTAACAGTAGTGTACATTTAAAAAGAAAATACAGGGGGCTTGTTGTCACCTTTCGGGGACCCTTGGTGTTGTACGTGGCTGGGTGGAGGAAGAGACCTTCAATGACATCAGTGAGGACAAGGACATGGCTAGCTTGGTATCTAACCTTGTGCAAATGGGGAGTTTGCGGTTGTGCAAATGGACTGTTTGCGGTTGTTTGCGATGCGTTAAACGGGGAGTTTGGTTTGTCACTGTGAAGCGGGCGTAACTCTTACACTACCTGATCGATACAACATCATACCTGATGTTTTAAAGCACGTTATTCCAAACAATTTAGGAATGTTAGGTGATTTATGCCCTTTATGGATTAAAACCAGACTTTGCATCAACTATGTAATTTTCCATGGGAGTTTTGCCATGGATCCCCCTCCGGCATGCCACAGTCCAGGTGTTAGTCCCCTTGAAACAACTTTTCCATCACTATTGTGGCCAGAAAGAGTCCCTGTGGGTTTTAAAATTCGCCTGCCTATTGAAGTCTATGGCAGTTCGCCCGGTTCGCCCGTTTGAAAATTTTATGTTTGCGACATCACTAATCTCTAACAGCTATCTAAGGATTGGCTAGTGAAGTTATCACTAGGCTGTAATGTAAACACTGCATTTTCTCTGAAAAGACAGTGTTTACAGCAAAACGCCTGAAGGTAATGATTCTACTCACCAGAACAAATTTAATAAGCTGTAGTTGTTCTGGTGAATATAGTGTCCCTTTCACCCTCTCCATTCATTCTAACAACCAGTATGTCTTTGGATTGTAACATTTTATGGAGAAGGTAGAACATTTCCATTGTCTCATCTCTACGACCAGGTTAACATATCGTGTCTAAATGTTAGTAACGATGGCTTCCTCATACCTGTCCCCAGCTGCTACTCATTTCTTTAAATGTAGCTGCAAACAGGCCCAGGAGTGTTTGGAAGCTCTGGTTTTCATATTCAAACCGATTTCCAAAGACTATGGAGCAGATAACATTGGAGACGGATTGGACTAGGATGTTGGTTGGATCAATAGATTTCTCTGCAATTACAAAAAAGTGTGTAATGGATATCACAGACACGTTACATGTTGTCGATGTCTTGATACGAAGTAGAAACAGATCCATCATATAAACTGTGCATGTGTATTCCATAACGTTTAAGCTGACTGGAACTGGCAAAATAACTGCCAAATGTATGCCAAAATAACAAAAAAAAATTAAAAATGCTTTGTATTTCTTGGCAAAAAGCTTAAATTTATTTTTAAATGCTTCACATTTCAGTGTTTGATGAATTATCCTTTTGTAAAAAGAAACATTCCAATGGGATGCTTTCCTGTTTATCAGCAAATATAATATTGTTAACTCCTTAAGGACTGAGCCAAATGTACACGTTGTGAACAGAACAAAACGTAAACAAAACCTGGCATTTGCGCTATATGTCTGTCCAACGGTAATTCACCTCTTTCATATTAAATTAACCCACACTTATTATATATCATTTTATTCAGGGGAAACAAGGCTTTCATTTAATATCAAATATTTAGCTATGAAACATAATTTAATATGAAAAAATTGGGAGAAAATAAGAAATTTTGTTATTTTTTTAGTTCTACATGACATTTTAACTGTCAATGTCATAATACTGTTTGCTTTTACTGCAATAAAATACACACATTTGTATTCAGCAAAGTCTCACATGTAAAACAGTACCCCTATGTACAGGTTTTATGGTGTTTTGGGAAGTTACAGGGACAAATATAGCACGTTACATTTGAAATTGAAATTCGCCGAATTGGTTACGTTGCCTTTGGGACTGTATGGTAGCCCAGGAATAAAATGTACACCCATAATGGCATACCATTTGCAATAGTAGACAACCCATGGTATTGCAAATGGGGTATATCCAGTCTTTTTTAGTAGCCATTTGGTCACAAATACTGGCTACAGTATTTGTTTGTGTGTGAAAAATGCAAAAAATGCAAATTTTGCCCAGTGTTTGTACGCCCTCCGGTCTTAAAGGGTTAAAATAATGTGCTAAAAAAAAAAAAAAAAAAATCTGAATTAATTTGAACTAAGTTAACTACAAATGTTTTTTGATGGATTCTGTTTCCATACTTTTGTAATTTTCTTTTGGTGGTGGTTGTTTTATTTTGCATTTGTTTTGGAACTCTTCAAATTAAATTAAGCTACAACACAAAAAACAAACAAAATACATTTATACATATTGCTCACCTTTATATGACCTCAGTTCAGACACCAAAAACTGAACTTCTTCTTGAATCCGCTCCTCAATGCTTTTTTTTCCCATGCCGAAATTTCTCAAGGTTGTCAAGGAAAAGCGACGTAGCTGTCTCCATATTTCGCCATTGCTGAAACCAACTCCTGCAACAGCAAAATATTTTGTATAACAGTCAGTTTCTACCATCTAATAGAAGGATTCTAAAAAAGGTATGAAGAAATGGTTAAAAAGGAAACTAATTGATTCCATAACATACAGTTTTCACAATATCCTGTACATCTTTTGAATACTGTAAGATGAACTCTAAATGAGGGATTAAAATTATGCTGGGAGACGTTCTTTTTGGTTTGCCCTTTTAAAATTCTAAGTATTGTATCACATATATATCTATCAAATAATAGTATACTATAACAAGTACAAAAATTGAGTTAATAAGAATTGTTGGCGGTAACAAGCAGTATATAACTCAACTAAAAAGGCGCATGAAAACTTACCATATCCCTGCATATATTGATCAATCGTGGGAAGCTTCCCTCGTCCTCCAAAATCTTCCCCTTGATCAAAAAGGGCTTCTTTCACTGCCTGGTACCCACATAGAATGATCACCGGGTTAGAACCAAAATATAGGGTATAAACAGGCCCATACTTTTCACCAAACTGTAATGAAATCGGAACAATTCAGTCAAATAAGAAATAAACCTTGAACTATCATTACCATATTGAGAAATAACCCATTAGTCTGAATGTTTTCAGCATAGATGATTGAGTTCCTAATTGACTACTAATAAACTATTATTTTTGGACAAGCTTTTAAAATGATTTTTGCTTCTCGATACATTAAATATCAAAAAATATATGCCCGCTCGATCCTGTCCCATCTCACGTTATCAGATCTCTATCCCCCCTATCTTGTGCCTTCCTTAACACACATCTACAACTGCTCTCTCTCTTCTGACGTTGTCCCTGCTGACCTGAAACATGCCACTGTAGTACCTATCCTGAAAAAAACATCTCTTGACCCGCCCTCCCCCTCTAACTATTGTTCCATATCCCTGCTCCCTTTTTCCTCGAAGCTTCTGGAAGGACTTGTCTTTATCCATATATCTCACTTCCTCAATTCCAACTCTCTCCTTGACCCTCTTTAATCTTTTAATCTGGCTTCTGCCCCCTCCAGTCTACTGAGACTGCTCTTATCAAAGCTACGAACGACCTAATCGCAGTTAAATCCAAAGACCACTACTCCATACTAATTCTTCTTGACCTCTCTGCTGCCTTTACACCATTGATCATGCTCTCTTTCTTCAAACTCTTCAATCACTAGGTTTCTGTGACTCTGTCCTCTCTTTGTTTTCATGTTATCTCTCCCAAAGCTCATTCAGTGTCTCCTTTTCTAATGATACCTCCTCCCCTCGTCCTGTCTCGGTTGGAGTCCCCCAAGGCTCTGTCCTTGGTCCCCTTCTATTTTTTCTTTATACTGCCTTTCTTGGCAAACGTATTACCTCTTTTGAATTCCACTACCACCTGTACCCTGATGACACCCAAATATCTCTCCTCCCCGGACCTCTCCTCTGCCATCCTGCAACGTGTCACTGCTTGCCTTTCTTCCATCTATGGTACAACATAGTGCAAAACTGTGTAACCTAATTTGGTGTATATTTAGTTGCCAATTGGCCACTCACACTTTGGATCCAAATAAAGAGCCTTCAAAAATCTTTGGATATATATCTTCTCAATTCCTGGATTTTATTGATGTAGGTCTCATTCATGTAAAATAGATAAAGTGCAGCCACATAAGATAACTATATAGATAAAGTGCACAATGCAAAATGTATTTACTTTCACAGAAGTAAAAGACAACTGGCATCAAGAGATTTACAAGATTAAATCAAGTCCTATGCCTATCATCCCTATTAAGGACTTCCTCAGGGACTGCTTCTCAATTGAAGATAGGTACAAAGTGCATAAAAAATCTCCCTCCCCTTCCTTCCACATATATACACCCCACAATCAGTTAAAATCTTCTTCCTATAGGTTCCTTCATTCTTCTCTGGCTGATCTCGATCTTCATATGATTACTTCCTGGTTCTGTCCGTCCGGCGTCATCACGTCCCGGGCGCGATTACGTCATGCATTCCACACATGCGTTTCAACATTGTCATTATGTCCGCCGGAGTTTCACCATGCGTTCCATTTCAGGGGAGTCCGATATATTATAGAAAGAGTTCTTGAAATGGGTGGATGGGCGGGCGAAACATATTGTAAGGGGGGAAAAAAAGTTAATGACTTCTAATGACGGTTTACATAAAGAGTACTTAAACTAATATATTAAACACCAAATTTTAAAATATATAAATTAATGAAGCAATCCTGTTAGGGATAGATCAATATTGATAATTAAGCACTCAGTACTTCTATTCACTATGCAGTTAGAGCAAAAATATATAAAAAAAAAATTCTAAACAAATTTTGTTATATAAAAAAAAAGATTCAAATAAATTCCCATACAGATTTGTTCCATACATGATAATATAAAAAAGGATCATAAACTGGATAAAATTTTATAACACAAAAGTTTCTTCACAAATGAAGATAAAAAAAAGCTAACAGAAAAGAAAAGGGGGAAAGGAAAAGGACTACTCTAAAATGCACCACAGATCTATGTCCACATTTAGTCCCTCTGGTTGGAGGGTTTTTAATGTGTTAATCCAATAAATTTCACGTTGTGCTAATTTTTTCATTATGTATCCAGCTCATCAATAATTTCTATTTCTCCCAGACCTACACAATAAAGAACTTTCCTACTAAATTTAGCACATGTGTTACAATGGATGGGGACTATATGTTTATTAAAATGTTATTTTATTTTGTGTCTAAAATATGCTCTTTTAGCTTTCTACAAGTTCGGCCCACATACTGCTTCCCACAAGGACAGTGGAGCAAGTATATAAAATTTTTCATTTCACAGTGTATGTAGAACTTGTAGAAAGCTAAAAGAGCGTCTTTTAGAACACAAAAATAACATTAGAAAAAAAAATTAATAAACATATTGGCAACAAGATAACATATATTTTGGAGGTAAAAAAATACCCAATTACGATATGTTCCTCTAAAAAATATTTTTTAAAAAATGTGGGTTTGTAATTATATTCTCAAATGAGCTCCAAGTTGAGATTCTACATCAAGTCATTGACCCGGAGGGGAGATGTCTCATTCTCACAAGTAAAATTGATAACGTTGAATACACACTGGTTAATTTGTATCTACCGAACATAATTCCAGTTTTGACTCTAAAGAAAATCTTTGATATTCTAGAACACATTAAATTTGAATTTTTGATTATAGCGGGTGATTTTAATAGTATTTTGGATCCAACCTTGGACAAAAAACAAGCAAGGTGACACAAACCAGATACAACAATATGCAAACAGGCCAGATTATTATCAAACATGATAAATAGTAACGACCTGTTTGATATATGGCGAGTATTACACCCAGATTTGAGAGATTACACCTATTTCTCAAGAGTTCATCTCTCACATTCAAGGATAGATATGCTCTGGGGAAACTTACAATTGCCGGAAAATATTAATAAAATTGATATGAAAAACAATACCTGGTCAGATCATGTTATCCTAATTTGGGATATCCAAAAAACTGTTGCAAGTAAAAAATAAAAGTACATGGCGTATAAGCGATTATTTGTTATACAATATTTCTAATGTTAAATCAATTAAAGAAAGAATCCAATGCTATTTTTTGGAAAACGACCCAAAAGAAACTTCTTACATTGGGAACTGGTGTGCATTCAAATCAGCAATGAGAGGACATCTTATAAATTTGAATAGTCAAGATCAAAAGAAAAAAGGGGAAAGCTTATCAAAATTATGTATCAGACTAAACCAAGTGGCAAGGTCCAATAAATAAAGTAGACATCAAAAATAACTTATTGAGATACAAAGATTAATAAATCAGAAATTAATGGAAAAAATAACATTAAATCTAGAAAATTTAAAAGTAAAATACTATAGTAAAGGGAAAAGGGCAGATAAATCACTTACTGCTCAATTAAAGAATAAAGGAAAACTTAGTCGTATTATAAAGATAGTTAAAAATAATGAGACATTTATGACACTAGAACAAATAGGGCAATGCTTTAGCGATTATTATAGTTCCTTATATAACCTCACAGAAACAACAGATAAATATAAAATAGAAGATTATATACGGAAATCAAATTTAAATAAAACAACAGATTCACAAAGAGTGGAATTAAACTGTCCAATAACCAAACTTAAAATTTTAAGAGAAATAGATAAGATGAAAAAACACCAGGCCCAGATGTTTTCAGCAATATGTTTTACAAATCATTTAAAGAACAGCTACTAGAACAGCTATTGGCGACATTTAATCACATTGTAATACAAGGGGCTTTTCCCCCAGAAATGCTGCAAGCCAACTTGCTACCAATTCTCAAACAAGGCAAAAACCCTTCGATAGTAGAAAATTACCGACCAATCTCATTACTAAATGGTGATGTTGAAATATTTTCGGCAATATTATACTACAGACTAAAATCCATATTAAAGATTATAATCCATCCAGATCAAATTGGGTTTGTTCCATTAAGATGTTCCTCTTATAACACAAGAAGAATGATTATTATTATAGATTCAGCTATAAGGAAAAACATACCTTCACTAACCCTGTCGATAGATGCTAAGAAAGCCTTCAACAGGGTCAGCTGGAACTTTATGAATCATACATTACATTACTATGGGATTCAGGGCTGGATGCATCACGCCATTATCGCATTATATACTCTTCCCTCAGCAAGAATAGTTGGCCCTAACCTATGTTCTAGTTGGTTTACTCTTAGCAATGGGACCAGACAAGGTTGCCCTCTATCTCCACTGCTCTATATTATCACCAATGAAAGCTTTGCAAATAAAATAAGAAAAAATGCGGATATTATAGGATTTGGTTGTAAGGGAAATTAATTAAAAATCAATCTATATGCGGACGACATTTTAATAACAATTTTAGATCCAATCAAATCATTAGAACATTTGATGAAATAAATAAGGGAATACTCACAAGTAGCAAACTGCAAGATCAATATAGACAAAATCACAATTATGGATCTGAACATTGATAAAACATCAAAAGAAATTATTAAAGCAAAATATAATTTCACCTGGATAAGTAAAGAAATGCCGTATTTAAGTATCAAACTGGCAAGAGATATAAATAAAATAAGATAAATCTCACAGGTGAGATACTTAGTGCTATAATGGCTTTATACAATGATCCCCAAGGTAGAACTGTGGTCCTGGAATTAAGTCTAAATGGTTTGGAATTTCAAATGGTACACGCCAGGGATGTCCTTTATCATCATTACTGAATAGATTTTTGATTGAATCCCTGGCAGTAGATATAAGATCTAATCATGGAATTAAAGGACTTGGAGAAGGTAATAACCAAAAAATCAAGTTATATGCTGATGATGTACTGATAACTATCCAGAAACCTGAGGACTCCATTGACCAATTTGCTGATACTATCAGAAATTATAGCAACTTCTCTAATTATAAGATAAATAACGAGAAATCTACAGCGCTATATTTAAATACATCTCAAAATAATATTGATAGTATAGAAAAAAAACATGGATTTAAACAAGTTCAAATTTATTTGGGTATAAAAATTTCCAAAAACCCAAAGAAATGGTTAGAGAATAATATCCTTCCCTGAATTAAAGAAACACATTTTAACTTAAAGAAATGGAAAACTCTGGAAATCTCCTGGTCATGGAAAATAAATACATTAAAAGCATATATTGTACCAAAATTCTCATATATTATGAGAATGATTCCTATTAAGATCCCAGACAGTTGGTTAGAATTAATTCAAACATTATTTACTAAATTTATCTGGGCAGGCAAAAAAAACAGAATTAAAAAAGATATTATGTCTAGGAAAAAAGATGAAGGAGATATCAGTATTCCAATTATCCAAGACATTGCACAAGCTAATTTATTAGCGCATGTCTTAGTGATAAATAAGGAAGACTCTGTAAATGAAAACTGGTACAAAAGTGAACAGATTCTGACCTCGGGAGACAGGGACTATAGAACTCTCCTATGGTGAATGGATAAAGAAACACATCATTGTATTACAAATTCAAAATCGATGACAGTCCAACAAATTTTTCCCACCTGGTCTCTATTTTTAAAAAAAAAAAAATTGGGTTAGAAAATAAGTAAATCCCCAGTATAAACTTAAGTATACTGGCAGATATAATGACAGATATAAATTTAGAAATCCGGACCATGCAAGGTATAAAAAATATCTAATCTCATGAAAGGAAATAGAGTAAAATCGTACGAACAACTCCAAACTGAATATAATATACCTCCTAATGATTGGTTCATTTATATTAGGGTAAAATCCTTTTTAAACACATTTTTAAGATATAACCCTCTAGATCCACCAGTTAAGCTTCTCTCAGACTTATACGAGCAGTCAGACTATACCCACCTGGCAAATAAGTGCCCAAAAATTATTTACAAGACTCAGAGTAAATCAATTCCCCCAGCAATTATTAAATGGAATCAAGACCTGGCAAAAGATATAACTGTGAAAGAATGGAACAACTCCCGTAATACGATATATAAAGTCTGTCATTGTCTAAATATACACGAAACCCATTATAAAATACTAAACAGATGGTATAGTACCCCGTGAAAAATAGCAATAATGTATCTTACAGCCCCACCAAATTGCTGGAGATGCAATGAATTAACTGCAGACTTCAAACATATTTGGTGGGATTGCCCGAAAATTAGACCTATTATGGGATACGCTAAACCAATATTTATCAGTTTTACTCAAAACAAGGGTTGAGCTGACTCCAAGTATAAGATCCATGCTCAAAGCATTATTCAATGTAAAATGGAAAGGGCCATCACTAATTTTGTACCAAATAAGGGCCATCACTACACATACTGGGAAAAATGGATTAAAAAATTGGGCCCTGAAATAGTTTTTACTGAATACATTTATTATTCAATTTATCCATTTGCTGCTGTGGCTCCTCATATCTCCATGATCCATCTGATTCCAGTGGTCCACGGTCATTCATTTTAGCCTGCTTAGGCACCTTGGGGCTTTCTATACAGAGCCTGGTACGGCTCTGGAATCTGTGAGTTGAACATATTATTCATCTACACTCACTTGTATTTTGCCAGTATACGCTATGTTTTGTTGTTATTGTTTTTTAGGTACTCTGAGAGAGTGTATCATGAGACACAAGACTCAGTCTTCCCCACATACATATAACACTCAAAAATTAAACACAGCATTCACAAAAACAGAGCACACAGCTCTTGCAGGTAGCACAAATCGGACATCCTGCCTAGGGCACTGGGCCACTTTAAAGCAAGAAAAATCACTGTGTAGTAGATAGACTTCAAATAAAAACATTCATGAATTTAATTATTCATTTTTTTCTTTGGTGTTTTATATAAAAATATCTTGGCAAGCTCTCCCCTTCTAACCCCGCCCAGATTTTCCGTGGCTGTCCAATCACAAGCTTCCCAATGCAGTTCAATGAGAGAAAGAGCAAGGCAGGTGCTCTAGGTAATTGCTGCCTCTTGATTTTATCTCCACTGAGCTAAACAAACCAGGAAGTAACTGGACCAGTTGTCTGATTGACTGCCAGAGGTGTAACAATTATTTATTATTAATTTGTTATTTAATTTATATTGAAAAATGCACTTTTTGTAAAATTAAAAAATAGGGCACGCTCTTCACACATGTGCTTTAGAGGTCCAGAGTGTCCCTTTAACCCAGATATGTCTCCCTCATGTCAGATCTGTATGTGTCTGATAAAAAATGTGTTCCACAAACTCCAGCATTGTTTGTGCCTTCTGGAAAGGTTTTCCCCAGTAACAGCATTGTTTTTGCCTTCTGAAAATTTTATCACTAGACCCAGCACTGTGTGTCTTGTGGACATGTGTCTCCCAGACCCAGCATTGTATGTCTTATGAAAATGTTTTCCCAGTCCCAGCACTGTGTGCTTACTGGAAATGTTTCCCCCAGTCCCAGTACTGTGTGTCTTCCTAAAATGTTTCCCCTAGTCCCAGCACTGTGTGCTTACTGGAAATGTTTCCCCCAGTCTCAGTACTGTGTGTCTTCCTAAAATGTTTCCCCTAGTGTCAGCACTGTGTGTCTTCTGGAAATGTTCTCCCAGACCCGGCACCGTGTAGCTTCTGGAAATGTTTTCCCCAGTGACACGGCAGAGCTGGTCACTTACCTGCTGCTGGGTGCCCGCGGTGTCCTCGCGGCAGAATGGCGGCGGTCGCCGTTCTCCAAGTCCCCTCTTCCGGGGCTGCGGCATCTCCTTTTCCCACTCTTACCACCGAGGCACGAGGTCCAGTCAGTGCTTTGTTATTTTCCTTGCTCTTATATACCTGCTTATTGTCCTAATTCCCTACTTGTCTTTTTGGTTCCTGATCCTTGGCTAAGTTATAATCTACCCTTGCCTGATGCCTGACCTGATCCCGGATTGATCGACTACGCCTCCTGCTTCCCCTCTTGGATACCTCACTTGGCTTCCATTAAAGACCTCTGTGCCACCACAGATCTTTCAAGACCCTGTACCCACTTCCAGGTGCTCCTGAGGGTCGTGATTGTAAGGCAGTGCTGTTCCGCTGCAATTGGGTTTCATCACCGCTACAAAACCCCAGATGATGAAACCCAACTGCAGTCATAAACACCCCAGCACTGTGTTTATATCTTGAAATGCTTCCCCCAGACCCAACATTGTGTGCCTTCTGAAAGTTTTTCCCCCAGACCCAGCACTGTGTGTGCCTCAGGAAATGTTGCCCAAACCCAGCACTGCGTGTCTTCTAAAAAATATTTCTCCCAGTCCTAGCACACTGCATCTTCTGTTAATGTTTCCCCCAGTCCCAGCACTGTGTGCGCCTTCTGGAAATGTTCCCCCCAGTCCCAGCACTGTGTGTGCCTTCTGGAAATGTTTCCCCAGTCCCAGCACTGTGTGTCTTATGTAAATATTTTCCCCAGTGCCAGCCACTAGGAATCCCATGTGGTGCAGGAAAAAGGTAAGCAAAATCACCTTTTACTTTTCTAACAGATGGACCAGGGGGGCCTTAACTGTGTTTTCCCAGCTATAATGACAAGACTACATGTGTGTATTCCTATCGCTATAGTGTTCCTTTAATTTATTTGGAAAGCTTATCCAACAATATTAAATTGAGCCCCACGTGGCTTAATATAAGATGCCTATGTCGAGAAAGTGAGCAATGGAAGGAGAGAGTGAGCCTGGGCTTTGGAGGCGAGGGAACTGAGTATTGAGAGAAGCATCACCCAGGAAGATGGTTGGATTTACTAAAAAGTTGTGTTTTCAGCAACATCTTAAAGGACTGGAGTCTAGGGGAGAGTGTGATGGGACAAGGAAGAAATTGCATAGAAACGGGCAGCCCTTGGAAAATCCTGCAGATGAGAGTTGTGAGCTCGGGAATGAGCAGATGTCAGGACAAGGCGACGGAAAATTATTATATATATCCTTTTCTATCCTTTTTTAAGTTATATGGAGTGTATCGGGAAAGAGGGCATTAACAAAACTAATAGCAGGGAGGGACCCTGACTATGTGACATTATCTTTTGTTCTCCTTAGTTCACTCAATGGTGTTCCCATGTATTCATACACAAATCTTTAGTGAGCCACAATTAAATAATCTTCTGCACAATGAACTCGTATTAAATTACATTTCAGAATGTTCTGTTTGTTTTGCAGGTGGGTAAATCACGCCTTAATCCTTTGTGAATTGGGCTGTTTCAATCTTTGTTTGCAAATTTTCAGTATCCCATAGTCATAAGTCATAGTGCAAAAACAATATTTCATTACAAAAAAACACACCGACATGTGAATTTTATTCTTTAAAGGTACAGATTTGTCATTTTTTAATCAGAACTTATTATGTATATAATACATTCTGGCAAATCTGCACCTATATATATATATATATATATATTTATATATATATATATATATATATATATATATATATATATATATATATATATATATATATATATATATATATATATATATATATATTAGTTAACACATTTTGGCTACTGAATAATACCTCAGTGAGATTACTTTTTTTTTTCTGCGCTTCAATATTTTTTTTTTTTAAATCGGACTATTGTAAACCTTTCTCACCTATTCTTTATAGTTGTAACATTATTTGTCTTTTTCATCACTGCCTGTATGCTAAATCAAGAAAACGAAATGAACCAGAATAATTCTGCTTCTGCAAAAATTCCAAAATGTTTCTATAAAACAAAGCTAAAAACATGCATTAACCAGAACTCGAGATAAGTACTTCTGTCAACATCAAGGCAAACCTCTTGGGTGCGCCCTGCCCCAACAACTATTCATGAAACTGTCTTAACTTGAAATATAAACAGAATGATTCACTAAAGTAAGAATCCAAAGTACATTTTAAATTTAAGGCCAACGTTTTTATTTAATACTACCCTTGGTTTCAAGTATTACCTCTAATAACGATTTCACCATTTCTCCTCTTTCCACGTGAAAAATATTTCCCACCAGAGGAAGTGGAGTGGGACCTGGGGGTAGGTTCCGTTTTCGATACACTTTATTCCATGCTGAGTAGAGGAGAAGGCACGAGACCAGCATGGCCAGGAGAGAGGTTACAAACCAGGTGAAGTCCATGTTTATGGGACAAAGAATGTTGCTGCTCATTTTATATCCTTCACTGTTGGATGCTCTCCAAACAGTCAATGACTCTTTAAAAGTACATGTTGTACTAAGTGGGTAAAGCTGTAAATTATACAAGGTAAACATTTATCTTATGTAGACAATAATTTGCTATCTTTCTACAGCCATACAAACAGATTGTAGACATTGTTGCATCTCGAACTTGACTTATTGCAAGTGGTTTGGCTGAGTTATACACCTACTCGATATTTTGTCGTTTTAACCGCATATATTTTTAAAATCTGTATTTAGTATCACAAAGAGTTATTATATTTTTCCATATGTTACTATATTTGATGTCATATGGAGTCATGATGTGCTTCTACAAGACCATATAATCTTTGTATGTGTACCTATTAGCTAAGTTACACTCATTAACTGACACTAAAACTTGAGATACGATACGGCAAAATGGTTTAGACTCTTATCCAAATTAGTATTTAGGTGATAGCCTCCTTTCCCATTTTTGGCCAGTTGTTTTTTTTATTTCTTTTTCTATTAGATTTATTTTCTAGGTATTCTCTGTAAGGGTAATACATCTAACTACCATCACCGCTACGTGTGTATCTAGAATCATTTATTTTCATAGCAGGACGTTTTGCACTCTAATCTTGATTATGCATCTATGAGCATTCAGACTTTGGAGGCAATCGTATTTCATGGTTGTAATTGGTATAATCTCTCACTATTTAGGTGATATCCTCCTTCCCTCTACCTAGCCCGTACTTTTTGTTTACATTGTGGACCTTTTATTATTTTAATCAGGTATTAATAAAAGTTAATTTTTAATCTTATAATTACCCCGTACAACATTCCAGTCCTATTAGTTTGTATAAAGTTCATGTTTCAGGGTTATCGCCTACTAGGAGTGTAAGATCTAGCTCGTGTTTCTCTCTCTTTTTTTTTTTTTGTAAAGCTGCAAAGCTTGGTTTAACCCAGAAGAGATCATGGTAAACAACTGTACCTATCAATTTATTTAAAGGATCACTATAGGGTCAGGAACACAAACATGTATACCCGATCCTATAGTGAAAACCCACCATTTAGGTGGCTTCCCCCCTCCCCCCCACCCCCCGTAGCCCTCTCAGAATGGGTTAAAACTCACCTTATTGTCAGCTCTCCACGAGTCCGCCGGTGCTAGCCCCTCCTCCTTGGTGACATAATCAAATTGACAATTGTTTTGCCAATCTGGTTAAATCTGGCCATCTGGTTGGCTAAAATTGGCAAGGGGGCAGGGCCAAACACTGTTTTTGGCAATCAGGACCTCCTCATAGAGATGCATTGAATCAATGCATCTCGATGAGCAAAATTCAGCTTCTCCATGCAGAGCGTGGGGACGCTGAACGGCAGGGCTGCCTACTGTTGTTTTATGGTATTCTTTTTACTGTGGTTTTAAAGCAGAGGCTTGAGAAAGACTGTCCATCAAATTCGCAAAAAAAATATATTTTTTTCCAAATACACGCCGTCTGCTTCTTCATTATTGCCAATCAATTTTAAAATATCAATGAACATTTCATCGAGAAATTCACAAGGGGAAATGGAACAAAAAGCCCACAAACACAAAATCCATAGTTTTGATCCCCTTTTATTTGAAAACTTTGAAGGTAGAACAGACATGAGCACTGTATTAACGGAGATGTAGAAAGCTGCCAAACAGCCCATCAAACAGTTAACCAAAAAAAAACAACTTCATCCCAAGGTTTGCTAGGAGCAGCCTGCAAGCTTACAATCTATTCATGAAAGGGACTTCAAATTACAGATCATGGGGTCCTGGACATTTACACAGATACAAGTCTATAGATTTCAATCTTCAGGTTTATATGAAAACACGTTTAATGCTAGAGAAATGTCCAAAGTAAAACATTCCAACAGATCTACGAAAATAAGATAAAATTTTATCTTTATTCAATATTGTTTAACAAAGCTAGAATCACAACTATGTAAACGTATATTTAGAACTGATTGTAAAATGTGTGTGTGTGTGTTTGGAGCACTCATCAATAGATTGTTATCAGGCACACGACATCTTAATGGTAATATAAAAACCAGATCGAAGCCCTGCTTTATAATCAGCTGGGTTAAGGCCCTGGGGAGATAGCGCAGCTAAGCGGACAAGGGCACATGTAGGAGTGTGGGGATAGATGCATGGGATTGGTTGGGAAAGAGTGTGTGGGTGGGATTATGTTCTGTGTAAGTTAGTGTGGGGGAGGTCTTACCTCAGTGCCACTTGGGATTCGGGCCAGCAAACAGCTTCCCTCCCGCCACCCTATAGTATATTTTGTCGCAGCTAGCCGGGGGTATGTCCTTGCCAATTGAGTTTGAGGTTACGTTTAAGTATATGGAATGAGATGAACAAGTTTTTAAGGTCTCAAACCTCCCCTGTTCCAAAGGTTAAACTTTAGGTTGCCTGAGGTCTCGTGCCCATTGAGCGTGGATAAGGTCGGCTGATGGCAGGCATTGGAAGGATTTTTTATGACGAGGGGGGAGGTGAGAGGGAGTGGTGATTAGGAACCACTCCATGTTTTTATTGGCAAGGACGGTTGGGTTACTGTATAACACTATGGGTGGAGTTATATATGTATATATGTTAATTTATGCTTATTTATGTCTAATGTTTTGGTTACAGAAAAGAAGAGATTTAATAAATAAAGTTATGGATGTGTTATGCAGTAATTTAGTTGTGATAATAAATGCTGTGGCCTGTTTCATCCATACTAAGTGGTCTGTCGTTACTGGGGGGTTTAATGGGGTTAGATTTTGTTCTAGGCTGCATCGCGATTCCCCACTACGTACATACAAGGCAAGGCAAGGTTAACTGTATGAAATAGAAACAGAATGTGCATAAATACCATCTGTCAAATAACAGAAATTGGGGGAACACCCAGAATATCAATGCCCGCACTGTTGTAAAGATCTAAATTTATGCAATTTGTGCACATTAAGAGGACAATACGCAATACTGTTTGAAACATCCAAGGCCACTATTTGTCTTAAGGAAGTTGTAAGGGTCTAACTAAACCATGTGAACATTTAAAGTTAATTTACTGAAGTGAGAATTTGAGGGATTCAAAGTGAATTTCAAATGTAAAGAAAGCTTAATGTAGTGGTTCTGGTGTATTAGCCTGTCCCTGCAGACTCAGAAATATAAACAGTGCCTTTTGCTGCCTAGTAATGCCTCTAGTGGCTATCACTCACACAGTCAGTAGAGGGACTTCCCGGGGTTCGGTTCTGCAATTTTTGCTGGACATACATTTAGTGTGGAAGCACTCATTTTGACATGGGAGATAAATTACTACTTACAATACTTACTGCTCAAACTGTTTTAGGATGGTCTCTTTAAATGCATACTTTGGTGTGGTCACATTTAAAGAGACCCCCGGGAATGGACTGGTGGGGTGTTCAAGGAATCAGGGCAGGACTTCAAATATATATAGAAAAAAGAGTAGGAGAGTTGGAGAGTACACCAAGAACGTACATTTTAATAGAGGTGCTGTCACAAAGACCTCAATCTATGTAAAATACAGACGTGTATTTGTTTTCATACAAATACAATATTGTCAGAAAATTCAACTTTTTTTCGTATTCGTTTACTAAAACGTAAACGAAAGCCCTACATCCAAATATAAACGAAACAAAAGGGCAAATGCCGTATGCATTACCTTTTTTCGTTTCGTTCATTTAGTAGACTCTGAGCATAGAGAAATAACATTGCGCATGCAGGAAAAAAACACACAAAAAAAGGAGGGAGCCGGAAGCGCTACCAGCTCCCTCCTTGTAATATTAATATTGTAATATTCCTACCCCTAACCCATTAAAACCTATGGGGGTTACTATGACCCCCATATTAATAAAAGGGAGGTTAAATCCTCCCACATGCCCCTACTCGCCTAAACAAATTTAAAACTACTAGTGACTGGGCAGCTATAGCTATTGCTGCCCAGTCACTAGTGCAATAAGGGGTAGGGAACACAAATAACTAAAATGGGGAAGACATAGTGCCCCCCCATGCACCTACCTGTGCCCTGCGGGAGGGGGGGGGCTGTTAATATAAATGGGGGGACCTAATGTTTAAACAGTAAGCTTTGCAATTAGTATTTTTACATACCATGTTATAGGACAACTGTCATCATTTCACTTCTATTTAGTGAGACATAAGGATTGCATTAAATTATGCATATTGACTTTTTTGAGAACATTTCACTTTTTGGGTCAGACTCTAGTCATCTGGCCAATTGCTTCTCAGCCTTACTTGTGGCTCTTGCGGTGACAGAGCAATCACAGCAGCCGGTAAGTTAGGTCAAGCAGCAGTTGGTTAGACAATAGTAGAGTCCGACCCAACATGGCCACTCAACCAGATAAAAAAAAAAAGTGAAATTTTCTCAAAAATCAATATATCATTAACAAATATCATTAAATGTAAAACACTTTAAAAAAAAATAAGAAGTAATCATTTGCTGACAGTTGTCATTTAAAATAAGAGTAGTAGTAGTAATATTATTAATATATTGCAAGTAGTGGGCTTAAACACATGCAAAGTAAGTTGCCCTGGTTCAAAATGTTCATGAATCTCGGATCCCTGACATTGTTACGAGGGGATGAGATAAGAGAGGTAAATCGATTTCAGAGTTAGATCATTAAAGATGATAGTTGTTAGATTTGATGAAAATATAATGAGACAACAATCATGACTGTCACAATACACAAATGTTGAAAAAAAAAAGTTGGTGTAATATTTTTTTGCATAAAGTATAATTAAGTAAACTTTCCTGATCAATCATGGCAGCATTTACTCATGGGTTAGATCCTCCCCTCAAAGCAGAAAGGACAGGAAATAGAACTCTGAGGTTGGTATAAATAGATCCTCCACTTTCCCATCTTTTTTCATGTCCTTCACAGCAGTTTGGAAGGTGTCTGCTTATGCAGGCCTAGATTTTTCTTTTATGCTCACCAGGCAATGTTTTTGTATCCCTGCCAAGATTCAGCCTCTAAGCCCTGAAGACCCAGCAATGCACAATTGTAAAAGTGGCTAGCCTGGGTATTCCCTTTAGTGACCGGGGGTCGGCCCCAACCTCTCCCTCAGGGGATGAAAATGGTCCACTGCATGCAAGGGTTCAGCCTCTTATCCCTGAAGACCCAGCAACAGCATATCTCTGAGTCGCCAGCCTGGGTAACCCCTCAGTGGTTGAATGTGATCTACTGCCTTCATGAAGCCAGGCCAGGGTTCAGCCTCTTATCCCTGAAGACCCAGCAACAGCATATCTCTGAGTCCCTAGCCTGGATGCCTTCTTTAGTGACCGGGGGTCTGACTCCATTCCCTCCCTCAAGGGATGAATGTGACCTACTGCCTACATGAAGCCAGGCAAGGGTTCAGCATCTTATCCCTGAAGACCCAACAAACAGCACATCTGTAAGAGTTGACAGCCTGGGTACCTCTTTCAGCAACCAGGGGGTCTGACCTATCTCTCCCCCTGAGGTGATGACAGTGGTCCACTACATTCATGAGGCCAAACCGAGTCTAAGCCTTTATCCCTGAAGACCCAGTAAACAGCACTTCCATAAGGTGACTACCTAGGTATGCCTCTTCTATGTATACCACCTTGTCTGGGGTTTGTTTTAAAACTTCTCCCACTGGTGATGACGAATATAGATGGACATCTATAGTTTAACCCCTTGGTGACCGTGAACGTGCAGGGTACGTCAGCCAAAGAACGGTTGTTAATGACCGCTGATGTACTCTGTACGTCTGCGGTCAGGTATATCTGAGTGTCATCAGCGTACAGGCGGTAGTGGAATCCAAAAGAGGCAATAAGTTTGCCAAGAGAGGCAGTATAAAGAGAAAAGGACAGAGCCCTGGGGAACTCCAACTGAGACAGAACTAGAGGAGGAGGTATCCTTTGAAAAGGAGACACTGAATGAGCATTGGGAGAGATAAGAGGAAAACCATGAGAGGACAGAGACTGAGCAATTAAAGAGTTTGAAGGAGGAGAGCATGGTCAACAGTGTCAAAGGCAGCAGAGAGGTCAAGAACAATTAATATGGAGTTGTGACCTTTGGATTTTCATTAGTAACTTTGATAAGTGCAGTCTCAGTAGAGTGGAGAGGGCGGAAGCCAGACTGAAGAGGGTCAAAGAGACAGTTGAAGTTGAGGAAGTGAGAAATACGGGTAAAGACAAGACAAGCTGTCCCCCTAAAGCCTGCAAAAAAGTTTTAAAAGTTGGTAAAAGTGATTAAAAAGTTTAATAAAGTAAATAAAAGTAATTATATCATATGTATATATATATATATGTATATATATATATATATATATATATATATATATATACACATATGATTTAAGTACTTTGATTATTATTATTATTATTATTTTATTATTTATATAGCGCCATCAGATTCCGTAGCGCTATACAATGGGATTTTATATGCACATACACTTACATAAAATACTATTCTAAGTGTATTTACATATATATTAGTATTAAAATACGCTTAGAATGACATTATATATATATAATAAAAATAATTAATACATTTAATTTTTTTTTAAAGTTACATTTTTTTAATGAAAAAATTATATACCTGTTTAATTTTTTTCTAATTGTTTTTTGATATTAATATACATATATATATTGAAATAAAAATACATTTAGAATGACGTTATAAATGTATATATGTATCTATATATCTGTCCTCGAGATACCACAGAAGATCGACTCATCTTCCCTACAGCTTTCCATACCCTAACTCCAGAGATAACCTCTGTGATACGTGGGATACGTGGGATGTTTTAAGAAAAGACCCTTCACTGTCAAAGGTCTAACACAACTTTCCTATTATGAGCTACAGAAGGGGCTAAAACTTCTGTGACATTCTAATGCACACAGACCAGCACAACCTTATACAACAGGAGAAAACTCCTATTAGAAGAGGATGCTTTCGAAGCCTTGGTTGTATGGCCTGCAATTCCATGATTACAGGTCAGACATTTTGCCACCCCCATACAGGGAAAGTGTTTTACATTAAACACTGCATTACTTGTACCACAACACATACAGGGAGTGCAGAATTATTAGGCAAATGAGTATTTTGACCACATCATCCTCTTTATGCATGTTGTCTTACTCCAAGCTGTATAGGCTCGAAAGCCTACTACCAATTAAGCATATTAGGTGATGTGCATCTCTGTAATGAGAAGGGGTGTGGTCTAATGACATCAACACCCTATATCAGGTGTGCATAATTATTAGGCAACTTCCTTTCCTTTGGCAAAATGGGTCAAAAGAAGGACTTGACAGGCTCAGAAAAGTCAAAAATAGTGAGATATCTTGCAGAGGGATGCAGCACTCTCAAAATTGCAAAGCTTCTGAAGCGTGATCATCGAACAATCAAGCGTTTCATTCAAAATAGTCAACAGGGTCCCAAGAAGCGTGTGGAAAAACCAAGGCGCAAAATAACTGCCCATGAACTGAGAAAAGTCAAGCGTGCAGCTGCCAAGATGCCACTTGCCACCAGTTTGGCCATATTTCAGAGCTGCAACATCACTGGAGTGCCCAAAAGCACAAGGTGTGCAATACTCAGAGACAGGGCCAAGGTAAGAAAGGCTGAAAGACGACCACCACTGAACAAGACACACAAGCTGAAACGTCAAGACTGGGCCAAGAAATATCTCAAGACTGATTTTTCTAAGGTTTTATGGACTGATGAAATGAGAGTGAGTCTTGATGGGCCAGATGGATGGGCCCGTGGCTGGATTGGTAAAGGGCAGAGAGCTCCAGTCCGACTCAGACGCCAGCAAGGTGGAGGTGGAGTACTGGTTTGGGCTGGTATCATCAAAGATGAGCTTGTGGGGCCTTTTCGGGTTGAGGATGGAGTCGAGCTCAACTCCCAGTCCTACTGCCAGTTTCTGGAAGACACCTTCTTCAAGCAGTGGTACAGGAAGAAGTCTGCATCCTTCAAGAAAAACATGATTTTCATGCAGGACAATGCTCCATCACACGCGTCCAAGTACTCCACAGCGTGGCTGGCAAGAAAGGGTATAAAAGAAGAAAATCTAATGACATGGCCTCCTTGTTCACCTGATCTGAACCCCATTGAGAACCTGTGCTCCATCATCAAATGAGAGATTTACAAGGAGGGAAAACAGAACACCTCTCTGAACAGTGTCTGGGAGGCTGTGGTTGCTTCTGCACGCAATGTTGATGGTGAACAGATCAAAACACTGACAGAATCCATGGATGGCAGGCTTTTGAGTGTCCTTGCAAAGAAAGGTGGCTATATTGGTCACTGATTTGTTTTTGTTTTGTTTTTGAATGTCAGAAATGTATATTTGTGAATGTTGAGATGTTATATTGGTTTCACTGGTAAAAATAAATAATTCAAATGGGTATATATTTGTTTTTGTTAAGTTGCCTAATAATTATGCACATTAATAGTCACCTGCACACACATATATGCCCCTAAAATAGCTAAAACTAAAAACAAACTAAAAACTACTTCCAAAAATATTCAGCTTTGATATTAATTCATTGGGTTCATTGAGAACATGGTTGTTGTTCAATAATAAAATTAATCCTCAAAAATACAACTTGCCTAATAATTCTGCACTCCCTGTATTGTATAACCTGGCCCTGTGGACTTGTATACATTGGCAAGACTTCAAATGATCTTAGGGAGAGAATGTGAGGGCACTGTTAAGCCATACAAAACGCTTTGTACCCTAGATCTGCCAATACCCCAGTAGCACGACATTTCCTTGAAACTGGACATTCACTGCCCATGCTACGTTTCATGGGGATTGATCATGTCCCATTATCACCCAGAGGAGGTGACAGGGATGACTTCCTGTTACAGAGAGAAGCTTATTGGACCTTTAATTCTCTACTCCGCCCTGCTGTTGCCACCCCCCAAACTTTATCAGATGCTAACTATTGTCAGCAGGATCTGTTTGCCCTATATTGACTCAATACTTACTTTTATGATACTATGTTGCGCTCAACAAGTTACTCTCCATTTGCAACATTGAATATGAACTATGAAACTGCGGTGCAATATTGTTATTTTGTCCAGACTTGTTATTCTGCTATATGTGTGAGAATCTTTCATGTGCATCTTAGGATCCTGTACTGTCATAATGTATATATTCCCTTTATTTTCCTTTTTTGCACAGGATATTTTCTTTTTTGCACGGAGCATTTGCACTTTGTAATTTCTTCTTAACTTTTCTTTCTTAGTTTCCTGATCTGTGTTATTATTCTTCTCCACATTCACAAGGGCTTTAGTCTATGTCACATTTATTATTTTGTCTATGCCTCACAGACCATTATGGATCTAGGCTTTCTTTCAACCTGGTAGCCAATTAAGGTATGATGTATTTTGCATAGTGATACGTCATCTCTGACATCACTTGCCTCACTTTTCACCTGCTTTCACCTTCTAATTAGCTCACTGTTTGTGCTTAGAACCGCTGTTCTGCACCTAGCACTTTGTCTTGAGAAAAGTCCGGTGGGACTGAAACGTTGATGTATGATTTGTGCTGAATAAAAGCATCTATACTTTCTACAGACCTCTACAGAGTGCATTTGTCTAGGGCGCAGGGAACTTGAGTGCTGGGATTGTGGTTTATGCGTGTGTGTGTATTAAGTCATATAATTAATTACAATTTGAGGCACTTGCCCGACAACCCAGGCTGAAAGTCCAGAGAATTTGGCTTGCAAGCCCTATATTTAGTGTCTTGGAAAGTGTCTTTGAAAGTTACAGGGTCAAATATAAGGCTTGCATTTCTGTTTTTTCAATATGTATATACTGAAAAATGTAACATGCTATGTTTGATCCTGTAACTTTCCAAAACACCATAAAACCTGTACATAGGGGGTACTGTTTTACTCGTGTTGTGGATCAGAATGTTGATCTTTGTTATATTCAGAGGAAGCCCAAATTGTTGTTACAAGTGCACTCGGAGAAGCAAGAATTAGACACCAGACACCTGTTGGTATTCAAAATAAGCCTCTGACGTTTTTTATTCATCAGCTGGGTTTTATACATTTAAAAAGTAAGTGCTTACGTGCAAATACTCTTAGAACAAAAATAGCAAGGGAATACAGATAAGGCATAGGAATAGGACATAGGATAAGACATAGGAATGAGCGCCATGTATACATAACAAATAAGTTTCTGGGTAAGAGAGAACAACAAGATTAGAGTAGAGACATCTTGGGTGGGGGCTCTCTGCTCCCGGGACTTAGACATATATGGTCTTAAGTGTTGTTCAAGCATCAAGCAATCAATCCTGATTCCAAGTTAGCCAATTTTAATACAGGATATCATTATATGACACCTATAAGCTTGAGCCTTGGAATCGAGATAAATTCTATCACAATCCCCTCTTTTGATCCAAGGGTCACCCAAATGTCCAAGGTATATCCAGGCCTGCTAGCCAAAGCCTGTGGGACTTTCATTTATTGCTTCACCACGGTTCCCTTGGACTGAGAGACCACCAGAATCAGCGGAGGAGAATTCCTTCATTTGTTAGGCGAGGTAACATCATAAAACCTTTCCGAGGTCGGAGCTGGAATGTAAGTTAAGGTACGACCAACAGTAGGTTTGCTTTTACATAGAGAGGTTAGTAGACATGAAAAAAATCTAAAGGTTAGAAAAATTGCCATAATGACAAATATAGCTAATAGCAAAAAGTACAAAATTTTCTTAATTAGTAAAGTCAACCATGTTCCTAGCCCAAATGTCCAATCCCAATCCTCAAAGAAGCCGTTATCTTGTTTGATATCCTGTACTAAGTCATGTAAATCTTTTATATGTTCATGGATCATAGTGCCATGGTCAGATAGGTTAAAACAGCACATACCTTCAATAGCTTCACATCCTAAGTCATGTTTCATTAGTAAGTAGTCAATGGCTGCTCTATTCTCAAGGATTGCCTTCTTATTTGCCTGGTTGTCCATAAGTAGCTCTTCTAGGGCCTGTGAAGTGGCATTTAAACCTTTTGCAAGGGAACAGGCTACAGCATTAACTACTCGGGTATTATACAGTGCTAAGCCTGGGACTCCTACCAAGGTGTACGCTAGGGCAGAGTATTCGGCTTTGGATAAGAGAGTGATTTCAGAGTTACAATCAGAAGTAAGGGTGTTTTTAACATCTCTCCTGTCTCTCAGCAGTTTGTGTAGCTGGGTGGTTTTAGTGATCAGGTCAGATTTGGAAAACATGGTCATGGTTAGTCGAGAAATTGCACAGGGACCTCCTGTAATGTTACCTGGGACATAAGCATAAGTAATATTTCCACAGGAGAAAGTCCATCCTTTAGGAAGATAGACATTGTAGTGGTAACTCATAACTTGGTGAGCTTTGGTACAATTCATAGTGGTGCTCAGGGCTCTACAATTCGTGGTATTTTTCCACCATGTGGGGCAAAACAGGGATTCAGTATTAGGGTCTCTTGAACAATTACATGAAAAAGACCAACATAGTTCAGCGCCTGTCACATTAATTGTCTTCAGGGATAGGGGGGGCATGCCTACCAGTGGTTTGAAGGCATAAGAATATAGTTGTAGAGATTTATGGGGTCTATGGGTATGTAGGTACTTCCTCAACAGTGAGATTGGTGTGGGGACAGCTATAAGACAAGATTTTATGGCGTTTTCAGTACTAAGGAGAGGGTTGAGGCAAAAGGAGGTTAAATTGAAAGCCTTTGCTATCTGCAACCATATATTTTCCTGCCATGCATTATTATTTTCTGGTCTCAAGTCAGAGTAGCATATCTGAACAGAGCATAATATGGTAAAGGATATGAACAGCTTCATGTTGGTGGATCAGTCGGAGTGACTTGTTTACAGTGACTGGCGTGTATCCACGTGGCTTTTCCTTCTAGTTTTACCGAGGTAGCCGTAGTCAAGAGCACTTGGAATGGACCGTCAAAGCGTGGTTCAAGTCCTTTCCTCACATGCCTCTTTATCACCACCCAATCACCAGGCTGCAGTTTGTGAGTTGCAGAGTCAGAGTCTGGATCAGTTCCTTCAGAAGCTTACTCGCTGTTATCTTTGTTGTGGCTTTCGACACTGGGTAGGCCTCTGGCCAACCTGAAAAGAGATCAATGCACACCAACACATATTCATACACTCCTACCTTAGGTAGTTGAATATAGTCTATCTGCAGTCTTTGAAACGGGTAAAGTGGCCTTGGTGTGTGCTTACTCGGTGTTTTGACAGCCTGTCCTGGATTGTTTCTAGCACAAATCATGCAAGCTTGGGTGTGTTTAGCTGCTACAACAGTAAATCCGGGTGCTACCCAATGGGTGTTTACTAAGCTGTTCATGTGCATCTTGGATAGATGTGTAGGTCCATGGGCAATCTGGGCCATCATGGGGTACAATACTCGTGGCAAACACAGTCTTTTACCTTTTCTCCACATTTTGTCATCATCAGGTTCTGCATCTTGTTTCCTCCAGAGGTCATGTTCTTCCTTGCTTGCCTGTCTTTGTAAGCTCAACAGTATATTGTAGTCAACGGCGTCATCTGTAAGAACAACTTGTAGGAAGGTTTTACCTTTAGAGGGATGAACTTGAATTGCTGCTTGCTTGGCAGCTTCGTCTGCTCTGTGGTTTCCTCTTGAAATTTCATCTGTGATCTTCACGTGAGCTGCCACCTTGATGATGCCTACTTGAGTGGGTAACAGGATAGCGTCCATAAGTGCACTCACGGCTTCAAAATTCTTGATTGGAGTTCCTGCTGAGGTGAGAAAATCACGAGCCCGCCAAATAGGGCCAAAATCATGCGCTATACCAAAAGCATAGCGAGAGTCTGTAAAAATATTAGCAGTCTTACCAGAAGCCATTTTACACGCTTCAGCGAGTGCCTTCAGCTCTGCCTCCTGTGCAGAGCAGTGAGGAGCGAGTGGTTCAGCTTTTATTATCTCATGTGCAGAGACTACAGCATATCCAGTGTGGAAATTACCCTTCTCATCAGCATATCTGGAACCATCTACAAAATACTCAAAATCTGCATTAGATAATGGAGAATCAGTTACATGCAAAAAACCTGCTGTTTCTTGTGCCATTAGTGCTGCACAATCATGGGGTACCTGGGCATCAGCTAACTCATCTGGTGAAAGTGAATTTACAAAAAGATCAGAAGTACAAGTACCATTCCCACTCCCCTCTTTTAAATCCAGGGGAAGCAACGCAGATGGACCCACCACCATACACCCTCCAAGAGCAACACCAGGCAGCACAAGCAAGGCACACCGCACTCTGAGATGCCTTGCAGTATGTATGTGTCTTGGTTGAACTTGTGACAGTATGCTGTTGATATCATGTGGTGTGTATATGGTCACCGGATTATCTAAAACAATATCAGTGGCTTTGTCCAGGAGGGCAGTAACAGCCGCCACTGCCCTAACACATGAGGGGGCACCCCTGGCAACAGGGTCCAATCTGGTGGAGTAGTAAGCTATTGGTCTTTGTTTACCACCATGGTCCTGTGTAAGGACAGATGTAGCATAACCTGATTGCTCAGTACAGAACAGGTTAAAATTCTTTCTGTAATCTGGGAGACCCAGTGCTGGAGCTGACGTTACCAGTATCTTAAGTGTATAGAAGGCATTTTCTGCCGCATGGTTTAATTTAAATGGTTTGTTTTCGTTGGCAAGACAATCATACAGTGGTTGCATGTAGATAGCTACTGAACGCAGCCAAGGACGACAGTAAGATATCAAACCGAGATACGTGCGAAGCTGGGCTAAGCTGCGGGGGGGGTTTAATATTTTGAACTGCAGTCTTTCTACTCTCTGTGAGATGTTTTATGCCCTGGGAAATGCAATGTCCTAGGAAAATAACTTTCTCTACACAAGCTTGCAGTTTCGTTTTTGACGCTTTACAGCCTGCTTTTGCCAGGAATTTCAGCAAGGAGAGGGTGTTTACAATACAAGATTCCATATTATCGCAACACAGGAGTAGGTCATCGATATACTGCAATAAAATGACATTATTTGGCCTCTCCCATTCTTCAAGAATCTGGGCCATTGCCATGCTGTACATAGTGGGTGAGTTTTGTGCGCCCTGTGGCAATACTGTCCAAGTGTACTGTTTGTGTTTATGTGTAAATGCAAATAAAAACTGACTGTCGGGATCCAGGGGGACACTGAAAAATGCATTTGCCAAGTCAATAACAGTAAATACCTTAGAGGAAGGTGGTATTTGTGCCAACAAGGAGTGTGGGTTGGGAACATTAGGGGCAATCAGTTCAGTTACAGCATTAATTGCCCTCAAATCATGTACCATACGGTAAACCACAGGTTTACCTTTCTCTTGCTTTTTCTTAATTGGGTACAATGGTGTGTTACAAGGGGAGGTGGTCTGGACAACTACCCCTGCCTGCAGAAACTCTTGCACAGATTGCGAAATAGCATCTTCCTGTGCTGGGCTTAGGGGGTATTGTTTTTGGTATGGAGGTTTGGCTCCGGGCAGGAGATTCACTTTGACTGGGGGCACAGAGAGTCTGCCTGTATCTGTCTTCCCTGTAGCCCATAAGGAATCAGGGACTGAGGACAAGTCAATGGTAGGTTCTGGCACATGGCTGGGCATAGTGAGAGTTGCCAGAACATTTGAAAGAGATATCATTTGTTTGTCCTCTAAAGGCACAGACAATGTTACTTTTCCAGTGGGGCTATACTGGATATTTGCACTAAGAGCAGACAGTATATCACTGCCTAGTAGATTAACAGGGGCATTAGGGCTGACAAGTAGCCTTGTCACAAGGGCAGTAGAGTCGTGTAGCTTCAATTTCAGCTTGTGGGTAAGGGGAATGTCATTTTCGATACCATCCACCCCTACACATGATAATACATCATTAGATTTCTCATACGGGAACACATATTTTTCCTGTAACATCGATTTAGCAGCGCCAGTGTCCAACAGAAAAGGGACTATTCGGCCCCCAGGTAGTGTAACATCGAAAATGGGTGAGGGTCCTGCAGAGTCAGGGATATTTATAATATGTAGGGACACTGGTTTGCCAATTTCCTATTGGGGAGGGGGAGGTGGTGGAGGTGGTTGGCTGTCTTGGGAGTTATCATTAGAATCCTGGGGTTTTCTATTTTTAGGAGGACACTTGCAGTTACGTTTAATGTGTCCTTTCCTGCCACAATTCCAGCATTCTACCTGCCTTCTGTCTCCGTCAGCTCTAGGGACAGTTACAGCCATTAGAGGTGTGCTCCTCTTTCTAGTATTTAGATTAGCTTCCACTCCCCTAGCCACCTTCACCAGATCACCATAGGTTAAACTTCTCCACTCAGGTCTAGCATTTTGGAGACCAGTCCTTATGGGTATGTGGATACCATCCATGAAGCAGTTAATAAGCAGTCTGGTCGAAGTGGTTTCAATATCTGTGTAACCCAATGCCTCCCAAGCCATCTGTAGTCTGGTGAAAAATGTTTCTACAGGTTCATCTTTCCCTTGTAATATATCTCCTAATTTATGGGCTAGTTCCTCTGTCTTTACCTTAGCCCATTCTCTTATTGCAGTGACATAGCATGCTCCAGATGCAGACTTGGTTCTAAACCATTCATCTGTTTGCATGTTGCTTTTTCTGAGGTTATCTTCATGGGCATCAGTATATTTAGCAATTATTCTAGCCAAAATGGGGCCAGCTTTTAGTGCCACAATCTGTTTTAAATCCATCCAAGTACACTGGTAAGTAGCTTGAATTGTGGATAGAGACTGAACTAGAGCTAAGGGGGCCTTTTCAACATCTGCCAGCTGCCGTATTATTGCCAGTTGTTCACTGGGTGTCCAGGGCTTATATTCTTCCCAGTATTTGATACTTGAGCTCGGCTGTCTGTTCTCATGGTACATGCTCTCAACTTTGGGTATCATTGGAGTAGAAAATTGTGGAGCTAATGGCCCCACTGGGGTTCCTTTAAGTCTGGGCTATCTGCCTGCTCTAATGAACCCATAGGTCTTACAGGGGCTGCTAGGGGACCATATGAAGTCCCACTGCGTAATATTACTGGAAAGAGAGGTTTTGATCTCTGTAAAAGGGAAAGCGCCTGTCCTTTAGGGACCAAAGGAGTCCCTGCATTATCCTGGTAAAGGGGTGGGTTTACAAGATTTTTCCCAGGATCCTGCCTACTCTGGGACCCTAGAGGTCCAAAACATTGATAATATGGTACACCTTTCCTGGTGGTTTCTCTACAACCACATTTAGTTAATTCAACAGCAGTATCATGCCATTTTTGTGCAACTTCTACTAAGTTATTATCTTCTAACCAACCTCTGTAATTTGCCATAAATTCACTCCATATATGTGGATCTAGAGTGCCCTCTGAGGGCATGCCAGCTTTCTTAAGTAACCTCTTAACATTCTTAATTGCTCCTTGTCCTTTGTGATGCTTGACAATAGTCAAAGCCGTAAATCCCCCTTGGGTACTTTCAGAGCTACCCATCTTAAAACTTGTAAGGGTTAATTACTTCCTTACACAAGACAAACTGTACAATAACAGTGTATTTAAACACTTATGACCGCTGCAGTGGAATTTTCACAGTTCTGTCTTCTAAACACAGATCAGGAGATCTGCCCTTGGAGGATTCTAACTCAAATTATAAAACAAATGACAAGGCAAACAATACAAATAACTTACAACCCACAGTTCTATTCCACTATCTCAAGATTCCTTTCACAAGACATAACACAACCTCCACCTGAATATAACCATAATACCACAGAAAACAAGTTCTTTAGATCAGACGTTTTTAAAATCCTTACCCACCCGGACCGGGGTCTCAAAGAGCACCAGAGAGTCTAAATCATTTATAGGTAGAAAAATAAAAGCTTTTTCTTACCCGCTGCAGCTGATTAACCGTCTGGGCTCCGAGCCAACCCTTCTGGGTCCGGATGAACTGGATTCGTCTGATCCCGGGGTCACGGCACCAAATTGTTGTGGATCAGAATGTTGATCTTTGTTATATTCAGAGGAAACCCAAATTGTTGTTACAAGTGCACTCGGAGAAGCAAGAATTAGACACCAGACACCTGTTGGTATTCAAAATAAGCCTCTGACGTTTTTTATTCATCAGCTGGGTTTTATACATTTAAAAAGTAAGTGCTTACGTGCAAATACTCTTAGAACAAAAATAGCAAGGGAATACAGATAAGACATAGGAATAGGACATAGGATAAGACATAGGAATGAGCGCCATGTATACATAACAAATAAGTTTCTGGGTAAGAGAGAACAACAAGATTAGAGTAGAGACATCTTGGGTGGGGGCTCTCTGCTCCCGGGACTTAGACATATATGGTCTTAAGTGTTGTTCAAGCATCAAGCAATCAATCCTGATTCCAAGTTAGCCAATTTTAATACAGGATATCATTATATGACACCTATAAGCTTGAGCCTTGGAATCGAGATAAATTCTATCACACGCGTAAGACATTGCTAAATACAAATACATTTACTTTATTGCAGTAACAGTATCATGACTGTCACAGTTAAAATGCCATGCAGAACTAAAAAAAAAAAACATTTCTTATTTTCTCACAGTTATTTATATTTTATTCATATTCAATTGTTTAATATGTAAATATTGGATGTGACATGGAAGCCCTATTTCCCCTGAACAAAATGCTATATAAGAAGTGTGGGTGCATTTAATATGAAAGAGTTGAATTACAGTTGAACATACATTTAACACAAATTCCAGGTTTTGTTTACATTTTGTTTTGATCACAACTTGTACAATTGGCTCAGTCCTTAATGGGTTAATGCGCATGTTTCCATCAATGTAGTAACTGCAAGACAGTGTTAGAAAAGGTTAGGTATTAAAAACAAACTACAGTTCTTTGATTTATATGTTATTTGGAAGAACTGTTTTCGTGTTTTTTTTAAATAAAAAACTAAATTTAACGAGGTACAAACAACATTTCATAAAATATGGGGAAGTTTGCAAATCCTGTCATTTGTGGAGCAATGTCAGACTCTGTGAACTGTGTCATCGATGTGAGCTTGAAGCTCTGTAATATGGTAGTCAAAAACAGGAACAGTTCCATGCGAGCCAAGCCTTCTCCGAGGCAAATCCGCTTTCCTAAAATTGTAAAAAAAAATAACAAGCAATGACGTGATACAATGCGATACAAGTTACAAAAAAAGTAAAGTAGGTAATTATTTTTAATTTTTTTTTTTTACAAGGACAGATATTAGTCTGATAGAAAAACTTCAGAAAATACATCTGTAAATATAACATCAGGAGAAGAAACACCAATCAATCCTGTACATTCCTGTATTTAGTGAATAAATTCAACTCATAAATTATAACAGTTTATTGACTATGTGAGTCTAATGTGTTAATGCTGAGAGTAATATTCTGAAGTGCGTGGAGGTAACTTCCTCCTAACCTTTTATCATCATGTGGTGTATTGTGTTACACATCGCTTGTGTTGTAGATCTATTAGCAGAGTAACTATTATTAAGATACTTTGACTTGATAATAAGATCACTAGTATTTGTATTGCATCTTTCTCCCAGTGGGACTTAAAACACTTATTAGGACTTTGAATCAACAGAATTGGCAGTGAAATGATAGTTATGATTATTAACAATACTCATCTGTTGATCTCAGAAAGATGAAGGGCAGAGTTAACTCGATTGGGGTTTGAACTGGTGATGTTGCAGTTTGAGTAAGTGCTTGCAATCAGGGTATTTAACCAACTGAGCTACCACACCAGCTTTGAGTAATCATGCTATTAACCAAGCAGAGCTGAATTCAATAGCACAAGATGAAAACCTGCATAAACTACAACAGATCAGCCCTCAATTTTCCCCTTTTCCCAATACTTTTATCTTGGTCAGTATCACTTCTACCAAATTAGAATCAGAACCTAAAAGGAATAATCTGTTTAAAATGGTTAAGAGGGTGTACTCTTACTGGCCTGCAGACAATGAAGATATGTTGTGCATTTATGGGGGATTATTTACATCTATTGTAACATGGGGCGCACAAGTTAGCTGTAACACAAACTGTCGTGCAACATGACTGCCATGAAGACTGGAGAGAAAATTAAATAGAAAAGATTAGATAGACAAGACAAGAAAGGAGTAAGTGATATTACAGAGAAGAAGGGGTTATGAGTCATGAGCTAACGGTTGAGAAAAATGGTGGCTAACAGAAAACAGACATCTGGGGGAATGCAGTGAGAAGTAAGCCTAAATGGGTCAGGATGATTTCCACAAATCTGGGATACTGACAAACAGTCTTTTTCAACAGGTAGAGATCGTTACTTGGGTTTATAAAAGGAGCACTCCCAGTACCATAGCCACTTCCACTAGCTCTAGTGCTTGTTGTGCTGGGTATTGTTCCAATATAAATAGTCCCACTGGTTTGCCACAGTTTGACAACTTACCTGGGTCTCACAGGGTGACCATGGTTGCAGCTCCTGTTTCTGAAGTCTCACAGTTAATCAGGGAGACATGGGACCGTGTTCATTGGCTGAGAGTCTTAGCTGACAGTTCCCAGCCAATGAAGTGGTCTTAGATTGGATGTCTTTATTTTCTGTATACACCCAGCATCTCTTGCAGTAGAAGGCTAGATGTAGCCTGGCCAAATTAAACTATAATATAAAGTGTTTATAATTAGAAATAGGTCAACCTTGAGGACAAATGGCCTGCATTTAAATCTGTCTCCTCTACAATATCTCTATTTTGTTTCTACCTGTGGAAAATGGCATGAAAGCATCTGTCTTCTTAAATGAGCCTGTATCATCCAGAAAGTGTTCAGGATTGAACCTGTCTGGTGTGGAAAACTGGGTGGGATCACGCAGGACGGAGCACAGCAGGGGATATACATCAGTGCCCTGTAAGAATATGCAATACAAAAAAAATAAATGAAAAAGACTCATTGAAACTTTATTAAATCAATCAACATTTATATGAAAAACATCCATCACATCACTTCAGTTATGACTAAATACATTTAAACTCCTTGAACATAAAAAAACAAATCCGATAATTATGTAGAATTCTCTGATTTTAGTGCAATAAACTTTTTTATTTTAAAATAAACCCGGTGAATAGATAATGATATGTAGGCAAGTGTTGCAACATTTTATAATTTTTAGACAAGAGACTAACCACATTTAGCTGTAAAGATATGCAGTGCAATATTTGACTTTAAAGATAAAATTGAAGCAGAAAATGTGCATTGGTGTGCTATAACATTAATGAGGGTAATGGAAGAGTTTAGTTACGAAGTGTCTACTGACACTTGATGAATTGAGATTTCCACATAGGGCAGGAAAAATGTTTTCCCTACAGAACAATTTAGTTGTGTGATTCTCTTCCCAAAGATGATGTTTCATCATTTGTACTTTGAATAAATCTCTTTAAAATTTTGTGGATGTTCAGTTTTGTTTTTCCCCAAAATAGTTATAGCCAGGGTTCTAATAGTTAGAGTAGCTTTTATGTACAGCTTGTTGATTTAAGAAGACATTGGATGACCATTTTGGATTCAAGGTGCAATTTTAATAGTATTGCCTTATTTATGGATGAACAGAAACAGGTTGTGCAAGGTAAATGGGAGTCTTTTTTCAACCTAGACAACCTATATATAACTGTCATTGATTAATAATGACTGGGCTAAATATAAAATAGCTGATGCTGGTCCTAATTTTATTCTGTTGGTTAAGTCATGTTGTGTTGAGTTCAAAACAAAAAATCCAACTTGATTATTTTGGCCCATATTTTGAAAGTACATGGGCCATCAGCCAAAGGAATTTAGTGTGTATTTGGATTTTGAAACTTAAAAAATCATTTATTTACTCATATTGAAAGCTGGGCTGGCAAGATGCCTTAAACAAACAAGCACGGTAGAAGAATGAAGGCTACATAGGAGATTAGCAGAGTTATTCAGCAAAGTGAGAATTCAAGGTGAATTGAGGTCAAAAAAGCCAAATTTGCAAAATTCTCTGTCACCGATGCATTCAATTTGGCTACTTGGGCCTTAGATTTGAAATTCTCTTTGAATTTACTTTGAATTCTTATATTAGTGAATAGCCCTCTTAATGTTTTTGAATATTCAAAAATATTAATATGATAAATACGTGTCATTTTCTATTTTTAAATAAATGATACTTACCTTGGGTATGGTGTATCCCCTGAATTTCGTGTCCTTTATCACCGTGTGAGGTACATTCATTGGGATAACATCACTGAATCTCTGGATTTCGTGGATCACTGCATCCATGTATGGCATCTTACTCCGATCCTCAATGGTTGGGCTGCGGTTTGGACCAATTACATGATCAATTTCTTTGTGCAGCTTCTCTGAAAGAAAATTACCCGTATGCAACCTATTGTGTTGAGATGGGACAGATAGCACAGAACTCCACTTCAAATAACAAGTAAAGTAGGGACAAAGTCCTCTTTAAAAGAACACTCCCATTTATTTTTAACAACTTAGCACATATTCCCCCAATGAAAACATGCATTCATTAATTTTGCATTTATTTTCATTTTGGGTATATAAAAACAGCTTGCAGTAGCTTCAGTTTTCAAATTACTACAACTCTGACTTTAGAAGAGGGGGGAAGAGTCAGTGCTAGATAGAAAACTGAAGGGCAGCAACCCAAAAAAGGGAATCCCTCAAGACCCTTATAAAACAAGATAAAAGATGTGAAGGAGGTAAGGGCTACTTTTTCCCCTGTACCAATTATCTTTGTATTGTGTTTTATATGCACTTTTTATTATTACTCTCCCTGGCATTTTTTGTATCCTGTACTCAAGCAATCCTAGGTGGGGATTATTCCACCAAAACTGTGTTAATAGAGCAGTACTTTCTGCTCTATACTTGTGAGTATATTTTATATATATATGTTTAAGGCCGTAAGGCCTGTATTTGTGGGAGGAGTTAAGAGTTCCATATAAACGCTACTCCCCCCCCTTCCTACCTGCCGTACGCACGCTGTTCACTGGTCCCTCTCGATGACCTCGCACTTCCGGTTTACGGCCGCACGTCCCGCCAGGTCAGAGCTTCCCCCTCCGTTTGGGGAAACTCAGCCGAAGCACTTCAGCGCTGAATGAATGTCCAGTCGAACATCCGGGTCTCTCCTCCACTGCACTTCCAGTCCCGGCGTCCTCTTCGATCTCCCACTCACCGTTCTGCGCAATCGAACCGACAAAACATACGAATGTCAGGTAATCGGCAAAATAGCCGCGTTCAGGCTATTTTGCCGTTAGAATACTCATTCATATCGTACGGTTTCCCCTGCTTGTTCACACGTGCAAACACTCGAATGGACTAACAGGCGAACGCTGTTACAATGTTAGTCATTTGCAGACTGGTTTTCAGTGCTGTTTTCCGATGTGTAGTAACGAGCATATGTGATTGTTTTTTTTTGTCCTAGTACATTTCTTTCAGTTAACTCCTTGAGTGATTTTTCTGTTTAATACCATGGTATGTTATGACAGTGTTTACTCATGTACTTCCTGAAACATCTGTGCATTTACACTTTTCTCTTGATGGAAACTTTAACATATAATATATACATACAGCTCTGTTGGTTGAATATATGGGTCAGTAATTCATATATGTGCAGCATTTCCTGGATTTTACAGTAATACCATAAGCTGAAGATTCAGCCTTGCATACATGTAACCTTTACGTTTTTTCTATTCATTCAATACCACTTTATTTGATTTGCTTTCTTTTACAGCGATCAATGCTTCCCAGCTGACAGCTGTTGCCTATTTCCTTCGCTTACGTTTGGACATAGTGCAATTGCTGTGTGGGTGGGAGAGCATTCCCTTTTGAATTTGCCTGTCCTGTTTTGGGTGTTTTTACATTGGCACTTCCATGTAACAATTCTCAATGTCTGACACCGCACTGGATTATGCGTTCATAGGGATTAATTGTTATATTTTTAGTTCAGTTATTCTAAGGGTTAATCCATTTTCCATCACTAACTGGTGTAACGTTTCACTGTCTGGTAATATCGTTTGTCAATCGAGTCAATTCATGCATTTACTACACTTTGTGTTTAAGTTAGACAATGAAGACTACTGCTGTATGTAATGTATTACTCTCTGTCAACCATTTGGACAGTTTACAGTAACATATGGGGCATGGATTAAAATCCCCTCCTTTCATTCATTTACTACCACTCGGTTGTTACTCCATTAATTTATAATTAACTTACAGGGGTTGTTAACATACAAATGTTGTTTACTCGCTTTGCCGCGTCAGGCCACGGTGTCACTCGACTACTTGTTTCACGTTATAATCAACGCACTATCTCGCAACCAACATCCTAAAACTCCTGTAACACCCTTCATTCCTTCACCATTTTCCCTCCATTTATACTACTATTTTAGGGTTGTCACCTTATAGGGGAATTTTAGTTAATGTCCTTAGTCTCTTTTGTATGCACAGGACCTTTGGTTATTATTCTATATGTAATATCACGGAATACTCAATAAATATTCCCTACTATCTTCTACTCGTATGACCACGGCGTTACCTTTTACATGTTCGGTATAATTTGATTCCGTTTAGAGGCCTGGATTGTAGGGTGTCCTTTCTTTTTTTTTTTTAACTACACCTTGATTTCAGGTTCATGACAGCATTCTATCGCCAATCAATTACTGGCTTGTTTTGTCTCCAGGTGTCATCATTAGACAATCTCTAGTTCGCTGTTGTCGCCTATTTCTTCAGGTTCAATTAAGTTTCGTCCACATTTCTAACAACTGCCTCGACAAGGCCACGTTGTTACACGATAGGGGATCGACCTATATTTTATACGCTCAAGCTCGCTAACGGTCTAACTCATGAACGCTTGACACTCACAGACAACACGATTCGTATGAGTCCGTCAATCAGGTTATATTTCAGCAGACTATTTGTTTTGGTATTTATTATCAATTGTGTCTGTATATTTATGCGAAACTATGTTTGTTGCTGGTACCACTTCCATATGGGATTTCAGCGTTTTCCTTAGCTATTTTGCAATTTTCTGTAACCATCAGTCTCACTGTTTTGGCCGCATCCAAACACCGGTGTGATACATTAAATTACATGGTTTAAACAGGTCTTCAAATGTTTTTTTATTTATTGTGGTCTTACGTTCTAGGTAATTCCGTTGGTGTTTAAATCACGGTTGACTCAGACTGATCAGCTGACTGTACAATTGCCTGTCTCAATTACGATTACGTAAGCTCGCAAATATCAATGTTATAACTAAGGTTTTCTATTATTCAGCCGCTTCACCTTGTGGATAACCATTCTTTCACTGTTATTGGACTGCCTGTCCTAGTACGCCCAGCTTTGGCTAGGGTAGTAATTTATGTAATACCCTCGTTGGGGGACTGCTCTGTAAGTTATACTGTGCAGACAAGACTTTCAGGTAAATGTTTTCATACGTGTAATTGAAGGTGACAATCAAACGTTACATTATTTTCACAATTACTATTGTTGTCATCTGCTATCAATAGACAATTACTGGTTCGCTATTGTCGCCTGTTTCTTTACATTTCCTACAATTGTTACGCAATTGGCCGTTAGTCAATCGATTGTCACCTGTTTCCATCAGGTTTACTTTCGTTTTGTTTCCAAACAACTGCCTCTACTAGGCCACGTTGTTACACGATTGGGTTTTGGGGTACGGGGGCTTGATTCCTGCCTTGCTTCATCAGGCCACGGCTCCACTCGACAACTCTTCATTCGTACTTGCTACCCGTAACATTCGTTTTGTTACTCACTACCTTGCTAATTTCACCCTCCTCTCTCCGTCAGCTGCACAACACCTTCTTTCATCTCCTGTCAGGTTTATTTAGTTTTCATCACGAGAATCTTCAGCACCCTCAGGGTCTATCGATACTGTTCTATCGGCTATATCTACATAGTACTTCGCTGTACGGCACGTTATTTTCCTTCCCTCGACTTCAGTGCCTTTCCTCTTTCCTCCTTCCTCCCCCTTCGTTTCCTCTGTCTCTGTCTGGGAATCTCCGGGTACCTATCATTATCCACAACTTGGGTTACCAAACACGTTACGTTACCCTCTTATCAAGCCCCCGTCTAGGGTCAGAGAACTGGCTATCTAGGGTTAGGAGCTGGCCTTAGCTGTACATCGTAGCTGGTCCCGCGAGGCCAACTCCCCAATCTCAACACGGAGATTTTCACCCCTCGGCCCAAATCATAGTTAGTGCCTCGCATTCGCCCACCTATCGGGTTTATAGTTAGGGCCTCACCTGACACGGCCACACGTTTTTGGATCTTTACTGTCACCGAGAGGCCACCACCCCGCCACCACGCTAGTGGCTCGAGCCCCACGCCCAAATCATAGGTAGAGCCTCTCACCAGCCGCTTGGCTACTAGCAGGGCCTCACTTGTCACGGGGTAGTGAGCTTTTCGCTTCGGCACTAGTTAGCCAGCCAGTTCTATTTTACTTAACCGTATTGTTGTTATTTGAGTTCATTGTTGTTGTCATGTTCTTTTTCAGAATGTCCTAAAAAGGCAACGTCGGACGAGGGATTGCAGCATTTTCGTGTCTATTAGGGCCGACTATCCAAGAGTCGCTCAGTCTCGTACCTCACCCAACTCACATCTCTCAAGCATAATCGCATTTTATCATCCCCTTTCGGTCACTCGGCTGTTGGGGCTCGACACAAGTTATCATCTAGAACATTATTCGTTTGCTCTAAGATACATATAACAGAATCATGACATTCTTCCAAGAATCAGTGGAGCATGACTTCCACAGGCATACTGATCACCGTGTAGTCTTTTCTACATTTTTGCCACCTTTAATTCAAACCTTCATACGCACACGATCGCACTATTCCAAACTGACATACACGTTTCTGACAAGCCTTTCAAACCATACCCCGTTTTTTACACAAGATATCAAAGATAATTGGTTTATCGCTCTACACTAACGTACGTACACAGATGGGAATACCGGGCAGTATCAGACTCCCTAAAAACAGCATTCGCGCCACACAACCAGTTCTTAAATCTATGTGCCTGAAACCATACAAGGGTTCGGGAACCCTACAACTCCACGATCACAACTAATCAGACAGGTAAGTCATGTCTCCCCCAAGGGGAATTTAAGAAGGCACAAACACTACACCGCGCCACGTCAAAATTCGAACCAGACAATCAAGACACGTGACCTACTAATCATTCCCTAACTACTTCTAAATACGATTCTACATTCACACTCCTGTCATTAGAGTAAGTAGGACCACTGGCTCCTCTTTTTCACATCCATTCGATAAGCACGACATCCAGTAGCAGTACGCCGGAACAAACAATTAGAGGCTCTAGGAATCGGCTATATTATACAGGAACATTCCCAACGCATGCGTAGCAAGACAACGGATTTTATATAGTGCTATAAGTGTGTTTTTCTGGCATTTCCTTTTGCCCTCTTTTTCAGGCCTACCCTCTACGTCGGTTCCGGCACACCCCACCGACTTAATTCCAATCACAAGGTATTTCACTATACGATATTAACCGACCACAAGTTTAAGGCTGTAAGGCCTGTATTTGTGGGAGGAGTTAAGCGTTCCATATAAACGCTACTCCCCCCCCTTCCTACCTGCCGTACGCACGCTGTTCACCCCACCCACCTCTCCCTCTTATACAATTCATTCAGGGGGGCCCTCTTTTTCAGGCCTACCCTCTACGTCGGTTCCGGCACACCACACCGACTTAATTCCAATCACAAGGTATTTCACTATACGATATTAACCGACCACAAATATATATATATATTTTCTAACTCATCCTTTATATATTGAGAGCACTATTGCTGTTTTTTATATATCCTGGAGCATTGAAAAATCAGACCAGTTTGACGGACGCACCTCTCCATTATATCCTCTAGCGGGGATTATACTGCTATACACCTTTCACTCCAGAGCTGGTTAGAGCTCTCACAAATGTGAGTTTATTACCGTCCTTTTATCCATTTTACCACTGGATCTTGGCTGTATTACACTATCGGCTGCTTGTCGTATTTCCCCTTTGTTTCTCCACATATACGTATATTTTAACCATTCGGATGGATCAACTCCTAAGGATTGTACCCAGTCCTTATCCTGATATATTTGTGAGACTTTTATATAATTATTTTACTATCCAGACAGATCAACTCCTGAGGATTACACCCCTATTTTATTCTGTTGTCTTTGCGAGACTTTTTTATTGTTTACCATTTTCTTTATTTGTATAGGCCGACTTGTTGTATCACTATTTAGACCTTTTGGTCTGTTTTATTGTTGTTTACTATTGTTTAGTGATGTAGCGAATGGTTCGCTGGCGAATAGTTCCTGGCGAACATAGCATGTTCGCGTTCGCCACGGTGGGCGAACATATGCGCGGTTCGATCCGCCCCCTATTCGTCATCATTGAGTAAACTTTGACCCTGTGCCTCACGGTCAGCACATTCCAGCCAATTAGCAGCAGACCCTCCCTTCCAGACCCTCCCACCTCCTGTACAGCATCCATTTTAGATTCATACTGAAGCTGCATTCTTAGTGAGAGGAGGGAAAGTGTAGCTGCTGCTGATTTGGTAGGGAAATGGATAGCTAGGCTAGGGTATTAAGTGTCCACTACAGTCCTGAATGACTCATCTGATCTCTGCTGTAAGGACAGCACCCCAAAAAGCCCTTTTTAGGTCTAGAACATCAGTCTGCTTTTTTTTCCTGTGTAATCTAATTGCAGTTGCCTGCCTGCCAGCTTCTGTGTCAGGCTCACAGTGGATACTGTGCCCACTTGCCCAGTGCCAAGACTCATATCTGGTGTCACAATAGCTTGCCTTTAAAAAGAAAAAAAGTTTTTCACTGTAAGCTAATAGCAGTCAGTGTTCTTCAAGCGGGTGTGTCAGGCCTTCAGCGTGTACTCTGCCAAACTCTGCCAGTCCACTTTGCCACTCATATCTGGTGTCACAACAGCGTGCCTTTAAAAAGAAAAAAAGTTTTTCACTGTAAGCTAATAGCAGTCAGTGTCCTCCAAGCGGGTGTCAGGCCTTCAGCGTGTACTCTGCCAACCTCTGCCAGTGTACTTTGCCACTCATATCTGGTGTCACAATAGCGTGCCTTTAAAAAGAAAAAAACGTTTTTCACTGTAAGCTAATAGCAGTCAGTGTCCTTCAAGCGGGTGTGTCAGGCCTTCAGCGTGTACTCTGCCAACCTCTGCCAGTGTACTTTGCAACTCATATCTGGTGTCATAATAGCGTGCCTTTAAAAAGAAAAAAAGTTTTTCACTGTAAGCTAATAGCAGTCAGTGTCCTTCAAGCGGGTGTGTCAGGCCTTCAGCGTGTACTCTGCCAAACTCTGCCAGTCCACTTTGCCACTCATATCTGGTGTCACAATAGCGTGCCTTTAAAAAGAAAAAAGTTTTTCACTGTAAGCTAATAGCAGTCAGTGTCCTTCAAGCGGGTGTCAGGCCTTCAGCGTGTACTCTGCCAAACTCTGCCAGTCCTCTTTGCCACTCATATCTGGTGTCACAATAGCGTACCTTTAAAAAGTGCCTTTAAAAAGGTGGGGGCGGGGGGGGGAGGACAGTAGGTGTCCCCCATTGTGATTTATGCCCCCCACCCAATGCGCAGGGGTGGGGGCAGGGGGGGGGGAGGACAGTAGGTCCCCCCCCTTATCCTTATTGACTGAATATTCCCCTGTATAACAATGTTTGGCATTTAGTGAATATTCCCTATTCTGTTCTGTGTCAGTTTGTATCAGGGTCTCTGAGGACAGGTGTCAATCCAAATCTGCCAAGTGACCCTATGTAGGGGGAACAGTCCCTATTCTGCTCTGTGTCAGTGTATATCAGGGTCCCTGAGGACAGGTGTCCATTCATATCTGCCAAGTGACCCTATGTAGGGGGAACAGTCCCAATTCTGCTCCGTGTCAGTGTGTATCAGGGTCTCTGAGGACAGGTGTCAATCCAAATCTGCCAAGTGACCCTATGTAGGGGGAACAGTCCCTATTCTGCTCTGTGTCAGTGTATATCAGGGTCCCTGAGGACAGGTGTCCATCCATATCTGCCAAGTGACCCTATGTAGGGGGAACAGTCCCAATTCTGCTCCGTGTCAGTGTGTATCATGGTCTCTGAGGACAGGTGTCAATCCATACCTGCCAAGTGACCCTATGTAGGGGGAACTGTCCCTATTCTGCTCTGTGTCAGTGTGTATCAGGGTGTCTGAGGACAGGTGTCAATCCATATCTGCCAAGTGACCCTATGTAGGGGGAACAGTCCCTATTCTGCTCTGTGTCAGTGTGTATCAGGGATCCTTAGGACAGGTGTCAATCCATATCTGCCAAGTGACCCTATGTAGGGAGGAACAGTCCCTATTCTGCTCTGTGTCAGTATGTATCATGGTCTCTGAGGACAGGTGTCAATCCATACCTGCCAAGTGACTCTATGTAGAAGGAACAGTCCCTATTCTGCTCTGTGTCAGTGTGTATCAGGGTCTCTGAGGACAGGTGTCAATCCATATCTTCCAAGTGACCCTATGTATTGTAACAGTCCCTATTCTGCTCTGTGTCAGTGTGTAGCAGGGTTCCTGAGGACAGGTGTCAATCCATACCTGCCAAGTGACTCTATGTAGAAGGAACAGTCCCTATTCTGCTCTGTGTCAGTGTGTATCAGGGTCTCTGAGGACAGGTGTCAATCCATATCTGCCAAGTGACCCTATGTATTGTAACAGTCCCTATTCTGCTCTGTGTCAGTGTGTATCAGGGTCCCTGAGGACAGGTGTCAATCCATACCTGCCAAGTGACTCTATGTAGAAGGAACAGTCCCTATTCTACTCTGTGTCAGTGTGTATCAGGGTCCCTGAGGACAGGTGTCAATCCATATCTGCCAAGTGACCCTATGTAGGGGGAACAGTCCCTATTCTGCTCTGCGTCAGTGTGTATCATGGTCTCTTAGGACAGGTGTCAATCCATACATGCCAAGTGACTCTATGTAGAAGGAACAGTCCCTATTCTGCTCCGTGTCAGTGTGTATCAGGGTCTCTGAGGACAGGTGTCAATCCATATCTGCCAAGTGACCCTATGTAGGGGGAACAGTCCCTATTCTGCTCTGTGTCAGTGTGTATAAGGGATCCTTAGGATAGGTGTTAATCCATATCTGCCAAGTGACCCTATGTAGGGGGAACAGTCCCAATTCTGCTCTGTGTCAGTGTGTATCAGGGTCTCTGAGGACAGGTGTCAATCTATATTTCAAGGTGTCAATCCATATCCATTGTGATTTAGGAATGTTAGGTGATGTATGCCCTTTATGGATTAAAACCAGACTCTGCATTAACTGTGTAATTTTCCATGGGAGTGTTGTCATGGATCCCCCTCCGGCATGCCACAGTCCAGGTGTTAGTCCCCTTGAAACAACTTTTCCATCACTATTGTGGCCAGAAAGAGTCCCTGTGGGTTTTAAAAATCGCCTGCCCATTGAAGTCTATGGTGGTTCGCCCGGTTCGCCGGTTCGCGAACGTTTTGCATCAGTTCGCGTTCGCCGTTCGCGAACCGAAAACTTTATGTTCGCGACATCACTACTATTGTTATTTGCCCTTGGCACGGCCCTTACCTCCTTCACATCTTTTAACTCTGACTTTAGGCCTCAAATTAATATTTTTGGGGTCTCTTTTCAAAAGATTTCGCAATTTTGAATAAACATTTCAAATTATTATAAAAGTCCATGGGAATTTTTGTAGATAAATAATTGTAAAAGTTTACCCATAATATTAAATCATGATTTTAGCCAATAAACCATTAAGTATTAAATTTGTTAAATTTGGGCCCAATTCATCTCATATATATCAATAGAAGTCGCTGCATTATATTGATATGATCTTCTCCTGCAACCAGTCATGTCCAGACCGAATGACCAATGCTCCACAGATAATGTCCAAATTATATACTTTTACAACTTTGGCATAAAATGGAAAGACAAACAAACACACAATCAAACAAAAAAACAATACAAATGACTGTAGAACAAAATCTTCTGAAGTAAAATAATGCTCTGTGCTGATACTTAATAATGGAGGCATCTTTAGGAATAAAAGAATGACGGAGATTTCTTGACCAAAATAGATTCATTACGGGAAGGAGGGCATGAAGGAGCTATGTGGTGTAATGTAATTAATATATTGTGGTCATTTTAATCCTTTGAGTCATTTTACAATCTGCCAATAAACAATTTTTTTTTACATATCACACTATACATTGTGTTTTTGTGCTTCTCCTCTTTACTTGTTTCGGTATCTACCCACCTTGTATAGCAGGGTATTTCATAAGAACAAGAAACCCATGTCTTAATGTGGTACTGACGGTTTCTGTCCCCGCAAAAAACAAGTTTAAGACGGTCATCAACAGATTTTTCATGTTGAATTCAGAATTTGGGTTCTGGTTATCCTGAGAACCAAACACAGGTCTATTGCAGTGAAATAAAGCATTTATTGAAACATTTCAATATATTATCACAGGTGTATTTCTAACGGAAAGAGTTATTTGGGAATGGGGTGCTGCATTTGGACTTTACCTGCTGCATTTTAATGATGAAGCAATCAATGTAATCTCTGGGTGAGGTTGGGTCAAAAGTTTGCTGGTTGGCTTTTACTCTCTCAGATACGAAGTCCAGCAAAGTTCTAATAATAGGATTTATTCTCTGATGAGGTCCAGGAATATGATCCATGATCATTGGAATAATTTCCTGTAACTTAAAATGACGATGGTTTCAGAATGAGATGCCTTCTATTGTGCTTATTCAAATTACATAACTCCTTATGTTTTCATTTGATAAACGTTCAAAATGGCTAAGGAGGATCAATGATAGTCTATTGCAACCTGGCAATCTGACTTTTAAAGATCCCCAAAAATGAATTTTCCACTTAAACTGAGATTAAAAATACTGGGTATTCCATGTTGACATTGCACAATATTGTAATTATAGAATACACTATATAGTCATTAAAGGGCTAAATAAAAATGCATCAAATCTACAAGAATATTTAGGAAAATACGCCCAACAGCCCCTTGACATTCCACACCGCTTATGACACACATTTGGAGTGACGAGACCAAAATATAGCTTTATGGTCACAACCATAAGTGCTATGTTTGGAGAGGGGTCAACAAGGCCTATAGTGAAAAGAATACCATCCCCACTGTGAAGCATGGTGGTGGCTCACTGATGTTTTGAGGGTTTGTGAGCTCTAAAGGCATGGGGAATCTTGTGAAAAATTGATGGCAAGATGAATGCAGAATGTTATCAGAAAGTACTGGCAGATAATGTGCATTCTTCTGCACAAAGGCTGCGCATGGGACTCTCTTGGACTTGTCAGCATGACAACAACTCTAAGCACATGGCCAAGTTGACTCTCCAAGTATTTACAGCAGAAAAAGGCAAAGGTTCTTAATATCATCGAGCCCCTCTGGGGAGATCTCTAATGTTCAGTTCATGCAAGACAACCAAAGACTTTGCATGACCTGAAGGCATTTTGCCAAGACGAATGGGCAGCTATACCACACCTATAGACAACTATTACAAAAGACGTCACTCTGTCATGAATGGTAAAGGTGGTAATACACTGTATTAGGAACTAAGGGTATGCAGACTTTTGAACAAGGCTCATTTCATTTTTTATTTTCTTTGTTGCCATGTTTTGTTTTATGATTGTGCCATTCTGTTATAACCTACAGTTGAATATGAATCCCATGAATCCCTGTTCACTCAAGTTTTCTTTAAAAATGGTATCTGTAACGGCACCCCAGGGCATAAAAGGGGTTAACAGACATTTAGTAGATCTTCCCCTTCCAGAGACACAGGCACAGCTACTGTAGACACCAATCCACCGAACCGGAGAAGCATATGAATGCTCACAAACATACGAATGCTGTAAACAGCCGGATAGGAAAAACCATACGAATAGGTTTACACTCCTAGCAGTCGAACTTGAACAGCATACAATAAATCCCCCCCAAGAACGAGACAAGTCTCCGTTTTGTGGGTCAAGCAGGAACAGGCAGAGCTGTGGGTTTATTGCTCTATATACACATTCTTACACATTAGTACCACCCACAGGGTTTTGTAAAACAACCAATAAACACATACAATACACTCAGACACTCCCACACAAAATCCTCCCCTCTGCCTGTGAAACAATTACCTTACACAATGGGTTAATGTAATTATCACAGGCAGAGAAATACAGTGTTTCCACATTATTCTTAACTTTAAAAGTATGCATCACATTCACATAAAATAGAATCACCATACTCCAAATACAAACATATGTCAAAATCATCCAAATTGGTCCATTGGTTCAAACGATAGATCGAAGTCCTTTGTGACCAAATGAATTATGGCTTTTCTGCCCAAAACCAGTTCCACAGAGTCTTCTATCCTGGAGATAATTGAGAAGTAATCCAATTATCTCCAATGACAGAGGCAAAACTCCATTAGGCACATGGTAGCAAAATACAGTAAAATACAATAAAATACACAAGGTTACATTTATTACATAAAATACAGACATGCAACATATCCCCAGATAGCTTAGGTCTGAGCGCACATTATTACTGAATGGCGCTCAGACCACTCACATACAGTTCAATTGCCATGGAGCCAAAGTCTTTTATTACACAAATAGGCTCCATGGCATAGCTATCTGGGTTAAATGAGTTAATTCAGTAAATTCGAGAATCTACCAAATGCCAGGGCAGAAATACATGAATAGACCGTTCTGCATAGGAAATTAAAGTATTTAAATGCCGGTCCATAGTCAAAAGGCAGCAGGCAGGCAACCAGGCTCCTCCAATGCACAGTGGCGAGATTGGTCTCGTCACAGTATCTATATTACCAATTCTCCAAAGGTATGCAAACTTTTGAGCACAGCTGTAATACAATATACTGAAATGCGCTGGATATTTACCTGTGCACATGTAGAACTTAACAGCTGAAATGTCTCATTAAACATATTGAGCAACTCTAAGAATTTCATGTCATTGTAGTCGAATCGTTCCCCGAAGACAACTGAACAGATAACATTGGAAACGGCTTGAGTAAGTATATTCCGCGGATCCAGTGGAGCTTCTGCAGGTAAATTATTCATGTTATTAAAAGGACCTCCTCGTATAATGCAACATAGGAGAATAACAGCTGATGAGTTTATACTTTTCATTTCTATATATTCAGGTGTACACTTTGTTTAGTCAGTCATTTTCAAGTGAAATCACACTAATTAAGGAATTGTAATTTGACCTCTAGTATTGGTGATAAGGTTACAAGATTGTCATATTTTTTGGACTTTTATGAATTCTGCAAGCTGTTGGATAGAGCTTGAAAGATGTCCCTGCCAGTATGTGGAACATGCATGCCAATGCTATGAACTTGATTCATTAAAGGACCACTATAGGCACCCAGGCCACTTCAGCTTAAGGACGTGGTCTGGGTGTCAGGTCCAGCTAGGGTTAACCTTTTTTTCTATAAACATAGCAGTTTCAGAGAAACTGCTATGTTTATATTAGGGTTAATCCAGCCTCTATTGGCTGTATCATTGACAGCCGCTAGAGGTGCTTGCGTGCTTCTCACTGTGAACATCACAGTGAGAAGACACCAGCGTCCATAGGAAAGCATTGTAAATGCTTTCCTATGAGACTGGCTGAATGTGCGCGTGGCTCTTGCCGCGCATGCGCCTTCAGCCGAGGAGGCGGAGAGGAGGCGGAGAGGAGGAGGAGAGCTCCCCGCCCGGCGCTGGAGAAAGAGGTAACTTTAACCCCTTCCTCCCCCTATCGCCCGGCGGGAGGGGGTCCCTGAGGGTGGGGGCACCCTCAGGGCACTATAGTGCCAGGAAAACGAGTATGTTTTCCTGGCACTATAGTGGTCCTTTAAACATGGATTTAGATTTAAAGAAAACAAACTAAAATATTTATTGAACACTATATTTTATTAAATCATCTAAGACAAAAAGTAAAATGGAATTTGTCCAGAGACTATGATTTCAACATGAAGGTCCAAATTTCTAAATCCCAGAAATTCCTTCCACCAAAGCTAGTACAGTTAGTGGTTGAATAACATGAAAGATAACAAAAGTTCCTCTAAGGGGCAAGGCCTGGCCAGCATGGTGGACAGACGTGCTTCGACTGGGCTCCTCGAATACGTCTGGCAAATCCTGACTTTTAGCTCTGACTTTTCATCATAAGCAAACCTATGTGTTAATTAGCAGCTCCAGTGGGTTGGAGTGGTTTTTTGAAGATATCCGCGACAATCCTGTACTACCTGTAGCCTGACTTTGACCTGTCTAGGCTTTGAGGCTGACAGTGGATGGAGGAAATGGCAGATCTTCCAGCCTGAATCTTGAGTGACCTCACTATAGCCCTGGTGGTCTCTCTCAGTTTGTCTAATAATATGTAGACCATGCATGTTGCTTGTCACTATGTCTCACAATACTGTCAGTTCCCATAGCATGTTATACCCACCATCACTGTTTCCCTATCTACTGAAGTATTACACCTAAGCATGTTTACTATGTTATATAGTGACACGATTATCTCCTTGATTCCACAAAAAAAATTCCTCTATAACATGAATGTGATTCATATTTTGTGTCCATTCTGAATAATAACCTGGTGGGGGGGCTGAGATTGATTGAAGCACACAGCACTAAGGAATTTGTTGCATTGAGCAGGTGATCAGTTACTGTTGTCTACTTATTTTCGAAATACAAATTCTAAGAAACTCAAGAGAAATCTCAAGAGTTCAAGATACAGAAGCTGAAGACGATGAGAAGGGAAATGTGAATATCAAATTATAGTCATGGACCTGAAGATGGGAGGTATTTTATGTTGAGCAATATTACCACAAACATTTCTTAAAATTTCATATTGTGAATATCATTTGTGATGATCTTTTGATGATCATTTGTGATGATTTTTTTTCCTTGTGAAAAATATGTTGTAAATATGTTTGGTACATACGTTTATAACTTTTAAGTTTCTCCACCAGGCACTGAGCCTCCTCTTTGATTCTTTCCTCAATACTTCTCTTCCCCATCCCAAAATTTCTTAAGGTCGTAAGGGAGAACCGGCGGAGCTGTTTCCAGCGCTCACCATTGCTAAAAACAACACCTACAAAACAAAGAATTTACCATATTCCATCCAGACATCCAGACACCTTAATGCCGTAAGATTTTAAACACATACATATCAGTGACATATCTCACCAAATCCATCAAATATTTTGTCCACTGAAAACATTTTCCCTCTGCCACTGAATTCATCTCCTTGGTCAATGAGAGCTTCTTTAATAGCCTGGTATCCACACAGAATAACCACAGGACGTGGCCCAAAGTACAAAGTATAGACAGGACCATATTGGGCCCCAATCTGGAGAAGAAAAGGGAAAACAAACTTGTTTGCAAAATTAAAACATAAATATATAACATTTTAATTAATAAAAATAAGACACAATATTGAGTTTAAGAGAATTCCCAAATCAGCTAATTTTCTGACTAGGGCTTTAATATAATGTTGCTGCCTGCTGAGTTTAGCTCCACAACAAGGTTAAATTATAGAAGTTACTGTGCTCCACTACACCAAGCAAAGAAATAACCAAAAAACCCACTTTCACCCCCAAATAGCGAGACAAGCTGGGCCCCCTTACAAAGCCCTAACGAGATGGGTAGGAAAAACAAAAAGCAAAAGCCGGAACAGCTACAGCCAGGTGCAATCATAGGAGATCTCTGGCGGCTAGCACATGACGCTATGGAGGCCAATGTGACCTCCTTCATCGAGGACTACTTTGGGAACTCTGATGAGCTGTCCTCAGATGCTGAGGAAACCTGCTCACCTACCTCACTGATACCAACAATGACCAAGCCACAACCAGACTCCACTCCGGTCATAAAGTAGGTCATGCAGGAACTGCTGACGGACCTCAGGTGGAATATCCAGGCTGATGTGGCCGACATCCGGAAAGGCATTCAAGGCCTGACAGGTCCCATGGGGGCCCTGGAGCAAGACTCTCACAACCACACTCAACAAGCCGCTCTTCTGCACCAAGAGGCAAAGTTGATGTAAAGAGGACTCGCAATAGGCTCAGAACCTCAAGAAACGAGGTATAACAGAAACCGTTACAGATGCAGAGCTACCTCACCTCATGAGGCGCCTTGTTAATGCAGTGCTCCTACCCAAGCAGGCTAAAGGGGTGGGCGTTGACGGCATGTTTAGAATTCCCAAGCTGGCTACAGCCCCAACGGCAGCAACAAGGGACTTGATGGTCAGATTCTAGAGAAGATAAGACAAAGATGCAGTCATGACCGTATTTAGGGGAAACTCACCGTACTCCTTGTCCCTTACCTTCTACACGGACCTATCTGGGGGAACCATTGCATTCAGAAGATCCCTCAAACCCTTCACAGCCCTTCTCCACGCACACAACATCAAATATCAATGGAGATCAGCCCACAAACTTCTGATCTCCCACGGTGAGGCTACGTATACCATCACGGATCCTCAGGAGGCGTCAGTACATTTGGCGTCGGTACATTTGGGTACATTTGTCTCCCACAGGACACTCTAAAACAGTCCCGCATAGCCACTAAACCCCATGTGTGGAACCCAGCAATGACTGAGACATTTGTCCCCGAGAGTTAACCTCCGACGCTTATGCAATGGCCACTAGCTGATCCCCCACTAAAGGTCTGCAGGGCCAGACCTCCTACTTCTAATATTAACACATATTTACGGTTATTTTGTTCATCAAGTTACCTGTTTGCACGTCTCTTTGGAGGTACCCCACACAATGTTAAGCCCTCTTGCTGCTACATATCTATCCACCACACGCAATTTTCTCTCTGCAGTGGCCCATGGGTGGTAAAGGATGGAGAATCTGGGCGGCGGGCATACAAGCAGCAACCTCAGCTGTACTACTATCGGACTGCCACATTACCGGCTTTGCAAGCAGAATGAGGGAGTCTATGCTGAATGCAATCAGTGAATAACTCTGTGAGAGGACCCCGGATGACATTTCATTTTTCCTTTTTGTTTATGCTTATTGATGCTCATTTTGCTTAGCTACTCTTTAACTCCCATTTTATGCATAGTGCAGAGAGCAGCCATCTAGATTCCTAGATTCAGTACCTGCAGGATCACTAACACATGACCGGCATAAATAATGTAGGCTTGCCATCTACAACTGTCTTTTAATAGCATCTACTTAAGCTCTTTCTTTCTCAGCCCCCTTGTTGAGCAGCTATCTCCACAATCCTACTATTGCCCACATGTCAACCTATTTAGGCCAAACATGGCAGCATAAGGGTACTTCACATACATGCACATAAACACCATGCATAGTGAGCCGATCCATGAGCCACAAGCACAGCTTATAAGCGGGACTATAGGGTCTCGAGGTTACCACCACAGGCTGCAGGAGCCCACAGTCACTACCTTATGGCCCTCACTCTTTCTTGTACCATCTTCCTTTATTTTATTTTCATTTCTTGAACATAAGTTGGGTTTACATCTTGTTTTTCCTTTGCATACATAATTACTCAATTGCCTCGGCAAGGCCAAATGTGAGCCACCGAGGTGGATATACACATGTAACCCTCATGTGTCCGCCTTCTACACCCATATGATATTACCAACCGCATTTAGCGGCAAGCGCAACAGGGCAGACACCAACAGCCTAACTATTACATTTATTAGATTTTTCTTGTAACAGGTCTATTAGTCATGCATACTTAGCGTGCACAATGTGAGACTCTTCCAATAGACACATGTGTTGAAGCATACTACAAAATTTTAAAAAGTCGATTTAAGTAATTGTCATAGTACTGTCATGTACCACATGTTTTCTTTATGTTTGATGAAGCTGTTGTGGCTTACCAAGCATTGTGTTATCTTTACGCATGCAATAAATAAAGATTGACAAAATAAATTATAGACGTGACAATTACAATTTGAAATCTGCCCTTTTTGTAAAAAGAAATTAGGACGTACTGTTCACACATATAGCACTCAGTAAGATACAGTGCTTTAGGTGTGTGGAGTGTACCTTTAAACCATTTAAAAAGCTTATCTAAATATATTAAATGAGGGCTTCGGTGATTTTGGAAACATTTTGGAACCCACCACAATGGCAGTCATGTTTTGTATATAAATCCCTGGAGGCATTGGGTTTATACAAGTAAGTCTGACAATGTTACTAGAACGTCAGTACACAATTCTAACAAAACAGACAACGCTTTGAAGAATACATGTGCCAAATATATAATACATTGGAAATATCTAGAGATAACCTACTTAAATTTTTTCATTTCACCTTTTCTGAAAAAATGCTAATTTAACTATTATGCCTTCATTTTGTCTACTGCTTGGAACAAGATATAGAACCTGTAAGTGATTTTAACAGATCCCATGCCATTTAACAGGGACAATGTGTTACCACTGCTATTTTATATATTTGTTCCAGAAGATCGTAATGAGAACCCATCTGCTATCAATACTCTAGTCTAGAACACTTCAGACAATACTCACCATCATGAGTGACTTCACCATCTCTCCTCGTTTTATTTGAAGCAAATTTCCAATCACAGGGAATGGAGTTGGTCCTGGGGGTAGGTTAGTCTTCCGATACATTTTGTCCCAAGTCGAGTAAATTAATAAGCATGAGATCAGCAATATAAGAATCAGGGTCCCTAGCACTGCTAATTCCATGTTTGAACCAATGTATACTTTGACAAATTGTTAATGTACCTCTTTCTAAATATAAGTACGCTATGCACCTACATTTATAAAAGCTGGAGGACTTACATAATGGGATCATTGTGGGTGGTGTTAGTTTTGTAATAGGATGATGGCTTATGTTGTTTTATCAGATGAACAAAAGATCTAATAGGTATCCCTAATTTAATCACTTTCCCCACTCCTACTCTGAAACAACCTCAAAGTACCAGATGATTTGTCACACAACACACCTGTAAGTGATATTGTTTATCAAATAAAACATTTTCGTTCCAATCAATATCACAGTCTCCTCTTTGAAACCAGTTTTAAAAAAAATAAAATAAGATAATGGGTCACTAATCACGCTAATAGGAAATATTCTGACAGATTATACTTACAGTGAAAAATTCCACGTTCAATTATCTGTTTGCTTCACCGGTTTTCATTATTAGCAACACTCCCACCCTAGCACTTTTAAAGAAAGTGAATGGTTGGGCCCTAGCTACAATCTGTTTGGGTAGGGGGTTGTAAAATGTTGAGACCAGGGGGATTGGCACCTCTTCCACTCTACTTTTTGAGTGGGAGTACAATCAAAAGAGATCGCTAGTAGTGATGTACCGAACGGTTCGCTGGTGAATAGTTCCTGGCGATCATAGCGTGTTCGCATTCGCCACGGCGGGCGAACATATGCGCGGTTCGATCCGCCCCCTATTCGTCATCATTGAGTAAACTTTTAGATTCATACTGAAGCTGCATTCTTAGTGAGAGGAGGGAAAGTGAAAAAATGCTAATTTAACTATTATGCCTTCATTTTGTCTACTGCTTGGAACAAGATATAGAACCTGTAAGTGATTTTAACAGATCCCATGCCATTTAACAGGGACAATGTGTTACCACTGCTATTTTATATATTTGTTCCAGAAGATCGTAATGAGAACCCATCTGCTATCAATACTCTAGAACACTTCAGACAATACTCACCATCATGAGTGACTTCACCATCGCTGCTAGGGAAATGGATAGCTAGGCTAGGGTATTCAGTGTCCACTACAGCCCTGAAGGACTCATCTGATCTCTGCTGTAAGGACAGCACCCCAAAAAGCCCTTTTTAGGGCTAGAGCATCAGTCTGCTTTTTTTTCCTGTGTAATCTAATTGCAGCTTCTGTGTCAGGCTCACAGTGGATACTGTGCCCACTTGCCCAGTGCCACCACTCATATCTGGTGTCACAATAGCTTGCATTTAAAAACAAAACATTTTTTTTCACTGTAATAGATTGAAAAGCAGTTAGTTGTCTGCAAGCGTCTGGGTGTCAGGCCTTCAGCGTGTACTCTGCCAACCTCTGCCAGTGTACTTTGCCACTCATATCTGGTGTCACGATAGCGTGCCTTTAAATAGAAAACAAGTTTTTCACTGTAAGCTAATAGCAGTCAGTGTCCTTCAAGCGGGTGTCAGGCCTTCAGCGTGTACTCTGCCAACCTCTGCCAGTTCCATTTGCCACTCATATCTGGTGTCACAATAGCGTGCCTTTAAAAAGAAAAAAAGTTTTTTCACTGTTATAGATTGAATAGCAGTTATATGTCTTCAAGCGGGTGTGTCAGGCCTTCAGTGTGTACTCTGCCAAGCTCTGCCAGTGTACTTTGCCACTCATATCTGGTGTCACAATAGCGTGCCTTTAAAAATAAAAAAGTTTTTCACTGTAAGCTAATAGCAGTCAGTGTCCTTCAAGCGCGTGTCAGGCCTTCAGCGTGTACTCTGCCAACCTCTGCCAGTCCACTTTGCCACTCATATCTGGTGTCACAATAGCGTGCCTTTAAAAAGAAAATGTATTTTTCACTGTTATAGATTGAATAGCAGTTAGTTGTCTTCAAGCAGGTGTGTCAGGCCTTCAGCGTGTACTCTGCCAACCTCTGCCAGTGTACTTTGCCACTCATATCTGGTGTCACAATAGCGTGCCTTTAAAAAGAAAAAACGTTCTTCATTGTAAGCTAATAGCAGTCAGTGTCCTTCAAGCGGGTGTCAGGCCTTCAGCGTGTACTCTGCCAACCTCTGCCAGTCCACTTTGCCACTCATATCTGTTGTCACAATAGCGTGCCTTTAAAAAGAAAAAAAGTTTTTTCACTGTTATAGATTGAATAGCAGTTATATGTCTTCAAGCGGGTGTGTCAGGCCTTCAGTGTGTACTCTGCCAAGCTCTGCCAGTGTACTTTGCCACTCATATCTGGTGTCACAATAGCGTGCCTTTAAAAATAAAAAAGTTTTTCACTGTAAGCTAATAGCAGTCAGTGTCCTTCAAGCGCGTGTCAGGCCTTCAGCGTGTACTCTGCCAACCTCTGCCAGTCCACTTTGCCACTCATATCTGGTGTCACAATAGCGTGCCTTTAAAAAGAAAATGTATTTTTCACTGTTATAGATTGAATAGCAGTTAGTTGTCTTCAAGCAGGTGTGTCAGGCCTTCAGCGTGTACTCTGCCAACCTCTGCCAGTGTACTTTGCCACTCATATCTGGTGTCACAATAGCGTGCCTTTAAAAAGAAAAAACGTTCTTCACTGTAAGCTAATAGCAGTCAGTGTCCTTCAAGCGGGTGTCAGGCCTTCAGCGTGTACTCTGCCAACCTCTGCCAGTGTACTTTGCCACTCATATCTGGTGTCACAATAGTGTGCCTTTAAAAAGAAAAACAGTTTTTCACTGTAAGCTTATAGCAGCCAGTGTCCTTCAAGCGGGTGTCAGGCCTTCAGCGTGTACTCTGCCAACCTCTGCCAGTCCACTTTGCCACTCATATTTGGTGTCACAATAGCGTGCCTTTAAAAAGAAAAAACGTTTTTTCACTGTTATAAATTGAATAGCAGATAGTTGTCTTCAAGCGGGTGTGTCAGGCTGTTACGACACTCGCCGCCTGGAGAGTGAAGCCGCCGTTTAGCCGATAATCCCCTTTCTCCAGAAATGCAGTTCCAGCATAACCGATCATAAGACTCCCGACCGGAGCATACGAATGCGGTAACTCCCGATCAGCAATCCATCCGAAATCCTTCCACAGCTAGAAATAAACGAAAACGCTGTCCCAATAGTCAATCCCTCCACAAACGAGACAAAGCTCCGTTTTGAAGGTCAAGCAGAATATGTTTAATGGGGGCTACCTGCCCAGTATTTATGCAGGTCTCCACCAGGTAGACACTCCCCTAGGGGACCTGGTGGAAGACTGTAAAATATATTAAACAGTAGCCAATCGCAGTGGCTATAACACAAGCCCTCCCCATTTTACCCATAAGACATTTCTTCCTATCCCGGAGATAATTAGGGAGAAACCTAATTAACTCCGAGGATAGGAACCATCGCCATTTTAAACACAAACACACAAAATGCAATAAAATACATAAAATCCGAAGTACCGAAGATATAGTGTTCGTGCAACGTATCCCCAGATAGCCTGAATCTGAGGGCATATTCCTACCGAATAGCGCTCAGATCCGAAGTACACAGTCCAATCGCCATGGAGTCAAAGTCTCTCATAAGTCTTTCGGTGTACGAATGACTCCATGGGCCGGCTATCTGGGTAAGTCCATACGGATGAAGAAAACCCCCGAACGGAACAGGGTTCGTATGCCTCCAAGGGAATAGAAGGAGGGACGGCCGTCTCCAGCGGTGTTCGGTAGATAAAGAGTCCGTTTTTAGATCCATGGGTTTTGCACCGAACACCGCTGATTCGCCTCGTGTCCAAAATGGCCGCCGCCTCGTGGTCGGCATACGAACGACGACCACCCGTACGAAATGGAATGGAGAGGTGTTTGCGGTTAACCACAACGTTCTAATTTGTGGTCAAGGTGTTAATGAGCCGCACACTCCTCTCCTGGGTGGCCGATGTTCGGTAGTTTTACTCGGTACTTTAGGAAACGAAAAACTAATAGCGTACGGACAGGGAATCCACGAATCCCATGGAAACAGATGAACCCGCAATACAGGTCTATGCAGTAGGGTTCGTCACACGGCTCCCCCCTTGTGGAACACTCCGGCAGACCCGGCTTGGCCCTTTAGCGGGTCAACGTGGGGATGACCGGACTAGGAAGTAGCAAGGACGTCGGTTTGCCGGGATAACCCATCTGCATTCCCATTCTGCTTACCGGGTCGGTAGCTGATGGTGAAGTTATATGGCTGTAATGCTAAACTCCACCGCAGCAGTCTACCATTGTCTCCCGAGACCCGGTTAAGCCAAACAAGGGGATTGTGGTCCGTGATAAGGGAAAATTCCTGTCCATACAAATAGGGGCTCAATTTCTTCAATGCCCAGACCAGGGCCAAACACTCTTTCTCTACTGCCGCATAACTCACTTCCCGGGGTAACAGCTTTCGACTGAGGTATGCGACAGGGTGTTCTCCTCCATCTTCCCCGACCTGGCTTAGCACAGCCCCCAGTCCATACATGGAAGCATCTGTATGGACGAGAAAACGTTTGTTAGGAAGTGGGGCAGCCAGGACAGGGGCATTCACGAGGGCCTGCTTAAGTGCTTGAAACGCAGCTTCACAAGCTGGAGACCACAGGACCTGCTTAGGGAGGTTCTTCTTAGTCAGGTCTGTCAGGGGTTTAGCTATCGAGCTATAGTCGGGGACAAAGCGTCTGTAATACCCTGCAGTCCCTAGGAAGGCCAATACTTGGGTCTTGGTTATAGGTGTGGGCCAGTTCGCTACTGCCTCTATCTTGGCCGGCTCTGGTCTCTGGCTCCCACACCCCACCCTGTGACCCAAGTATTGTACCTCAGCCATACCTAGATGACACTTCTCTGGCTTCAACGTCAGGCCAGCGGCCCGAATTTTATCCAGAACTACCCCTACGTGTACCAGGTGTTCCTCCCAGGACTCACTGTAGACCGCAATATCATCCAGGTATGCACAAGCAAAGTCCTGGAAACCATCAAGGAGCCTATCCACCATTCGTTGGAAGGTAGCTGGGGCGTTCTTCATCCCAAATGGCATAACCTTAAATTGGTATAAGCCAAAGGGGGTGACGAAGGCCGACTTGGGGATGGCGTCTTTGGCCAGGGGAATCTGCCAGTAGCCCTTACACAGGTCTATGGTGGTCAGGTAGCGTCCCCTGGCAATGCGGTCTAATAACTCGTCTACCCGTGGCATCGGGTAGGCGTCAGTGGTGGTCCGCTCGTTGAGCCTCCTGTAGTCCACACAGAACCGGGTGGTCCCATCTTTCTTAGGCACCAGGACTACAGGGGAGGCCCAAGGGCTATCGGAGTGCTCGATGACCCCAAGCTGGGTCATCTCCTCTATCTCCTTCCGCATTCCTTCTCGGACTGCTTCAGGGATACGGTAAGGGGGCTGTCGTAAGGGGTTCTGTCCAGGGGTCTCTACCTTATGTACAGCTAGGGTAGTGTAGCCGGGTTCTTGGGAGAACGTCGCCTGCTTCTCCCACAGAAGCTGTTTCGCCTGTTCCTTCTCCGTGGGGCTTAACCTGTCCCCTAGCTGTACGAGCTCAGTCAGATCCGTCTGGGCACCTCTGGCTAATAGGTCGGGTAGGGGTAAGCTTTCGGTATCGTCTGCAGCGGGGGCACACACTGCGGCTACATCCTCCGGTCGTTCCTGATATTCCTTTAGCATGTTCACATGAAAGGATCGCTGGATCCTGTCATCTGAACAGCTGGCTATAAGGTACGTAGTATCGCACACCTGGGCTAATACTTTATACGGGCCCTGCCAAGATGCCTGCATCTTGTTCGCCTTCACAGGTTTGAGCACTAGTACCTTCTGCCCAACCTGGAATACTCGCTGTCGGGCACCCCGATCATACCATTCCTTCTGTCTCCCCTGGGCCACCCGGAGATTCTCTCTTGCCATCAGAGACAGTTTCTCCATGCGGTCCCGAAGTTCCAGAACATACGGCACTATGGGGGTACCTTCCTGCTCTGTCTCCCCCTCCCAGTGGCCTCTAATGAGATCTAGAGGTCCGCGGACCCTTCTCCCATAAAGCAGCTCAAAGGGGGAGAACCCAGTAGATTCCTGGGGCACCTCTCTGTAGGCAAACAACAGATGAGGCAGGAATCGCTCCCAGTCTCGGCAAGTGTCAGAAAAGGTCCTCAGCATCTGTTTGAGGGTGCCATTAAATCGCTCGCAGAGACCGTTAGTCTGTGGATGGTATGGGGAACTAAGTATCGGTTTAATGCCGCATACCCTCCACAGCTGCTGGGTGAGCACAGCGGTAAATTGGGTTCCCTGGTCAGAGAGAATCTCTTGAGGGAACCCGACCCTGGTAAAAATCCTAACCAGGGCATCAGCAACTGTCTCTGCCTCTATGTTAGACAGCGCCACTGCCTCTGGATAGCGAGTGGCATAGTCCACCACGGTGAGAATGTATTTCTTACCAGATGGACTAGCCCTGGCCAGTGGACCCACAATATCAACGGCTATGCGGGCAAAGGGCTCCCCAATAATAGGCATCGACATAAGCCTACCTTTTGGGTGGTCCCCCCGCTTCCCTACCCGTTGACAAGTGTCACACGTGCTACAATATATCCGCACAGCCTGGTTAATTCCTGGCCAAAAGAAATTCTGCATAATCCTATGGCCTGTGCGGCGGGACCCTAGATGTCCGGCTAGCGGGACATCATGCCCTATCCGCAGAATCTCTCGCCGGTATTTCGCGGGCACTACCAGCTGTCGATTCGGCGGAGGGGCAACACTTTTCTGGGATGGCTTAGGGATCCGATATAACCTGTCCCCCACCCACTCATACCGCTCCCCCTCTGCTCCCTCCTCTCCAGTATCTGCTCTGCCTCTATACCTCTGGAGAGATGGGTCTGTCTGGGTTTCCCTCCCGAACTCCTCCGGGGAATCCCAACTAACTAACGTCGGCCCTGGGGTGTCAGTCGGGGAATCGGTCCTTACCTGGGTCTCAGCAGCAGGTGGGCCGGTTCCAGCAGCACGGGTCTGAGCATGGGTAGTCACTGGGTTGGCTTCGCCAGGTCCCATAGTAGCATAGGCGGAAATCAAAGGAGCCAAATCATTTCCCAGCAAAACATCGGCAGGCAAGTCCTTCATAACCCCCACATTCACATGTCCAGCTCCCGCTCCCCAGTCCAAATGAACCCGGGCAACAGGCAGACGGAACACGGCGCCTCCTGCCACCCTTACTGCCACAGTGTTCCCGGTGTGTTGGTGTTCCGAAACCAGGTTCTTTTGGAGCAAGGTCATCGTAGCCCCGGTGTCTCTTAGACCAGTGACCTCTTTCCCGTTCAACTTAACGGTCTGTCTGTGGTGTTGGCGGTTGTCCTGCTGAGCTGCGTGAACTGGGTCTGCTTCGTGCAGGAAACCCCAAAACTCCTCCTGCTCCAGGCAGTGAGCAGAAGGCTGAGGTGGTTGCTGGGCTCCGCCGGCTGGGTTTCTCCAGGATGGTGCTTGGTTGGCGTGGTTTAAAGGGCATTCTGGTTTTTTATGTCCCATCTGCTTGCACCCAAAGCACTGGACCTGGTTGGAGTAACCCCGTTTGTTGAATCGGGCTGACTGCCCATGGTTGGTTGCTGGCGGTATAGCGGGGGTACGTTGTGCTGGGGGGTGATATAGGTTGGTGGTTGGAGGTGCTGCCGGTTTGTATTCCACTCGGGCAGGGACCTTGGCTGCTGTCTGATCGAGCTTACGGGCATCAGTGTATTCGTCAGCCAGACGAGCAGCTTCATGGAAGGTAGCGGGTTTACGGTCCCTGACCCACTCTCGAACTCCTGCAGGTAATTTGTCAAAGCAGTGTTCTAGCAGGAACACTTGCAGCACCTCTTCCCCGGTTATCGCTCGACATCCTGTCATCCAGTGGGCTGCCGTGCGGTGTACCCGGCATGCCCATTCCACATAGGAATCACCAGCCTGTTTATTATTGTCCCGGAATCGCCTCCGGTACGCCTCAGGGGTAACAGCGTACCGGGTCAAAAGAGCATCTTTTACTGTCCGGTAGCTAGTGAGTTCCTCCTCTGGGATGGCCCGAAAAGCTTCACTAGCCCGGCCGGATAATTTCCCAGAGAGGATAGGAACCCATTCTTCTGCGGGTACCTGGTGTAAAGCACACTGTCGTTCAAAGTCCGCCAGGAACCCGTCTATCTCTCCTTCAGTCTCAATAAAGTTTTTAAAAGCAGCAAATGGTACCTTTTTCTTCCCATTGTTATTATGGGGTACCTCTGCTGCTGTAGCTCCGCTTCTCTGGAGCGCCTGTTGTGCTGCTACTGCGGCTTGTACTTGCACTACAATATCCGCTGCAGGGTTGGGGCCAAAGTGTGCCAGCCTGATCTGAACTGCCCGGTTAAACGCTATTTCCTCGGGTGTTAGATCCAGCAGGCCAGGCACATTAGCTATCTCCCTTCCCTGTGCTGTATCCATCTCTACCAATATAGCAATAATCTCTCTTTTCTTGAGATTGCTCGCTGATCGTCCTCTGCGCTCCAAAATGTCTTTAAGGGTAGCACGCCTTAACTCCTCATATTGCATTTCCAATCCGGGGTGTGTAGCTGGCCTTCAGGGCGGTGGGATTCATCCCGTCGCTTGCCACCAGTTGTTACGACACTCGCCGCCTGGAGAGTGAAGCCGCCGTTTAGCCGATAATCCCCTTTCTCCAGAAATGCAGTTCCAGCATAACCGATCATAAGACTCCCGACCGGAGCATACGAATGCGGTAACTCCCGATCAGCAATCCATCCGAAATCCTTCCACAGCTAGAAATAAACGAAAACGCTGTCCCAATAGTCAATCCCTCCACAAACGAGACAAAGCTCCGTTTTGAAGGTCAAGCAGAATATGTTTAATGGGGGCTACCTGCCCAGTATTTATGCAGGTCTCCACCAGGTAGACACTCCCCTAGGGGACCTGGTGGAAGACTGTAAAATATATTAAACAGTAGCCAATCGCAGTGGCTATAACACAAGCCCTCCCCATTTTACCCATAAGACATTTCTTCCTATCCCGGAGATAATTAGGGAGAAACCTAATTAACTCCGAGGATAGGAACCATCGCCATTTTAAACACAAACACACAAAATGCAATAAAATACATAAAATCCGAAGTACCGAAGATATAGTGTTCGTGCAACGTATCCCCAGATAGCCTGAATCTGAGGGCATATTCCTACCGAATAGCGCTCAGATCCGAAGTACACAGTCCAATCGCCATGGAGTCAAAGTCTCTCATAAGTCTTTCGGTGTACGAATGACTCCATGGGCCGGCTATCTGGGTAAGTCCATACGGATGAAGAAAACCCCCGAACGGAACAGGGTTCGTATGCCTCCAAGGGAATAGAAGGAGGGACGGCCGTCTCCAGCGGTGTTCGGTAGATAAAGAGTCCGTTTTTAGATCCATGGGTTTTGCACCGAACACCGCTGATTCGCCTCGTGTCCAAAATGGCCGCCGCCTCGTGGTCGGCATACGAACGACGACCACCCGTACGAAATGGAATGGAGAGGTGTTTGCGGTTAACCACAACGTTCTAATTTGTGGTCAAGGTGTTAATGAGCCGCACACTCCTCTCCTGGGTGGCCGATGTTCGGTAGTTTTACTCGGTACTTTAGGAAACGAAAAACTAATAGCGTACGGACAGGGAATCCACGAATCCCATGGAAACAGATGAACCCGCAATACAGGTCTATGCAGTAGGGTTCGTCACACAGGCCTACAGCGTCTACTCTGCCAACCTCTGCCAATGCACATTGCCACTCTTATCTGGTGTCACAATAGATTGCATTTAAAAAACCCCAAACATTTTTCACTGTTATAGATTGAATAGCAGTTATTTGTCTTCAAGCGGGTGTCAGGCCTCCAGCGTGTACTCTGCCAACCTTTGCCATTGCGCAGTGCCACTCTTATCTGGTGTCACAATAGATTGCATTTAAAAACCCAAAAACTTTTTTCACTGTTATGCATTGAATAGCAGTTAGTTGTCTGCAAGCGTCAGAAAGTCACCCCCTTGCCCGGCGTCTGACAGCTGGCTTGTCTGAACTATTAGCCTGCCAGCTTTTACCATACAAGCTGGTGGAGTCTGAGGCGTTCAAAATTTTTTTAGCTATTGGGTACCCGGACAAAATTTCTTTGCACAAAAGGCAATCCCCAACCTGTACTCGATTGTGCAAAAGGAAGTAATGGCATGTCTGGCACACAGTGTTGGGGCAAGGGTCCATCTGACCACTGATACCTGGTCTGCAAAGCATGATCAGGGCAGGTATATCACCTACACTGCGCATTGGGGAAACCTGCTGACGGCTGCCAGGCATGGAATGCGTGGCTCTGCAGAGGAGTTGGTGACACCGCCACGACTTGCAGGCAGGCCTGCTGCCACCTCCTCTACTCCTCCTACTCCATCCTCTTCCATAACCTCCTCGGCTGAGTCCTCTTCTGCTGCTGCGTCTTGCTCCACATCAACGGCACCCCCCCAGCTCCCCAGGTACTATTCCACATCCCAGATACAGCAGAGTCACGCCGTCTTGGAGTTGACTTGCCTGAAAGCAGAGAGTCACACCGAACCAGCACTCATGTCCGCCCTGAACGCACAGGTGGAAAAGTGGCTGACTCCGCATTAACTGGAAATCGGCAAAGTGGTTTGTGACAACGGAAGAAATTTGTTGGTGGCATTGAATTTAGGCAAGTTGACACATGTGCCGTGCATGGCACATGTGTGTAATCTGATCGAACAACGCTTTGTGAATAAGTACCCAGGCTTACAGGACGTCCTGAAGCAGGCCAGGATCGGCTTGGGGATGTCCGGAGGAGTACTCACAGATCACTGTTCAAGGTCTGTTTGTCTGGATAACCCGTCAGCATTGCCATTTTGCTTCCCAGGGCGATAGTGAATTGTAAAGTCAAAAGGATGTAGCGCCAAACTCCAGCGCAACAGCCTGTCATTGTCTCCCGACAACCTGTTCAGCCACACCAACGGGTTGTGATCTGTGAGTAAGGTAAACGGTTTTCCATACAAGTAACATTGCAGCTTTTTGAGGGCACACACCACCGCCAGGCACTCCTTTTCAATGGCAGTGTATCTACTTCCCTGGGTAAAAGTTTCCGGCTTAGATAAGCCCCGGGTTGCTCGCCGCCATCTGCTCCGACTTGGCTCAGTACTGCTCCCAATCCAAACATAGAAGCGTCTGTATGGACGAGAAAGCGTTTAGTTGGATCAGGAGCAGAAAGTACAGGTGATTTAATGAGCGCCGTCTTGAGCTGTTGGAAGGTCTGTTCACACTCTGGGACCCATACTACTATCTTGGGGAGGTTTTTATGTGTTAGATCTGTGAGAGGTTTAGCTAGGGTGCTGTAATTAGCTACGAATTTCCTGTAGTACCCTGCGGTACCCAGGAATACGAGGACCTGGGTTTTAGTGCGGGGGGTTGGCCACTTGGCGACTGCCTCTATTTTAGCGGGTTCTGGTTTCTGGAGCAGGCTCCTGACTCTGTGCCCTAAGTATTGATCTTCTGCCATTCCTATATGTCACTTAATGGGCTTTAGGGTCAGTCCGGCCTCCCTAATCCGGTCTAGTCCGGCTCCTATGTGGGTCAGGTGTTCGGCCCAGCAGCAGCTAAAAATAGGTATATCATCCAAGTAGGCACAGGCATACTCCTGAAACCCATCCAGTAGCCGATCTACCATCCTCTGAAAGTTAACCGGGGCATTCTTCATCCCGAAAGGCATGACCATAAACTGATACAGGCCGAATGGGGTGACAAATGCCGACTTGGGGATGGCGTCCTCGGCTAATGGAATTTGCCAGTACCCCTTGCACAGATATATTGTGGTGAGGTACTGGCCTCTGGCCATTTTGTCTAGGATCTCGTCTATCCGGGGCATAGGGTAGGCGTCTGAGGTTGTTTTATCGTTTAGCCTCCGGTAGTCCACACAGAAATGGGTTGTGCCGTCCTGTTTCGGTACTAGTACTACCGGAGAGGCCCAGGGGCTGTTAGATTAGTCTTTGGACCTGGGTTCGCTCCTGGGGGTCTAACCGTTCTCCTAACTGTACTTCTCCCAGGTCTCCGCTCTGGCCCTCTTGGTCTAGGAGATCTGGGAGTGGCAAATTATCATAATCTTCAGTGGCAGGTGCACAGATCGCAGTTACCTCTTCCATGCGCTCGTGGTATGGCTTGAGCATGTTCACTTGGAGCATGCGCTTGCCTCCCGTGCCTGTGACCGGACCGATCACAAAGGTGGTATCACAAACCTGCTCTACCACCTTATATGGGCCCTGCCAGGAAGCCTGCAGCTTGTCCTTGTGGACGGGTCACCAAATTAGCACCTTTTGCCCCACCTTAAAGCTGCGGTCCCTGGCTCCCTTATCCTACCATCTGCGCTTCCTGTGTTGGGCCGCCTGGAGGTTGTCGCGTACGTTCTGGGTCAGCATCTCCAGGCGGTCCCTAAACTCTAGCACATAGGGTACGATGGGGATGCCGCTAACAGTCTCGTCTCCCTCCCAGTGTTCCCTAATTAAATCTAGGGGGCCCCTCACTCTCCTCCCAAATAATAGTTTGAAAGGAGAGAACCCGGTGGATTCCTGAGGTACTTCCCTATAGGCAAGTGGGGTAGGAACCTTTCCAAGTCTGAGTGTCTATGAATGTACGGATCATCTGTTTAAGTGTTCCATTAAACCGTTCACAGAGACCATTGGACTGGGGGTGATAAGCGGAGTTCAGTATTTGCTGAACCCCACATATCTTCCAGAGTTGTTGTGCGACTTCGGCGGTAAACTGGGTGCCCCTATCCAAAATAATTTCCTTGGTAAATCACACCCGGGAAAATATTCGCATCAGGGCATCCGCTACCGTCTCTGCGTGCACATTAGTCAAAGCTAGTCCACCACGGTCAGTACATATTTCTTGCCGGAGGGGCTGGGCTTGGATAGGGGTCCTATAATATCTACCGCTACCCTACTGAACGGTTCCTCAATTATGGGAAGAGAACAGAGCCGGGCTTTGTATCAATCTCCCCTCTTCCCTACCCTCTGGCAGGTATCACAGATCTGGCAGTATCGCCTGACGTCCTGTGAGATACCTAGCCAGAAGAAGTTCTGGGTCAGCCTGTGCTTTGTACGGCTGATCCTTAAGTGCCCGGACAGGATAATGTCATGGGCGATGTGTAATAACTCCAGTCTATATTTTATCGGCACTATCAATTGCTTTATGGGTAAGGGAATGGATCCGGACACTATTTTTTCTACAGCAGCCCCTTGCCTGGTCTTTATTAATACGATCTTTGTAGATCTGCAGGGAGGGATCTAGGGCCACTTCAGAACCGAATTCTAGGGGGGATGTCCAGGGCGTGACATTGGGCATGGGGGGTACATTGCTTACCTGAGCCTCAGAGTGGTTAGGCAGAGCTGTGGTGTGGGCCTGCTGCCGGGTCACAACCAGATACGCCTCTTGTACTGCGGTTTGAGGAACAAAAGCTGAAGTCAGCTCCCTCAGGTCGTTGCCCAAAATAACGTCAGCGGGTAGGTCCTGCCTGCATCATCCCCACCTCCACGTTTCCGTGCCCCGCTCCACAATTCAAATGTACCTTGGCAGTGGGTACTTTATAAATGGCTCCCCCTTCCACCCGTACAGCAACACAGTCTACAGTTAGGAGGACCGACCAAGCATCTTTTTCTATCTCACGGTTCCTAAAATCAATGCCAGATACACGTCCCCTGATAGGGGACGCAACAGGGATTAAACAGATAAGAATAGTACTACTTAACACACCTTATAATAACACAGAGAGAGGCAATGCAGAGAGAGGAGTCTGAAGAAGAGGAGTCAGAGGAGGAAGGTGGCTTTGAGGAGGTGGAAGACCAAATACAGCAGGCGTCCCAGGGGGCTTGTTGTCACCTTTCGGGGACCCTTGGTGTTGTACGTGGCTGGGTGGAGGAAGAGGTCTTCAATGACATCAGTGAGGACAAGGAACGGGACATGGCTAGCTTGGTATCCAACCTTGTGCAAATGGGGAGTTTGCGGTTGTGGAAATGGACTGTTTGCGGTTGTTTGCGGTGCATTAAATGCGAATTTTGGTCTGTCACTGTGAAGCGGGCGTAACCCTTACACTACTTGATCAATACAACATCATACAGTAGGTCCCCCCCTCATTATTTTTATGGCCCCCACCCACCGCTCTCGGGTGGGGGCGGGGGGGAGGACAGTAGGTCCCCCCATTGTGATTTATGCCCCCCACCCACCGTGCAGGGGTGGGGGCCTGGGGGGAGGAGGACAGTAGGTCCACCCCTTATCCTTATTTACTGAATATTCCCCTGTATAACAATGTTTGGCATTTAGTGAATATTCCCTATTCTGCTCTGTGTCAGTGTGTATCAGGGTCTCTGAGGACAGGTGTCAATCCATATCTGCCAAGTGACCCTATGTAGGGGGAACAGTCCCTATTCTGCTCTGTGTCAGTGTATATCCGGGTCCCTGAGGACAGGTGTCAATCCATATCTGCCAAGTGACCCTATGTAGGGTGAACAGTCCCTATTCTGCTCTGTGTCAGTGTGTACCATGGTCTCTGAGGACAGGTGTCAATCCATACCTGCCAAGTGACCCTATGTAGGGGGAACAGTCCCTATTCTGCTCTCTGTCAGTGTGTATCAGGGTCTCTGAGGACAGGTGTCAATCCAAATCTGCCAAGTGACCCTATGTAGGGGGAACAGTCCCTATTCTGCTCTGTGTCAGTGTGTATCAGGGTCTCTGTGGACAGGTGTCAATCTATATCTGCCAAGTGACCCTATGTAGGGCTAAAAGTCCCTATTCTGCTCTGTGTCAGTGTGTATCATGGTCTCTGAGGACAGGTGTCAATCCATACCTGCCAAGTGACCCTATGTAGGGGTAACAGTCACTATTCTGCTCTGTGTCAGTGTGTATCAGGGTCTCTGAGGACAGGTGTCAATCCATATCTGCCAAGTGACCCTATGTAGTGGGAACAGTCCCTATTCTGCTCTGTGTCAGTGTGTATCATGGTCTCTGAGGACAGGTGTCAATCCATACCTGCCAAGTGACTCTATGTAGAAGGAACAGTCCCTATTCTGCTCTGTGTCAGTGTGTATCAGGGTCTCTGAGGACAGGTGTCAATCCATATCTGCCAAGTGACCCTATGTAGTGGGAACGGTCCCTATTCTGCTCTGTGTCAGTGTGTATCAGGGATCCTTAGGATATGTGTCAATCCATATCAGCCAAGTGACCCTATGTAGGGGGAACAGTCCCTATTCTGCTCTGTGTCAGTGTATATCACGGTCCCTGAGGACAGGTGTCAATCCATATCTGCCAAGTGACCCTATGTAGGGTGAACAGTCCCTATTCTGCTCTGTGTCAGTGTGTATCATGGTCTCTGAGGACAAGTGTCAATCCATACCTGCCAAGTGACCCTATGTAGGGGGAACAGTCCCTATTCTGCTCTGTGTCAGTGTGTATCAGGGTCTCTGAGGACAGGTGTCAATCCAAATCTGCCAAGTGACCCTATGTAGGGGGAACAGTCCCTATTCTGCTCTGTGTCAGTGTGTATCAGGGTCTCTAAGGACAGGTGTCAATCCATACCTGCCAAGTGACTCTATGTAGAAGAAACAGTCGCTATTCTGCTCTGTGTCAGTGTATATCACGGTCCCTGAGGACAGGTGTCAATCCATATCTGCCAAGTGACCCTATGTAGGGTGAACAGTCCCTATTCTGCTCTGTGTCAGTGTGTATCATGGTCTCTGAGGACAAGTGTCAATCCATACCTGCCAAGTGACCCTATGTAGGGGGAACAGTCCCTATTCTGCTCTGTGTCAGTGTGTATCAGGGTCTCTGAGGACAGGTGTCAATCCAAATCTGCCAAGTGACCCTATGTAGGGGGAACAGTCCCTATTCTGCTCTGTGTCAGTGTGTATCATGGTCTCTAAGGACAGGTGTCAATCCATACCTGCCAAGTGACTCTATGTAGAAGAAACAGTCCCTATTCTGCTCTGTGTCAGTGTGTATCAGGGTCTCTGAGGACAGGTGTTAATCCATATCTGCCAGGTGACCCTATGTAGGGGTAATAGTCCCTATTCTGCTGTGTGTCAGTGTGTATCAGGGTCCCTGAGGACAGGTGTCAATCCATATCTGCCAAGTGACCCTATGTAGTGGGAACAGTCCCTATACTGCTCTGTGTCAGTGTGTATCATGGTCTCTGAGGACAGGTGTCCATCCATACCTGCCAAGTGACTCTATGTAGAAGGAACAGTCCCTATTCTGCTCTGTGTCAGTGTGTATCAGGGTCTCTGAGGACAGGTGTCAATCCATATCTGCCAAGTGACCCTATGTAGTGGGAACGGTCCCTATTCTGCTCTGTGTCAGTGTGTATCAGGGATCTTTAGGATATGTGTCAATCCATATCAGCCAAGTGACCCTATGTAGGGGGAACAGTCCCTATTCTGCTCTGTGTCAGTGTATATCACGGTCCCTGAGGACAGGTGTCAATCCATATCTGCCAAGTGACCCTATGTAGGGTGAACAGTCCCTATTCTGCTCTGTGTCAGTGTGTATCATGGTCTCTGAGGACAAGTGTCAATCCATACCTGCCAAGTGACCCTATGTAGGGGGAACAGTCCCTATTCTGCTCTGTGTCAGTGTGTATCAGGGTCTCTGAGGACAGGTGTCAATCCAAATCTGCCAAGTGACCCTATGTAGGGGGAACAGTCCCTATTCTGCTCTGTGTCAGTGTGTATCAGGGATCCTTAGGACAGATGTCAATCCATATCTGCCAAGTGAACCTATGTAGGGGCAACAGTCCCTATTCTGCTCTGTGTCAGTGTGTATCATGGTCTCTAAGGACAGGTGTCAATCCATACCTGCCAAGTGACTCTATGTAGAAGAAACAGTCCCTATTCTGCTCTGTGTCAGTGTGTATCAGGGTCTCTGAGGACAGGTGTTAATCCATATCTGCCAGGTGACCCTATGTAGGGGTAATAGTCCCTATTCTGCTGTGTGTCAGTGTGTATCAGGGTCCCTGAGGACAGGTGTCAATCCATATCTGCCAAGTGACCCTATGTAGGGGAAACAGTCCCTATTCTGCTCTGTGTCAGTGTGTATCATGGTCTCTGAGGACAAATGTCAATCCATACCTGCCAAGTGACTCTATGTAGAAGGAACAGTCCCTATTCTGCTCTGTGTCAGTGTGTATCAGGGTCTCTGAGGACAGGTGTCAATCCATATCTGCCAAGTGACCCTATGTAGGGGGAACAGTCCCTATTCTGCTCTGTGTCAGTGTGTATCAGGGTCTCTGAGGACAGGTGTCAATCCATATGGCAAGGTGTCAATCCATATCCATTGTGATTTAGGAATGTTAGGTGATTTATGCCCTTTATGGATTAAAACCAGACTCTGTATCAACTGTGTAATTTTCCATGGGAGTTTTGCCATGGATCCCCCTCCGGCATGCCACAGTCCAGGTGTTAGTCCCCTTGAAACAACTTTTCCATCACTATTGTGGCCAGAAAGAGTCCCTGTGGGTTTTAAAATTCGCCTGCCCATTGAAGTCTATGGCGGTTCGCCCGGTTTGCCGGTTTCGCGAATGTTTTGCGTCAGTTCGCGTTCGCCATTCGCGAACCGAAAATGTTATGTTCGCGACATCACTAATCGCTAGCAGAATTTTGTTTTATATTACTGGGAATTGAGAGCCTCTGCACAATCTTTAACTTGAATGTCCCATCATGGGCCACTGATTCCAATGATCCTTGATACATTGCATATGGGAGTTGGCAACTTCCTTTTGGCTTTTAGGGCATGTGGCACCCAAGAGCATGATCACGGTATGTTTACAAGGACAAGCCATGGCTTGAGGGATAAAAGGGCACAGCAGGTCCCTCTTGGTTATAAGAGTATTGAGGTCTTCCATACTTATTATCAGCTTTAATTGAAGAACAAATCAGATGGGAAATGAGTAATGGATATAGTTTTGTAGCAACAGACCTTTTTCAATGGCACCACTCGAATGTACCATTTAACACAGTTTTTATATCTATTCAACTGGTTGTTCTTGAACCACTCACTGACCAGGGCAAAGTTTACATAACAAATACAAGAGGGAACTCAGTAACTGACCCCTATGATGTGATATTATCTTCCAGTCTCATGGAAAATTACCAGAGATATTAATGTTTAAATGTTTCAAAGCAAAGCAAACATCATGTGATAAAGGCAGTTTGTTTAATCTGTTCTCGATCAGAGAATGCCAAGTATTAAGAGCAGAGGAATGAGGTTATAGCACAAATTGTTCTATCAGATCAAAACAATAAGGATTGAGCTGGGTAATTGAGATGTAATGTAAACCCACTTTAATCTGAGAGAACATAGCTGGAATATTTGGGGTAAGAAGAGATACTCTTCTGAATAAGAAGGAAGCATTCAACAATGTGCATTTGTTTGTATATCACCAACATGTAATTTGATCGTTCAGTTTGTAAAGACATATAAAAGGCTAAGTGGCATTTAGTGTAAACGTGTGTATTTAGCAGTAACGGCTAATAGTTACGTAGAAGGAAAAAACAGAATAACCTATATTAAATATGTGTTTTTTAAACATTGAGACCCTGCAGTGGGAAAAGGAGCATTACATCCACTAGATCCCAGGAAACTCTCTTCTACAGAAACCGGAAAAGATCAAACCATGGTGCGGCATTTAATTTGATGTAAATTGCATTACAGTTCAGGACAGGGTTTCTTTAAGGAACCAGTGCAAAAAAATATAAATAAAATTCTACAGTCAAATAATTAAAGGATACTTGGATTATCTGCTTGATTCCTTTAACAATACACCCTGGTCCAAAAAAATATCCAAATTCTATTTAAGTGTCACAAAGATTAAATATTTTTTTTTTCAGTTTAACTCGTGGATGGCATTGTGTCTCAGGGCTCTTTTGATCACTGAAAACAATCTCAGACACATGTGATAATTAAATTGCCAGGTGAGCCCAATTTAAGGAAAAACTACTAAAGGAGGGTGTTCCACATTATTAAGCAGTGCGCCATTTTCATGCAATATGGGGAAAAAAGGGAAGATTCTCTCTGCTGCCAAAGAGAGTGAAATAGTTCAATGCCTTGGACGAGGTATGAAAACATTAGGTATTTCACGAAACCTTAAGCGTGATCATCGCACTATTAACAGATTTGTGGCTGATTCAGAGCACAGACAGGTTCGTGCAGATAAAGGCACATTGCGGAAGATTTCTGCCAGATCCATGCATCAAATCAAGAGAGCAGCTGCTAAAATACCATCAGATAGCAGTAAACAGATATTTGAAGCTGCTGGTGCCTCTGGAGTCCCACGGACATCAAGGTGAAGAGTCCTCCAGAGTCTTGCAACTGTGCATAAAACTTCTATTTGGCCACCCTAACCAATGCTCACAAGCAGAAACGGCTGCATTGGGCAGAAAAATACATGAAGACTAATTTTCAAACAGTCCTGTTCACTGATAAGTGCCGTGCAACCCTGGATGGTCCAGATGGATGGAGTAGTGGATGGTTGGTTGCGACGTCAGCAAGGCGGTGGTGGAGTCATGTTTTGGGCCGGAATCATGGGAAGAGAGCTGGTTGGCCCCTTTAGGGTCCCCGAAGGTGTAACGATGACCTCTGCAAAGTATGTGGAGTTTCTGACTGACCACTTTCTTCCCTGGTACAGAAGGAAGATCTATGCTTTCCATAATAAAATCATCTTCATGCATGACAATGCACCATCTCATGCAGCAAAGAATACCTCTGCATCAATGGCTGCTATGGGGATAAAAGGAGAGAAAGTCATGGTGTGGCCTCCATCCTCCCCTGACCTCAATCCTATTGAGAACCTTTGGAGCATCCTCAAGCAAAAGATCTATGAGGGTGGGAGGCAGTTTGCATCCAAACAGCAGCTCTGGGAGGCTATTCTGACATCTTGCAAACAAATTCAAGCAGAAACTGTCCAAAAGTTCAATGGATGCAAGACTTGTGAAGCTGCTATCAAATAAGGGGTCCTATGTTAAAATGTAACGTGACCTGTTAAAATGTTTAAAAAGTTAAAATGTTGTTATAAGTTTGATTGAAATAGCTTTTGATTTCAGTAAATATGCTGCAAACACAATAAATGACAGTTTTCAGTTCTTTACAACCTATAAACTGTTTTGAAACTTACTGTGCGTAATAATTTGGAACAGTGCATTGTAAGTTTTTTATGTTTAAAAAAATACTGTTATCATTAGGTTTGTTCAATAAAATTTTAATTGTACTCTTAATAGTTGATAACATGAGAATTATGCTGACTGTTATTTACAGCAATTATTTAGGCAAACGAGAAAAAATTAATTTGCATAATAATTTGAAACAGGGTGTAAATATAAAAATCACTCACAGATTTCATAATAATGTGTAACACAATTATGTCACTTTGAACAATAAGACATTTTGTGATGACACTGGATGTGTCTATTGTATATTTGTGAATAATATGAGACATTCTATTCTATCAAACAAAACATGCTCTGCCACAGTCCTGTATTCAATCCTCTTCTTTTGGGATATTCAGGGGTGAATTAACCAATGGAAAATGCACCAACAAATTCCGCAGAGCTGTACAAGAGGTGGACTAACAAACAGGTTTGCAACAAGACAAGTTGGACGTACAGAAACTAAGGATGCATTCTGGGGGGGGGGGGGGGGGTGGATAGTGATATAAAAGGTAAGGGAAGGATGTATTTAATGTATGGTGTTTTTAACCAAGTTTTTAATTATTATTTTCTTTTTTTAATAAATGGAGACTGGATTAGAGTCTAACAGAGCAGGGAAGCGAGAGTGCCACATGACAGGCACAGCCCTAGAGAAGTCTTGAATGTGGGTGTCAGAGGTGGGAGTATGAACAGAGGATAGATGTATAGACTGCAATGACTTCATCGTAAACAACTAATAATGCAATCAGAATATACATAAATATATTTATATTTGCTATAAATATCTGGTTTATGAATGAAAAATAAATTGCAGAACTTTATTCAGGAATCTAGTACAGAGCTCTCACATGTGGGAAGAACATGTGAGAAGTCTACACTAGTGAATCCTTTGTGGAGCTTTTAATGGTCTCCAATGCTAACTCATACATCTCACATTTTCCAAGGGTGCCCACTTAGAAATTTTTAAACTTTATTTCATAAACTCTCTTTTTCATCCACTGGGTCATTTTACCTTAAAGCGGCACTGTCATGACGAACTTACCTTTCCCCAATCGATTCCTCTTCTCTCCCTCTTTTCTTTTTTTTCCTATCTGATCAAGTTTTCTTTAAAACATAAGACAAAGTGGGAATACTTTGTCTTATGTATTTTTCCTACGCTTGACCAGCTCAAGTGGGTCAGAGAAATTTTCCCACAATACTCACCCATTCCTCCGTGATCTCGCAATACCTGCTTTTACTATTCCCTAAATGTCCTGCCAGCAAAACTACTGAATTTCACCCTAACCGAATGAGAACAGTTTGTTCATTCATGTTAGGACGACATTAGGTACATTTAGGTCGGTTGGACATTTCATTTAAATGAATGAAATTCCGATCCGTGCTGCGGCTGCATCTTGCAGCCGCTTAGTAGAAACCCCATAATTCCCACTGTATACGGGAAAAATGTATTTATTTAGTATTAGTAAGTAATCTGCCCCTACTCACTATACCGCGAGTAGGGGCATGTCTACTAAACAGTCAGCAGCCTGTGACTGCTCACTTTTGTAACAAAGAAAAGATAAATATAGCACCCCCCTAACCCCCAACAAATGGCCCTATGATGGGGCATCTTTTAACTAGCGGGAGGGGACATAATGTCCCCCTGAGTCCCCACCCATGCCCCATGAGTGGGGGCTATTCAACTAAACAGGGGACATAGGGTCCCCCTTGGCCCCCACCCATGAGCGGCGGGTGGGATCCCTAAATGAAAAAGGGGGGACCTACTGTCCCGCCCCGGCCCCAACCCATGAGCGACGGCTGGGGGCCCTAAATGATAATTGGGAGGGATCTATTGTCCTCCCCCCCGGCCCCCACCCATGAGCGGCAGGTGGGGGCCCTAACAGACAATGGTGGGGAATCTCTTATTCCCCCTGGCCCCCACCCATGAGCGGCGAGTGGGGGCCCTAACAGTTAATGGGGAGGGGGAATCTATTGCACCCCCTGGACCCTACCCATGAGTGGAGGATGGGAGACCTAAATGAAGATGCGGGGGACCTATTGTCCTCCTCCCCCATCCCCACCCATTGTCAACATGTGGGGGTTAAATGTGTGGTAACTCATGGTGTCACCCCAACCCTCCCCTGTCCCTTAGTGTTCCTCTCTCCCCTCCCTCCCCTGTCCATTAGTTTTCCACTCCCTTCCCTGTCCCTTAGTATTCCTCTCCCTCCCCTGTCCCTTTGTGTTCCTCTCCCCCCCTTACCTGTCTTTTAGTGCCCCCCATTCCCATTAATGTTCCACCCCCCCCCCCCTTAGTGTTCCTTTCCTTTCTCTTTTAGTGGTCCCCCCTACCTGTGTTCCTTTTCCCTTCCGGTACCTTAGTGCCTCCTCTTAATGTTCCTCTCTCCCCCCCTAGTGTCTCCCCTGATAGTGTTCTTTCCTCCCCCCTCCCCTGTCTTATAGTGTTCTTTCTCTACCCCTCCCCTGTCTCATAGTGTTCTTTCCCCCCTCCCCTGTCCCATAGTGTTCTTTCCTCCCCCCTCTCCTGTCCCATAGTGTTCTTTACTCCCCTCTCCCTCCCCTTTCCCATAGTGTTCTTTCCTTCCCCCTCCATTTTCCCATAGTGTTCTTTCCTTCCCCCTCCCCTGTCCCATAGTGTTCTTTCCCCCCTTCCCCTGTCCCATAGTGTACTTTCCTCCCAACTCCTTTGTCCCAAAGTGATCTTCCCTCACCCCTTCCCTGACCCAAAGTGTTCTTTCCTCCCCCTCCCCTTTCCCATGGTATTCTTTCCTCCCCCTCCCCTTTCCCATAGTATTCTTCCCTCCCCCCTCCCCTGTAGCATTCTTTCCTCCCCTGTCCCATAGTATTCTTTCCTCCTGCCCTCCCCTGTCCCACAGTATTCTTTCCTCCTCCGTCCCACAGTATTCTTTCCTCCCCCTGTCCCATAGTATTTTTTCCTCCAACCTCCCCTGTCCCATTGTATTATTTTATTATTTCCTCCCCCTGTCCCATAGTATTCTTTTCTCCCTATGTCCCATATTATTTTTCCTCCCCCACTCCCCAGTCCCTTTGTATTATTTTACTCTTTCCTCCCCCTTTCCCATAGTATTCTTTCCTCCCTCTGTCTCATAGTATTCTTTCCTCCCCCTCCCCTGTCCCATAGCATTTTTTACTCCCCCCCGTCCCATAGTGATCTTTCCTCCCCCCCCCCATGCCCTGTCCCATAGTGTTTCTTCCCCCCTTGGTCCCTGGTAAGTCTCCTACCTTTCTGGTAGCGGTTCGCGGTACAGGAGCTTCAGTTTCCTGTACCCGGCCGGACTGACAGGAAGTGCTCTCTCAGTAAGCACTTCCTTTCAGTACGAGCCCAAAAAAAGGCCAAATAAAAGTCCATATTACCTGTCGAACGTATAAAATAAAAAAAAGAGCGCAAAACAAATATGCCAAACAAAAATGTAGCTGGGGGGGAGGACAATAGGTCTCCCCCATTTTCATTTAGGGCCCCCACCTGCCATTTAATGGGTGGAGGCCAAGGGGGACCCAATGCCCCCCGTTTAGTTGCATAGCCCCCACTCATGGGGCATAGGTAGGGGCTTAGGGGGGACATTGTATTCCACCCCTGCTAGTTAATAGATGCCCCACCAGGGGCCATTTGTTGGAAGGGGGGGATTATCACTGTTTAGTAGACATGCCCCTAATCATGGTATAGCGAGTAGGGGTATTCGGGAGATTTTAATCTCCCTTATGCTATTATTGGGGTCATATTGACTCCCATAGAGTGAGGGAGGACAAGGGATGCGTAGGAAGTGATGGGGAGCACAGCTCCCTGCCACTTCTATTTTTACATACTACAAGGAGGGAGCTGCGAGTGCGTATTATTATTATTATTATTATTATTGCCATTTATATAGCGCCAGCAGATTCTGTAGCGCTTTACAATATTATGAGAGGGGATTTAACTATAACTAGGACAATTACAAATAAACTTACGGGAACAATAGGTTGAAGAGGACCATGCTCAATCGAGCTTACATTCTATAGGAGGTGGCGTGTAAAACACATTAGGACAGGAATTTGCAGTCAAATAAGGTAGGTTGCCCTTTAGGAGAGGGCAAAAGACAGGTGTGTGAGGTAGGGGTTAGTCTTGGAGGCCATAAGCTTTCCTAAAGAGATGGGTTTTAAGGCACTTCTTAAAAGATGGGTTACAATAATCCATGCGGGAAATTACTAGAACATGGACAAGCTCCTTGGTAGTATCTGGTGCAAGAAAGGGGCGGATGCGGGCTATGTTTATAAGATGGAATCTACGGGAGCGTAGCTCCCTCCTTGTAATAAAACGAACAAACACCAATATTCAGTGTTTGTATGTTCGTCTGAAATTTCTATTCATTCCTCCGTCTTTCTGACGAATTAATGAATAGACGAAATTCCCGTCAGAATTTTAGACAATAGCGAATGTCCAAGTGTTTAACTGGGAATGCATGGGAATTTCACAGCGCTATCTAGTAAGTTAAAAACACTATTTGGACTTATTGGTGTTTTAAAGACTGTTCTGGCCCTTTAATTGGAACCCTTTGATTCCATGGGAGAATGTGCCTCTTCCCCTGCCCCGTTTCCTCTCCCATTGTTCTCCAGCAGGGCGTTGTCCCAGGGACACTGCCAGACCAGTTTAAACTTGCTGCTTTGTCCCTCCTCAATCTCTCATCAGCCCTTGCTATTGTTTAACCCCGTGGCAATTTGACTGTGTTAGTGGGAGCGCTGTTCGGCTATATTGAGCACTCAGATCCAAGCTATCTGGGGATAGGTAAAATGGGGGGGTTCAGTTCTATAGAATATTAGTTATGTATTTTTATGTGTTTTGTTGCAGTTGTAACTTAGTGATATTTTCTGTACCTGGAGATAAATGAGTTTACTACAGTTACTCAAGCCAATTATTTACAGGATAGAGGAGAAGACTGACCGGCTGCACAGCCTAAATCTGTGGAATTGTTTTGGGCATGAAAGCCATGCTTGCAGTCGGTCAAATAGGACTTTCATCTAACTTTTGAACCACTGGACCAATTTGTATGATTTTGACATATGTTTGTATACTGCTTATGCTTGTTCTGTAAGTTTTATGTGAACGTGATGTATACTTTTAAAGTTATAAATAATGTGTAAAACTGCATATTTTCCTGCCTGTGATAATTAAGTTAGCCCATTGTGTTTAGTAATTATATCACAGGCAGAGGGGAGGGTTTGTGTGCCTTGGATAGGAGTGTCTGACTGTATTGTAATGTGTTTGATTGGCTGTTCCACAAGACCACGTGGGTGGTAACCTTGTGGAAAATATTGTATAAAATAAAGTCCTTTGGTGCTCATTAAAGAGACCCTTTCTTGAAGCCTTGGCTCGTGCTTGAGGGATGGGATAACTACACTCTGGGGATTGCTATAATCACACTATACTCCCCAGACTAAGCTCTTGTAAGAGCTGTTCCTGGTTCCTGCTCTCTGGTTTTAGGAGAGGTTCACCCACTGAAAGCTGGATCCTGGCCTTGGGTCCAGGGTGGGTGAAGGACGGCGAGGCCCCGGTGCAGCTGCATCGCTGGAAGTGGGGTCTGCAGTGATTATGGTGTCTGGTGGAGTACTCGGAGTCCTCGGCAAGCACCAAGAGCATCGATTGGCAGAGGTACTCGGTCGGAGTGCCAGCATTCCGTCACAGTGCCGCTTTCATATTTTCTGCCATATTTGTGGCCCAGTCATTTAAGTCCCCTTTTTGTGTCCATACTACTGTACAAATGTCTCCTCCTCAGAAAGAGACAACTTCCTCAAGTCTCAGGAAACGTATTACGGTTATTTTTCTGCATATAAGACCATTGAATAAATGAATGAAAATCATCTATAGCTTTTGTTAACCTTTTCATTAGATTTTCTTTTTTTGTTTTAAATGTATTTAAAAAAATTAGAACAACATACCTGAAAGGAACACTATAGTTTAGGAATATATCCAGTGCTTTGCATGTGCAGTAAAATGCAGTGCTGCACCAATCAGATGTTCTCTGTGAGACCATTGATAAAGCTGGCTGAGTTTCACATGGCTATCTAGGAGGAAGTGCTTTTAGTGACAGTCAGAGTGACAACCACTAGAGGCATTGAAATCCAACATTGTAAACATTGCCAATCTTGCAGAATCTTGAACTGCAGGGATAACATGAGAGAGGCATGGCATCTAGACCACTTCATTCAGATGAAGTGATCTGGCTTTCCATAGTGTCCCTTTAATTCAGTTCAGGAAAGGCAAAGCCATGGCAAACATTACAGATTAAGAGGAGAATTAGAAACATTGTTTTCATTTTTTCATGCTGACTGCCAGGTACAAGGGGCGAAGCTTATAACAATGATTTACGAGTAGCAAAGATGGGGGCACCTAGTTGCAGCATAAAGAGGTGTGGATTCCTACAATATTTTTTTTTTTTTTAAACATTACAAATACATAAACATAGGGATAAGGAACACAATTTTTTTTAAAAAAATGCTGGGAATTGACCATCCTCCTTTAAACAGCCTCGAAAGCAATTACTTCTTCACAAGATGGCTTGTTAGAGAAGACTTGAGTTGGTAATACTGCAAAGACCTGAGTGAATATTTTGGAGAGTTGATGATGATTGTTACTCACTGTGTAGGGATACAGTGCAAGAGCTGTCATTCTAACAGAGATGTAAGGTGGAACTCAAAATTCAGCCCACATTCAACACATTGACATGTAGAATATTCCGAAAAGCCCTGTGTACATCACCTACAGTTCATTTCTTCCTTAGTGATATCCAATGTTTGAAATTGTGTTTTCTACTGTAATAAATTATAATTTAGCGGGGGCGGGGCCTGACCGCTGAGCTGAGCGGACGCAGACTGCAACAGCTCCTGTGCCAACCGACTTTATAAGCTACATCTGCCAACACAGACACCCAAATCGGGCACTTGGAAGCTGGATATAGGCAGAGAAAATTGAAACCTACACAAAGATACCTCAAAAGTGGAAATACCGCTCGGCACCAACATGCGGCCTACTCACACGAGCGGCACGGGAGAGACGGCCGCTCTCCCGCCGTTTCCACACCCAGCTGAAGCAATGCAGAGCCCGCGTTCCCCCCCCTATGGACCGGTGGGGGTCATCCCGGTCCACACCACGCTGGGCCACAAGCTCCTACAAACTTCTGTGACCACAAGCATCCCGCATCGTGTGACCAAGATGGCGGCTACTGACCACGCTCCTGGGCCTGCTCTCACCCAGCCTCTTCAAACGCGACATGTGAGTGGGACCCCCCACGCAGACCGCATAGCGGCAGCCTTCGACCACTTTTGGACACAGCTGTGGGCCAAAGTGCCACAGATGCGAGCAGCCCAAACGGTCTCTCAGCAACCCACCACCTCACCTGCTAAACCGGCTCCAAAAAGAGCAACCGAGCCACGCACTGCACCCGGTGCTGGCAGCCCAGAGGCAGCTAAGAGGCACCCGGATACAATTTCCGCTAACCCTGGGTCCAAACTATCTGATCGGCACAAACAAAGGGTAGAGACAGAGAAGAGCGACACCTCATTGCAAGGCTTACCCCCTAACACTTGCCGACCCACGCCTCACCTCACTAGGCGTAAAATCTCTACGCCGCGCACCTGGCACCAACAGAGACGATCTGACCGACCCCCTGGCACTTACCGGAGCCACGTGGTGACCAAAACTCCTCACCGCAATCCTGGGCGGAGAGCCGCAAAGGGGAGCCCGCAAGAGCACGACCCACACCTCCGGAGGGGGAAACTTCGGGTTCACACCAAGACTGAACCTCACCGGGATACCGGCGGAGGAGCAACACGCAACTGGATCAGCAGGAACTGGGTCCCAATAAAAATCTGGGGCAGACGTAACAACGGGTTTGGGGTAACAAGCACCACAAGGTACTCAGACACGACAATGCCTTACGTCCAAGCCATAGGTACATACCGGCGGGATGCAAGCCCAGCACAAAGCGACCATCGTCAGCATGACAGACTGGGCATCGGCTGAACAAGCAAAGACCCTGGACAGTCTCCTGGCACAAACACAGACGGCGCTGCAGTACTACAATTCCATGGGGACTCCCCAACATATACAGGTTCCCCTACGTGAATCTTGCATATTGTTCTCTGAACCTGGCCTATAGAACTCATTCATAGTTGTGTTTAAAGCCTCATAACCGATCAGATATGCTATATGTTGTATTTTATGCGCTGAGTTACTTTAGAATGGCTACTAACTACCACCGCTGCCCTGTATCCTGGACTACACTTCGACGATTTAACGAATTGTGACTCTCCACTTGCCTAGCATATTCTATACGCATGAACCACTATGTTATGTTTAAATTCATTTTTATTTTTATTTTTTCCTCAAATGCGCAAACACGCTAGTAGGCAAACGTAGCACATTCATATAATGCAAGGCTAACCAGATTACAACTGTACATATTTATGTTTAATCTTTTGAAAAGCGCTGCCTAGCGACCACAATGTCACACGTCATTACTGCTGTTGTAGACATGTCCAGCCTAGCCTTTTTTTTCTTTTTTTTGTACGCTCATGATCTTTAACTTACTGTAAAAAAAAAGTTAGGTACACCCAAGCAACGACCCTAGCCTAACCTAGAATAACACTCGACTGTTCAAACGTTGTACATCATAATTATGCTATATCTTGTATTCTCTATGTTCCTATCTTGTTAAGAAAAAAAAAACAGTGCAGTACCTCATGACTACCTGTGCCAAATGTATAACATGATATGTTGTGTTGAACAAGTCACTGTATACAACTGTATTTAAACCTGCACTCAAAAATAAAGAATAAATTATAATTTAGCTCAGGTTGGAGCAGGGTGAGCAAAATATGGGGTATTTTTTTTTTTTTTTTTTAATTACTACTACCATTTGTATAGAACCAATAGTTTCCGCAGCACTTTATAACTTTTGAGCAAGGATATTCAGCATCAGGAAACTGATAGACAAAAAGCATGCTGATAGACACAAAAGGTGAAGAAGGCCGTGGCCAAAAGAGCTTACAGTCTAGAAGGACACTGACTGTTTTACTACAAATAAACCTCCATTATTTACCCATGTCGTGGGGTTTTAAAAATGTTATAGTCTTTAAAGATATGTTGAGGTTATATGTGTTATATTTATGTATGCTCTGGGACGCACAGACAGACCACACAGTAATAAAAGGCATAATCTGAAGGGAAATTAAAAATGTTTGTAGAATCAATTCTAACAGTAAAACTATAGCAATTGTTTATTCATATCAAATAATTAACATCTAGGAAACACAGAGCAATATTACATAATGTGTTTTAAATACCTGTATCCAATCATTCGATTTACATTTATTATCTATTTATCCCCCTGCTTTAAATATACAAATCAGTCACCAGATCAATTTAAATGTAATGCTCACCGGATGATTCATATATTGCAAAAAGGTTGTGGAATCAATATTAATTAAATGGAACATGGAGATGTTAAGTATAGACAGTGCTTTTAGAATTAAAAAAATAAAAAATAATCGTAAAAACAAATATCTGATTTTGCTCTTTAGCGTAGTACGAGGAACTTCCCAGTCGATCGTTTGTCTACCAGTTTGTATATGTTTTTAAAACATGGATTTTAATTCTTTTTGAGGGGGTGTAACTGTTTCGTTTATCAATGTGTATCTGTGTACCTATACCTGCATATACCTGTCTGATGACCTTCCACGTTCTATTCTTTTCAGGAAAAACATCAGATTCATCTTTCTTATCTTTATAAGCAAGCGGTGGAGTTCATAGCAATGATAAATGAGGTACAACAAAGGAATCAACATATTGACATGATTTTATGTAGAAAAAAGAAAAGAAAAAACTATATACATGCGCGTCACGCTCCTTCCATTACGTGTCTACGTATTGGTTTACCCGTCACCCTGGATACCATATCAACAAAACGGCCCGTTCGTGGAAACCGGACAGTGATCAACAGGATGAGAGATTCCACAAATATACTTTCAAAGAAAGTGCATCCAAGTGCTTCTAAATAAGACACGTAATGGAAGGGGCGTGACGCGCATGTATGCGCGCGCATACCCGGAAGAGCACAGGGTGATGGCGGGAACGCACGGAAACACACCTGAGTGAGTAACTAATTGATTATTTTGGTATATATTGGTCACTGTTGCACTGTACTGTATTGTTCTGCTGTTCTATTATTTGACCCTGAGGAAGGTCCCGAACGGGGACCGAAACGTTGGTCGTTTTTTAACCATTATTGAATAAAATTTCTATGTTTTAAAGTCCGGAGAGCAGCCTTCCCTTCTATTCTTCTACATTATTTGGAGCTCTGGTGGTGCGCCCGGCATTGGACTGCCTTTAGGCGTGAGTGCAGGGGATATTTCTATTTTATATATATATATATATATATATATATATATATATATATATATATATATGTACATAAATACATATAGGTATATAATATACCAAAAAAACACACAATTTTGTCATTTTGATTAACATTAATTGCTGACCTTTTTGTGTATCTATATATTAATAATTTGTCTCCCCAAAATTTTCCAAAATATTAAATTATTTAGTGTTTAGTCGGACTGCAATTGTGGTCTGGGACAGGAGCGAGCAATTCATAAAACCTTTGAAATGGTTTGTTGAGAGTTATGGGAGTTACAGTTGAGGGGTTGTTTATTTCCCATTTTAATCACAGTGCGTTCATTGCTTTCAGTCTGTGAACACATCACATTTCAGATTTAATGAATGCCCTCGAAAAAAAGCCATACGTGTAACTAGTAGAAACAGTAACAGTTATTCACTAAAATGAAAATTACCAGGAATTCTAAACAAATTTCAAAACTTAGGGAAAAATAGCAAAATTGTAAATATCACCCAAAACAATTCTATTTTCAGTTCTGCTATTTTGCTTTACATTTAAAACTCACTTTGAATTCTTGGCTGGTCTCACTTTAGTAAATATAACTGTTAGTAATTGTGACTTAGGATATTAAAGTTGAGTTTTTGAAAATATTAGAAACAAAGAATTAAAAAACAAACAAAAAAAAAAAAACCTCTGAATTTCTTTTGATGTGATCTTAATTCTAGATTAAGTAACTCAGCATAGATGTGGATTTCATGTTAAATCGAATACTCGTTCTTCTTGCATAACTATTCATAAGTAAATGTAATTATCTCGTTTTCCCAACACCCAATTAACGTGCTACAAATGACAGCTGGTAGGTGATGGGTATGTTGGAAAATCCTGTCATTTTAGGTTTAATGTCTGAATCAGTGAAACGCGTTGAGGAGGTGAGTGTAAAGTTTTGAAGAATGTTGGTGAGAAACAAGAAGAGCTCCATACGAGCCAGACCTTCTCCAGCACAGATTCTCTTCCCTGTAAAATAAATAGGAGAACGTTGTGGTTGACAAAGCAAATCTTGCATCAGGCGAGATTTTACATAAATGTTTAATCTGCTTTAAATGTTTAAAAATAGTCATAAAAATAAACTATTTAATTTAACAATTTCTTGGCTCAGATGGCCATAGATGAATGACTGGCTAGGATTTTTTTAGGCAAATTGAATACTATAAACATTTTTATTTTCTTTAAATTATATACATTTTTCAAGTCAAGGAAATTATAAATATTGGTCGTCGGTAGTACTGTATAACAGACAAACATCATACAAGTAACTCATTAACTAGGGTAAAACTGCTTCTGCTAACAGGCTTACACCCAGTTCTCGATTAAATTATTTAATTAATCAAAACTAACAAAACAAATTAATAAGTCACTAAATTATTACGTACCAAGACAAAGTTAAACAATCTATTATAATTGGCTTCCAAGCTCCATTCCCATTACTGCCATGTATCTCTCCTCACAAATCATTGCAAATTAATATTATAATATTATAATAATTATAAGTCCTTTACCATAAAATACTGCAGGAACAATGTCTTCACTGTCTCTTCTGGAGTCGTAATATTGTCCTGAAACTTTCATGTTTTTTTTTATTTTTGACTTATTTTGTTTCTTGAGGTATTACACCTATAAGGTGCTGCTTTTAGTAGTCATATTGTTGACTTGTTTTTTTGGTAATATTATTTTTGACTCAAGCATTTTATTTTTAATTGGGAGAAAATATTATATAAGTTATTAGACTTGGAGATTGTTTGAGATGTTAAGTAAATATAAGAAAAGGAAAGACTACAGAGTTAGAACAAACTAACCCTGAAGTCAAACGGACTAAATGGGCAACAGACATGGGTATGACCCAGAACGATATAGACTGGAGGAAAAAGAATCCCAAATGTTAGGGTAGATGGAAGGGAGAGCAAGGGTCCAGCTTCCAAAGACCACTAGCAGAGGGTGTGCCCATATAGGAGGGTAAATAACTGACTAAAGTCCCATGGCTGAATAGATGAAGTAAGCGAAAAAAAAAAAAAAAAAAATCTTTATTAGGAAATTAATGTACTAAAAACCAATATGGTAACCCAAGAAAGTGCAAGACAAACTGTGCAAAAAAAAGGGTGTGTGTGAAAAAACGTGCTACACACTTGGTCTCAATCATAAGTTAAGGTCCCATGGGTGTGCCCCTCAGATATAATACACTATATGTAAAGTATATTATAGGGGGACCATGCAATAGCCTAGAGGCTAAATATAGCAAAATAGGAGTTAGCGGGGTCTAGCAATTGTATGAACAGGAAAGGATGCCCATATACGTAAATAGGGCTCTTCCTAGTTAGCACAGCCCAGAAGCATGCCGCAGTCACCTATATAGATCATAGGAGAGGCAGACCAGTGGTATGAGCTGCCCTCCTAGTAGGGATAACGATAATGGTAGAGATATCACCTATATAGTTGTCTGGGAAAAACATCCAGTAGGTGACCCCTACTATAAGGTATACATGTATAGGTGAAACTAAAAATAAAGTAGAAAATAAAATAAAAAGTACAATTTAGAACTGCCTCTGAATGTCCCCCAAGTTTAAGTTCAGATAGATAGGCAGGCTCCACTTGTGCAGAGGCTAGAGCACCTCCTCTTATATTAGAGTGTAGGAGGTAGAGTGACTAAACTCCTAACTGTATCGTATTCTCAGAGTGCTTAATAGCCATATCTAGAGAGAAAGATATTCAATAACAGACTAGTATAGGGTAATTCCTGATTACTAGCCCAATAGACCAGCAGAGTGGAGTACCAAACCCTTGGGTTATCGCCTGACTTATTCAAAGTCCAATAGGAGGCTAGGCAGAGGAGTCTCTGAGAGACAAATCCCTAAGAGGCTAATAAGCTAATAACTCAAAGCCTTACTACTGCTATTCGGCATGCACACCGGGCAGAGTACAGCCCTAAATCTAGTATCAGCTGTTATTCATATCGATGGCTAAAAAAGAGACCCAAAGTGGTGTATATAAACCCTAAACCCAGCGTCTAGCTCGACGCGCGTTTCGGCGCTATGTGGCGCCTTTATCAAGAGCGGTGAAAACATGTTTGAGATGTTAAACTGCATTTTTGGATGAATTTGGATACGTTTGGAATGATAAGGTGTTTAGCTTAATTCCACACTTAAAAGTACTAGAATTACAGACAAACTAAATGGACATTTTCAGTTCAGGATTCTTTCTAATGGTAAAAGACACTCTTGTAGTGGAGCGCTAAAGTGTATAAATGCAAGGGGTATATATAAGTATGTGCAAAAGTAATTTAATAGCAGCTCAACACACTTGTGATCATTATTTGGAGATACACACATCCCCTGTAAAGGGCACAATTTTAAAAATAAATAAAAAATTAAGTGATGATTGAAGGTAAAAAAAAGATGATTTATGGATATGGGACTGTCGCTAAATGTTGATTTTATTTTGAATTTTTTTTTATATTTAGATATTTGCTCTATTGATAATATTTGCTCATTGATAATGTAAATTTTGTCCAACGTGATGGCATTACTTGCATGGCTGAGAGAATTGGACGTGAGTTAACCAGAACTGTAGAGCTATAGTTACTGTACTTAATTCTGAATTTCTGAAGGAATCTTAGATTATGTTACCTGTGGAAAATGGCATAAATGCATCACTCTTTTTGAAACAGCCATTGTCATCCAGAAAATGTCCCGGGTTAAACTTGTCTGGGGTGGCAAATTGAGTAGGATCTCGGAGAACAGAGCAGAGCAGTGGGTAAACATCAGTGCCCTTTGGAGGAGAAATCAGAACATTTATTAACTAAAAATCCAAAATTCAGGCTTATTATAGTATCACAGTGTTTGTAAGAATATCAAGGAAAATGAAATAAAGAGAAGCATTGTCTGTGAACAATTGCAGTAATTCTTCAGAGTCCATCTGATTGCACAGTGAGGTCAATCAATCCTTTCTACCTTTTCATGGACTTGGAGGAAGGTAGCGGTAAAGTAAACGTTATAGCGTTAGGGATACACCTTTATAGTGTTCCTTTAAATTAGAAATTCATTTTAAATTCACCTTAGTGAAAGCTGTGAAAATACAAACAATTACATCTGTAGACAAAGAGCTTCAGCATATGTGTACACACGCAGCATCAAAAGCCAACGAGAAACCTGCAGTTTATATATCAGATAATATATTGGGTATATGGTATGTTTCACCTGTATGTCCAGATATATATATATATATATATATATATATATATATATATATATATATATATATATATATATATATATGTTTGAAATGCATTTTCCTTAGATAAAATATTTAGACTTAACAACACGTGTTTCATGTCACACTGTGTCCTCCGTACTGGATGTGAAATTGGCCTTAGTTACACTATCACCCGATTTTGAAATTAGGAATCACTTAAGCAATGGGAATAATTTTAATTGATCCTGTGTTGTAATATATTTATAAACTTTAGCAGAGAAACACAGAAACATATAATGTGATGGAAGATAAGAACCATTCGGCCCATTTAATCTAATTTCATAGCTGAATTCAGAATCTCAGTAGGAGATCTTCAAAAAGTTTCAAAGCAGCCCAATTCAGTGTTTGAATGATAGTGTTTTACCTTTTTACCATCAATCACATTACGGAGTTACCTATATATAGTAGTTCTGTGGCAAAATTCTAAGGGAAGAAATCTCAGTATAGACTAATGTGATATTCCCACCAACTGCTCTACTAAGATTGGTGCTCAAATATAAGACGTATATAAAAAGGAGTAGGTTGTAGTATTTCTTAAACACAGTCCAAAAATACTCAGACCTAGAACAGTCAGACCCATTAGCATGCAAAGGACACTCTAGAACCATATCCATCCAAGTGTGTGGTAATGACTGATTGCTGATTCACAACCGTTCAAATGTGGATAGATTTTTTTACAAGTTATAAAACTTTCACGTCAGCTCAGAAAAATCAAAGGCTTTGAATTCCAAGAGAACCTCAATTTTTACCCAACTGTTTGAACACATAAAAAACCTAGAGGCAAACAAACTAGACATGTGCAATTCGTTTTGGTCCGCATGTGAATTCGGATGAATTTCGGGCAATTCGGACATTCGGGTACTTCCGAATGTCCGAATAGATTAATTACCGAATTGCTGAATTGTCGAGGTCCCGAAGTTCCGAAATTACCTAATTTCCGAAGTGTCGAAGTGCCGAAGTGCCGAAGTGTCGAAGTGCCGAAGTGCCGAAGTGTCGAAGTGTCGAAGTGTCGAAGTGCCGAAGTGTCGAAAGTGCCGAAGTGTCGAAGTGCCGAAGTGTCGAAGTGCCGAAGTGTCGAAGTGCCGAAGTGTCGAAGTGCCGAAGTGTCGAAGTGCCGAAGTTCCGAAGTTCCGAAGTGCTGAAGTCCAGAAGTTCCGAAGTTGCCAAAGTTCCGAAGTGTTGAAGTGCCGAAGTGCCGAAATTCCGAAGTTCCGAAGCACAGTATTGCCTAAGAACTAATATACTTACCCAGTGGAAGAATGAAGAATGTTACACTGTATACAGTTTTAAATAAAAAGTATACAAACATAGCCAGGATTCAGCTGTAAGCATTTGCAACACGTACAACAATCAAGTAACATACATTCATATAAAATGCAAGTTACTTAGCCTGTCAATGTAATGACAGGAATGAATAAGTAGATAACTCCCTAATTCCCACGATATTAGGGAGCTATCTACTAAAAGGCTGAAAGACCTAAATTGGTCTTTCAGCCAAATTTATTAATACTAAGTAAAAATTACCGCGAGTAGGAGCATGTCTATTAAACAGAGAGCAGCCTATGGCTGCTCACTTTAAAAAAATAAAAAGGTCCCCCCTAATGAGCCCCCACCCATGCTGCGCAAGTAGGGGCTTCTCACCTGAAGGGGGGACCTATTGCCCCCATGAGCCCCACTCCTGAAAGGCGGGTGGGGGTCCTACAGTAAAATAAGGGGGGGGGACCTGAGCGGTGGGTGGGGGCCCAAAATTAGAATAAGTGGGGGACCTAATGTCCTCTCCCCTGGCCCCCACCCCTGAGCGGTGGGTGGGGGCCCTAAATACTAATAAGGCTGGACCTAATGTCCTCCCCACTGGCCCCCACCCCTGAGTGGTTGCCCTAAATTAGAATAAGGGGGGGACCTAATGTCCTCCCCCTTGGCCCCCACCCCTGAGTGGTGGGTGGGGGTCCTAAATTAGAATTAGGGTCTTCCCCCCTGGCCCCTACCCCTGAGTGGTTGGTGGGAGCCCTAAATTAGAGTTAGGGTGGGGACCTAATGTTCTCCCACCAGGCCCTAAATACTAATAAGGGGGGGGACCCGCCGCTCAGTGGTGGGGGCCCTAAAATAAATGTTACCCCCCAGGTGACTAGGGGTCCCCAAACCCCTAGTCACCCCCATCCCAGAAAAATACTAAGCCCTACCTACCCCCTTCATCCTAAAAATAATGAGGGGAGGCCATTAACTAAGTACCTGTAAAAAATCCATAATAAAAAAAAAACGAGCGCCCAAAAAAATAATGCATCTTCACTCATGGAGGGCTCCACGCAGATTGAGCTCTGCAGGGTGGGGGGAGGCTTATAAAGCCTTGCCCCACCCTGCAATTAGGCTCAGAGCACTCTGATTGGTGGGTTTAATCCATATAACCAGAGTGCTCTGACAGGAAAATGAAGAGACTGACAGGTCAGTCTCTACATTTACCTGTCACAGCACTCTGATTGGTTGACTTGAAATCCACCAATCAGAGTGCTCTATGTAATTTTACACAGCGTGGGAAAGTTCTTTGGAATTTTCCCATGCTGTGTAATTTCACTCATAACACTCTGACTGGTAGTGGATTAAGTATTAGTAAATTTGTCTGAAAGACCAATTTAGATCTTTCAGCCTTTTGGTAGAAAACTCCCTAATACAGTGGGAATTAGGGAGTTATCTACTAAGTGGCTGCAAGAGAAGTCCCGAAGTGCCGAAGTCCCGAAATTCAGAAATGCTGAAGTTCCAAAATTCAGAAGTTACCAAGTTGCCGAAGTTCCAAAGTGTCAAAGTGCCGAAGTTCCAAAGTTGCTGAAGTTGCCGAAGTCCCAAATTGCAAAAGACCCGAATTTCGGAATGCCGAACTGAATCGAAAATGTTCCCCATGCACATGCCTAAAACAAACCCCTTTCATAAAAAACACTAGAATAATATGAAGGGGTGATGGTGCCTTGAATGGCTATTTAAGTAGTTTATTCTAACCTTGGGAATGGTGTATCCATGGAAATGTGTGTCTTTTATAACTGAGTGAGCAACATTAAGAGGTAAAACGTCACTGAATCTTTGGATCTCATGGATCACGGCATCCGTATAGGGCATCTTGCCTCGATCCTCAATGTTTGGACACCTGTTCTGCCCAATGACTCGATCAATTTCTTCATGTAGCTTGGCTGACAAACAAAAAAGGAATTGATTCATTGCCGTTGAAGAATAATGCAGATATAGTACTTTGACCTGAAATGCATTTTAATAATAAACAGCCTACAAATTGCCCTTGTAATGAATATTTCTAGAATGCCTTAGAAGAACTGCTTCTGTACATTAAGATATAATAATCTAAATTGTTTGGCTTGAATACAGGAATGTAGAAATAACATTGTGTATTTAAATGAAAGGGGGGGCAGGGAGACAAAATAAAATATAAATAACAAAACACACACACCCCAGAGCACCTTATACTAAAACAAATTACATTTCTTTCAGTCATCTGATTTTTTCAATAATTTATATAAAAAGTATTTTTTTTATTTTAAAACATTGCAATTCTAGCATTTGATTAGAGACTATAAAATTATACATTCTTATTGTGTTTTATATACATTATGTTTTGGTATCTGATAATTTTGTTGCTTCTACTTTTTATAAAAATAGTTTAATTTTTCAAAAAGAATAGGAGAGATGATTATGGTTTCTCCAACACTCTGGATCGTGTAAGTCTGATAGAATGCTTTAATTAAAATACAGGTCAAGAATGAATCCACATTTTATTGATTTCACAACTTAAATTCTTCAACCTTCTTCTTACCAACAATGATGATCTCCAACCCAATTCTACTACAATCTACACACATTTTTAAATACATCCTAACCTTTTTCACATATTATTCACAAACCCAGTACTACCTCTAGTATGATCTTAACAATGCTTACTTGCAATGACTCAATTCTAGTTCAACTTTGTTCTATTTGCATTTTCTGATGGGCACCACATCTGTCTGACTGAACATCCATTCATCCACCCAACCCCCTCGCCCAGACACCTACCAATTCATCCACCATCAATCCACCTACCTACCACTCTCCATCAATCTACCCACACACACCTTGTATCTCAGGATACTTTACAAGGACGAGGAATCCATGTCTAAGTGTGCTGCTGACTGTCTCTGTTCCAGCAAAGAACAAGTTAAGTACACTGAGCAGCAAGTTGTTCATATCAAACGCAGAGAAATCATTTTTGTTATCCTGTAAAAAGTGTGAAATTTGAAGAGTGTTAGAAGCAATAAACCTACTTTTTTTTCTTCTATATTATGCCCTAAATAAGATTCATATAAACATATTGGCCTTGTTTTGATATTTAAAATCAAATGATTTAATATTTAATATTTTTTTTTAACCATAAAAATATATCATATATAGAAAATATATCAATAATTCAAAAAATAAATCAACTTTCAAAATATTAAGTAATTTGAAAAGCGTGTACAGAAATATAAAATCAGGTCCATATTTAGATGAATGTTTCATTGGATGTCTTGTTGCCTGCTGGTTTAAAAATATAATATTCGGAGCATCGTGCAAGAAATCTGTCTCTTTTTGTTGTTTTTTTAATTCAAAACCTCCAAGCCTCCCTTTTGCCACTTCTAAATTTCTGTACTTCCTCTCCTAGTCTACAATACTTTCAGTTTTCCCGCTTATAAAAGGGAGTAGGAACCCATGACCATTATCTATATTTAATATGTATTTATCACATTAAGGATGTGCAAAACTCTGTGACGAGACCAACCTATTCGTATGGTTTTTCCTATTCGGCTGTTTACAGCATTCGTATGTTTGAGAGCATTCCTATGCTTCTCCAGTTCGGTGGATTGGTGTCTACAGTAGCTGCCTGTATATCTGGAATGGAATATTTCCTAAACGGCCTTTAACCCCTTTTTATGCCGTTACACTCTCATCTTTGATAGTTTTGCCACAAGGCTGGAAAAACATTGTGGAATTTGAAGTTATTTCGACCATTCCTTTCTTCTTGTTATGCCAAACAGTCATTATAACCTTTATAAAAACATCTTTCCTATGAAATATCAAATGCGAAGTACATTTAATTACATTATATTTAAACATATCTAATCTGCTTCAAACATCTTAGAAGAAGTGTGCGATGAAAGCCCCAAACATAGGGCTAGGAGGTAACAAATTAACTGACTCATCTGACATCAAAAGTTTATATTCTGATGGTTCTTCTATGTGTTTCCCACCAATCAGAATGAAGCTAAAATTCAAACAGTTAGTGAACAGGTGACTATTGACAAATGGCAGCGTTCATTGTGCTGTAAAATTAATTAAAAATAGGAATATTCTATAACTTGTACTTATATAGTTACATCTGCTATTTTGAAATAATACAATTACTGCTACTTTTCAAATTCAAACATTCCCACTCGCACTCAGCAGATTGATACTTTGTCAGTAAGTGGGTCAGCAAGTCTTCTAATTCTTCTAATTGATATTTATTTTTGGTTTGATTTGCAGGGGAATAATTGTGTGTTTTTGCTGTTGTACCTTAGATATATTGCATCATAATTCACAGATCAGAAGCACCAATATCACTCTTGGGTTGCAGTTCACTAATCTGATACTTTGTATCTATTTAAGCCCGTATGACTTGTTTAACAGGTGATTTAGGAATCATCTGCACTCCCATGAAGGCCCTACATACCTGGTTCATTTTAATAAGGAAGCAGTCTATGTAATCTCTTGGAGAAGATGGGTCCAAGGTTTCCTGGTTTGTCTTCACACGTTCAGAAACAAATTGCAGCAAATTATTTAGAAGTTTGTCCACTTTCTGATGAGGTCCAGGTACGTGGTTCATGATTTCTGGAATCATATCATGCATCTACAATACAGTCAGTATGAGACCATCTTAAGCATTACTAGATATATAAGAAATGTCCTTCAAGGCAAAGTTCACAAGCTTCAAATTAGAAAAAAAAAAAGAGTAAGTGTATACACGTTTCTATGACTGTACAAGTGTATATGCTTAAAACAGCCTATTTTTAGTTGCTCTCAGATATGTGAGTACATAGACCCAGGAACTGAAAATACATTTTGTGTGGGCCTATTTATTGCAAGGTCCTTTGGAAGAGAACAAAAAATGAAGTATTTTGGCAGAAGTTATGTTAGGAGAAATATAAAAATTGTACTTAATGTCCACACCTAGATTCACACAATCTCTGTTAGGTTATCCTATATGCACTCTTTACCTGCCCCCAGGTGGAACTCATGTGTTTAAACGTCTCATTAAACATATTGAGGAGCTTCAGAAATTTCAGATCTTCATATTCAAATCGATTTCCAAAGACCACCGAGCAGATGACATTTGCAATGGCCTGAACAAAGATATTGGTGGGATTGATCGGGGAACCTGTATCAGAAAGAAAAGAGAAGAAAATATCTATTGAAGTAACTAACTAACCCTACTAAGGGTTAATCATCATGTAGGGGTGTATATAAAAAAATACTCCTCTCTGTCTCATTAGAGATATCTTTGCCAGAAGCTCAAGGAAGCAAGGTGAAAGGTCAGTGTAGGACCTACCTGAGAGGTTTGCCTTGACGTGGCAGGTGGGCATACCCTCCAATGGACATTGGAGTAACTAAATAACCTCCATTTGTTTAAATATACATAGGAATTTGGGAGAGAGCTCAGGTAACCTTTTTTCTTTGGAAGAAACTACCTGTACCTGTACTGCCTCCGAGTAGCATAATCATCACAAAAAGGTATAAGAATAACATTTATACCTTTAACCAATCACAAAAATTAACTACCTACTGAGCTCACAATTTAAATGTTCTCACACAAATATTTTCGGATTTCTGAAGAGAAATTGCTGCAATGTTTAAATATCAACATTATTCTTACTTTTCTTAGATCTGAGTTCTTCCACCAAAAACTGTGCCTCTTCCTGTATTCGCTCTTCAATACTCCTCTTTCCCATTCCAAAGTTTCTCAGGGTCATCAATGTGAACCGGCGTAGCTGTTTCCAGCGTTCCCCATTACTGAGAACAACACCTAATATGAAAGGGACATTTTAGAAGCAAACACTGATATTTCACTTTTTACGGCCTCAGTGTCAAATTTTTAGATACGTTTTCCAAATGATTGGGTATTTTTTGGATAAACTTTTAAAAGGAATAATGAAAAACATATCTTAATAATAATAAATCAAGGCTTAAGTATGTTACAGAGTGCATGCACGGGTACACAATTCTATATTTAAACACCTACAATAAACAGTAAGTAACAACAACTTGCAGCTGTTTTAATTACACACTGCGTGTTGCACATATTGCCAAGGACTTTAAACTCATTATTGTGGAGCTCTTTTTGTGAAGGAGTTTGACCAGTTTCCAAAGGAGGTGTTACAGGAGGTGTGAAGTGCTGCAGTGAGTGTGCTGCTCAGGTAGTGTGGGTCATAGGAGGTGTAGGGAGCTGCAGTGATTGTGCTGCTCAGGTAGTGTGTATTATAGGAGGTGTGGGGAGCTGCAGTGAGTGTGCTGCTCAGGTAGTGTGGGTCATAGGAGGTGTGGGGAGCTGCAGTGAGTGTGCTGCTCAGGTAGTGTGTGTTATAGGAGGTGTGGGGAGCTGCAGTGAGTGTGCTGCTCAGGTAGTGTGTGTTATAGGAGGTGTGGGGAGCTGCAGCGAGCGTGCTGCTCAGGTAGTGTGTGTTATAGGAGGTGTGGGGAGATGCAGTGAGCGTGATGCTCAGGTAGTGTGTGTTATAGGAGGCGTGGGGAGCTGCAGTGAGTGTGCTGCTTAGATGTTGTGGGTTATAGGAGGTGTGGGGAGCTTCAGTGAGTGTGCTGCTCAGGTAGTGTGTGCTATGGGAGGTGTGGGGAGCTGCAGTGAATGTTCTGCTCAGGTAGTGTGTATTATAGGAGGTGTGGGGAGCTGCAGTGATTGTGCTGCTCAGGTAGTGTGTATTATAGGAGGTGTGGGGAGCTGCAGTGAGTGTGCTGCTCAGGTAGTGTGGGTTATAAGAGGTGTGGGGAGCTGCAGTGAGTGTGCTGCTCAGGTAGTGTGTGTTATAGGAGGTGTGGGGAGCTGCAGTGAGTGTGCTGCTCAGTGTGTGTTATAGGTGGTGTGGGGAGCTGCAGTGAGTGTGCTGCTCAGGTAGTGTGTGTTATAGTAGGTGTGGGGAGCTGCAGTGAGTGTGCTGCTCAGGTAGTGTGGGTTATGGGAGGTGTGGGGAGCTGCAGTGAGTGTGCTGCTCAGGTAGTGTGGGTCATAGGAGGTGTGGGGAGCTTCAGTGAGTGTGGTGCTCAGGTAGTGTGTGTTATAGGAGGTGTGGGGAGATGCAGTGAGCGTGATGCTCAGGTAGTGTGTGTTATAGGAGGCGTGGGGAGCTGCAGTGAGTGTGCTGCTTAGATGTTGTGGGTTATAGGAGGTGTGGGGAGCTTCAGTGAGTGTGCTGCTCAGGTAGTGTGTGCTATGGGAGGTGTGGCGAGCTGCAGTGAATGTTCTGCTCAGGTTGTGTGGGTCATAGGAGGTGTGGGGAGCTGCAGTGAGTGTGCTGCTCAGATAGTGTGTGTTATAGGTGGTGTGGAGAGCTGCAGTGAGTGTGCTGTTCAGGTACTGTGTGCTATAGGAGGTGTGGAGAGCTGCAGTGAGCTTGTTGCTCAGGTAGTGTGTGTATAGGACAACCTTCCCCAAACTCCAGAACTCAAGATGTTGCTTAACTACAACTCACATTATTCTCAACTTATCTATTTCATTCATAGAATCATGGGAGTTGTAGTTCAGCAACATCTGGAGGATCGGAGTTTGGGAAAGCCTGGAATATGCGGTGAGGGAAACTGCAGTGAGCGTGCTGCTCAGGTAGTGTGTGTTATAGTAGGTGTGGGGAGCTGCAGTGAGTGTGCTGCTCAGGTAGTGTGGGTTATAGGAGGTGTGGAGAGCTGCAGTGAGTGTGCTGCTCAGGTAGTGTGGGTTATAGGAGGTGTGGGAAGCTGCAGTAAGTGTCCTGCTCAGGTAGTGTGTGTTATAGGAGGTGTGGGGAGCTGCAGTGAGTGTTCTGCTCAGGTAGTGCGTGTTATGGGAGGTGTGGGGAGCTGAAGTGAGCATGCTGCTCAGGTAGAGTGGGTTATAGGAGATGTGGGGAGCTTCAATGAGTGCGCTGCTCAGGTAATGTGTGTTATAGGAGGTGTGAGGAGCTGCAGTGAATGTTCTGCTCAGGTAGTGTGTGTTATAAGAGGTGTGGGGAGCTGCAGTGAGTGTGCTGCTCAGGTAGTGTGGGTTATGGGAGGTGTGGGGAGCTGCAGTGAGTGTGCTGCTCAGGTAGTGTGGGTCATAGGAGGTGTGGGGAGCTTCAGTGAGTGTGCTGCTCAGGTAGTGTGTGTTATAGGAGGTGTGGGGAGATGCAGTGAGCGTGATGCTCAGGTAGTGTGTGTTATAGGAGGCGTGGGGAGCTGCAGTGAGTGTGCTGCTTAGATGTTGTGGGTTATAGGAGGTGTGGGGAGCTTCAGTGAGTGTGCTGCTCAGGTAGTGTGTGCTATGGGAGGTGTGGGGAGCTGCAGTGAATGTTCTGCTCAGGATGTGTGGGTCATAGGAGGTGTGGGGAGCTGCAGTGAGAGTGCTGCTCAGGTAGAGTGGGTTATAGGAGGTGTGGGGAGCTTCAATGAGTGCGCTGCTCAGGTAATGTGTGTTATAGGAGGTGTGAGGAGCTGCAGTGAATGTTCTGCTCAGGTAGTGTGTGTTATAAGAGGTGTGGGGAACTCCAGTGCGTGTGTTGCTCAGGTAGTGTGGGTTATAGGAAGTGTGGGGAGCTGCAGTGAGAGTGCTGCTCAGGTAGTGTGGGTTATAGGAGGTGTGGGGAGCTTCAGTGAGTGTGCTGCTCAGGTAGTGTGAGTTATAGGAGGTGTGGGGAGCTGCAGTGAATGTTCTGCTCAGGTAGTGTGTGTTATAAGAGGTGTGGGGAACTGCAATGCGTGTGTTGCTCAGGTAGTGTGGGTTATAGGAGGTGTGGGGAGCTTCAGTGAGTGTGCTGCTCAGGTAGTGTGTGTTATAAGAGGTGTGGGGAACTGCAATGCGTGTGTTGCTCAAGTAGTGTGGGTTATAGGAGGTGTGGGGAGCTTCAGTGAGTGTGCTGCTCAGGTAGTGTGAGTTATAGGAGGTGTGGGGAGCTGCAGTGAGTGTGCTGCATAGATTGTGTGGGTTATAGGAGGTGTGGGAGCTTCAGTGGCAATGCTGCTCAGGTAGTGTGCTTTATAGGACGTGTGGGGAGCTGCAGTGAACGTGCTGCTTTGGTAGTGTGGGTTATATAAGGTGTGGGGAGCTTTAGTAAGAATGCTGCTCAAGTAGTGTGTGTTATAGGAGGTGTGGGGAGCTGCAGTGAATGTTCTGCTCAGGTAGTGTGTGTTATAAGAGGTGTGGGGAACTGCAATGCGTGTGTTGCTCAAGTAGTGTGGGTTATAGGAGGTGAGGGGAGCTGCAGTGAGTGCTGCTCAGGTAGTGTGGGTTATAGGAGGTGTGGGGACCTTCAGTGAGTGTGCTGCTCAGGTAGTGTGTGTTATAAGAGGTGTGGGGAGCTGCAGTGAGTGTGCTGCATAGATTGTGTGGGTTATAGGAGGTGTGGGAGCTTCAGTGGCAATGCTGCTCAGGTAGTGTGCATTATAGGAGGTGTGGGGAGCTGCAGTGAACGTGCTTCTTTGGTAGTGTGGGTTATATAAGGTGTGGGGAGCTTTAGTAAGAATGCTGCTCAAGTAGTGTGTGTTATAGGAGGTGTGGGGAGCTGCAGTGAACATGCTGCTTGGGTAGTGTGGGTTATAGGAGGTGTGGGAAGCTTCAGTGAGCATGCTGCTCAGGTAGTTTGTGTTATAGGAGGTTTGGTGAGCTGCAGTAAGCGTTCTGCTCAGGTAGTGTGTTGTAGATGGTGTGGAGAGCTGCAGTGAGGGTGCTGCTCATGTAGTGTGTGTTATATGAGGTGTGGGGAGCTGCAGTGAGTGTGCTGCTCAGGTATTGTGTGTTATAGGAGGTGTGAGGAGCTGCAGTGTGTGTGCTGCTCAGGTAGTGTTGGTTACTGGAGGTGTGGGGAGCTCCAGTGAGAGTGCTGCTCAGGTGGTGTGGGTTATAGGAGGTGTGGGGAGCTGCAGTGAGTGTTCTGCTCAGGTAGTGCATTTTATAGAAGGTGTGGGGAGCTGCAGTGAGTGTGCTGCTCAGGTAGTGTGAGTTATAGGAGGTGTGGGGAGCTGCAGTGAATGTTCTGCTCAGGTATTGTTTTCTTAGAGGTGTGGGGAGCTGCAGTGAGTGTGCTGCTTAGATTGTGAGGGTTTTAGGAGGTGTGGGGAGCTTCAGTGACAATGCTGCTCAGGTAGTGTGTGTTATAGGAGCTGTGAGGAGCTGCAGTGAATGTGCTGCTTGGGAAGTGTGGGTTATAGAAGGTGTGGGGAGCTGCAGTGCGTGTGCTGCTCAGGTAGTATGTGTTATAGGGGGCGTGGGGAGCTGCAGTGATTGTGCTGCTCAGGTAGTGTGTATTATATGAGGTGTGGGGAGCTGCAGTGATTTTGCTGCTCAGGTAGTGTGTTATAGGAGGTGTGGGGAGCTGCAGTGCGTGTGCTGCTTAGTAGACATGTGCAATTTGTTTCATTCTGGGCAATTCGGACATTTGGATACTTCCGAATGTCCTAATAGCTGAATTGCCAAAGTCCCGAAGTTCTGAAATTGCTGAATTTTCGAAGTGTCGAAGTTCTGAAGTGTCGAAGTTCCGAAGAGTCGAAGTTCCGAAGAGTCGAAGTTCCGAAGAGTCGAAGTTCCGAAGAGTCGAAGTTCCGAAGAGTCGAAGTTCCGAAGAGTCGAAGTTCCGAAGTGTCGAAGTTCCGAAGTGTCGAAGTTCCGAAGTGTCGAAGTTCCGAAGTGTCGAAGTTCCGAAGTGTCGAAGTTCCGAAGTGTCGAAGTTCCGAAGTGTCGAAGTTCCGAAGTTCCGAAGTTCCGAAGTTCCGAAGTTCCGAAGTTCCGAAGTTCCGAAGTGTCGAAGCACAGTTTTGCCAAAGTACTAATATACCTACCCAGTGGAAGAATTAAAAATGTTACACTGTATACGTTTAAATAAAAAGTATACAAAAAAAGCCAGGATTCAGCTGTAAGCATTTGCAACACTTACAACAATCAAGTAACACACATTCATATAAAATGTAAGTTACTTAGCTAGTCAATGGAATGACAGGAATGAATAAGTTCCCACGGTATTAGAGAGCTATCTACTAAAAGGCTGAAATACCTAAATTGGTCTTTCAGCCAAATTTACTGATACTGAGTAAATATTACTTAGTAAGAGTAAATTATGCCCCTACTCGCTATACCGCAAGTAGGGGCATGTCTTGTAAACAGTGAGCAGTGAGTCATAACTCTTTGATTGGTTACTTTCAATTAACCAATCAGTGTTGTTATGAGTCAAATTACACAGCGTGGGAAAATTCCAAAGAACTTTCCTACGCTGTGCAAAATGACACAGAGCACTCTGATTGGCTGGATTTTAAGCTAACCAATCAGAGTGCTGTGACAGGTAAATGTAGAGATTTAATTGTCAGTCTCTTAATTTACCTGTCAGATCACTCTGATTGGATGGCTTAAACCAACCAACCATAGTGCTCTGAGCCTAAATGCAGGGTGGGGCAAGGCTTTATAATCCTTCCCCGCCCTGTAGAGCTCAGTCTGCGCAGAGCCCTCCATGGGTGATGATGGATTATATTTTTTGCGCTCTGTTTTTTTTTCTTCAAAGTTTGCCGGTCATTATGGATTTTTATTTGACCTTTTTTGGGGCTGAAAAAAGAGGATGTTAGAAAAAATAAGACATCAAATGGTATTTTTTTTAGCTACCTAGTTAATGGTCCCCCCTCACTATTTTTAGGGTGAGGGAGGTAGGTAGGGGTTAAATAATTGTTTGAGGACCCCTAGTCACCTGTGGGGGGTAATATTTTTATAACCCGCCCCAGGTGACTCAGGGGTGGGGACCAGGGGGGAGGACAATAGGTCCCCCCTTGTATGTATTTAGAGCCCCCACCCACCGCTCAAGGGTGGGAGTCTGGGGGAAAGACTATAGGTCCCCCTTATTGGTATTTAGGGTCCCCACCCACTGCTCAGGGGTGGGGACAGGGGGGAGGACTATAGGTCCCCCCCTTATTCTAATTTAGGGCCCCCACATGCCGCTCAGGGTTGGGGGCCGGGTGGAGGACAATAGGTCCCCCCATTATTTTACTTTAGGGCCCCCACCCCCCACCACTCGGGGCGGAACCAGCCTTGCCACTGGGCATTGGAGAAGACTGATTGCCAGCCTCCTGCCATGTGACTATGGCCCCTGTGATGTATTGCCTGCTCTCCTGTACTGCTGAGGTTTGCTACCAACTAGGTGGATTTGGCTATGGAGCTTGTCTAGTGCCCTCTGTTGGTAGCAACCGCAATATGCACTACCTGAATAGCAAGACTAGTTAATTTGCATATTCGAGTAGATTTGCATATTGCTAATTCTGCAGGAATGTGAGATATTTTCTGTTAATTATTGTCTCCCCCACCTCTTTAAAAATATGCCATTGTGTTATAATAAGTCACTGTATGTTGCCTGCTATGATTTGACTGTTTGTAATGTTATTGAGTTTTCACAGCAATGTTAATGTAATTAATGTAATGATGGGCTAGTCCCAAGGAAAATAAAGTTTTAGAGCTTGTTCCTGTCTTGCTCTCGGAAGGAGTCTACGGTGGTTATGGTGTCAGCGGGAGTGCTTGGAGCCCTCTGTAAGCGCTATGAGCCTCCTTCAACGGAGGTACCCAGTCAGGGTGCCAGGTGATCCGTTACAACCCCTTTTTTATTTTAGGGCCCCAACCTCATGGGTGCGGGCCGGAGGGGAGGACAATAGGTCCCCCCCTCCCTGTTTTTCTGATTTAGGCCCTTTTTTGTGGCTGCTCAGGGGTTAGGGCCAGGGGGGACAATAGGTCCCCTTTATTTTAAAAGATCCCACTCGCTCAGCATGGGTGGGGGCTTTGGAGGCTTTGCCCCCTTTTTTTTTTTTTTTTAATGGTATAGCGAGTAGGGGCAACATTTTCTAATACTAAGTAATTTTTAGGTCTTTCAGCCTTTTGGTAGATAACTCCCTAACACCATGGGGATTGGGGAGTTATCTACTAAGTGGCTGTAAGAGAAGTCCCAAAGTTCCGAAATTACGAAATTGCCGAACCGAACAGAAGTTCGGAATGCTGAACCGAACCGAAAATTTTCCCCATGCACATCCCTACTGCTCAGGTAGTGTGTGCTATAGGAGGTGTGGGGAGCTTTAGTGAAAATGCTGTTCAGGATTTGTGGGGAGCTGTAGACCTTATGCTGCTCAGATAGTGTTAGTAGCTCTTGACTCCCAAATACATGTATTTACAGGGTTATGGTTTTTAATAGGATGTGAATTCTCATTAGGTCATTCGTTGAAACCATGATTTTAAGTGGGATGTTTAAAACCTGCCCCCCTCCCTCCCCAACAGCGTTTATACCATCTAAAACCACCATCTGCCATCAATATCCAAGGTCACCTGCATTTTAAATTTGAACTGAGAATGGTCTAGAGATTTGTTTCGCCTTTTGAAACAGCAACTAGATGCATACTTGCAAAAACTGAATATTCAAGGATATCATTTTTCAATGTAGGGCATAGGCGTGCGCACCAGGTGGGCTGGGTGTGCCAGGGCAAACCCTAATCCCCGCGGCAGGCGCTATGTGCCTCCCTCTGTGGGCCTCTTTGATCTCCCTCACCTAACCACAGGCAGGGAGGGAGGCAGGAGAGGACCTGGGGAGCTCTTGCCAGCGGCAGCGCTCAGATCTCCCCTCTGGGGCTAGAGTTCACTCTCCACTGGACCACCAGGGATGGCAGCAGCATGGCCCCCCCTCCCTACATAAGGTAAGAAGGGAGGGGGGATATTAACTAAACAGCCCCCCCACCCCACACATTACACACAAACAGCACACACACACATACATCACCCTCACACTAACAGCACCCTTACACATACACGCACACACACACACACACACACACACACACACACACACACACACACTAACAGCACCCTTACACACACACACACACACACACACACACACTAACAGCACCCTTACACACACATACAGCACTCTTCCACACACATACAGCACTCTTACACACACATACAGCACCCTTACACACACATACAGCGCCCTTACCCACACAGCGCCCTTACACAAACAGCGCCCTTACACACACAGCACCTTCACACAGATACACACACATCGCCTGCACACACACAGCACCTTCACATACACACACAGCGCCCACACACACACTGCACCCTCGCACACAACGCCCTTACACACACACAGTGCCCGCACACATAGCACCTATACACACACACACACAGCACCCTCACACACAGCAGTATATGCGTGTGTGTGTGTATATATATCTTTGTGTATATATATATATATATATATTTATATATATACGCGGCGTGTGTGTTTGTGCTTTAGGGTGCACACCCTTATACAATAGGGTAATAACTGATGTAGGGTAATAACTGCTTGATCCAAGGATAAATGACTGCCATTCTGGGGTCAAGAAGGAATTTGTTTCCTAGTTTGTTGCAAAATTGGAAGTGCTTCAAACTAGGTTTATTTTCCTTCTTTTGGATCAACAGCAAAAAACAAATGTGAGGAAGGCTGAACTTGATGGACACAAGTCTCTTTTCAGCTATGTAACTGTGTATTAATTGTTCTTGCAACTGTAGCTAAAAGAGTTTGCTTTATTTTTTTATTCCATGTGCTATTGGCAGGCATTATGTTCAGATTCCATCTGGAGTTCAGGAGTGTGAACAACAAATAAAGCCACAAACTGTGCAATTATCATTATTCCGTTTATTTGGAGCAGGGGTGAGGCTCAGAATGTGCTGCCATAGTTTCTCTTTATTCTAAATCCTTGTTTCTTTTTCTTAATCTATTTACAGTGAATTAAAGTATTTTACATTGTAATATCCCTTGAAAACAGGCCAAACAGAATTAACTGGGACATTTTAAAGCTACCATGAACCTACCTAAACGTCGGGCTTCTATACCTACTGACTGATGTGAAACAAAAAAAGCGCAATTTACTTAAAGGGACACTATAGTCACAAGAACAACTACAGCTTCATTTAGTTGTTCTGATGTGTATATCCAATCCCTGCATGCTTTTAAATGTAAATGTGAATGTGACAGAACTATCCGTCAGTAAACACTGCCTTTTTTGCGAAAAAGAGGTTTAGGTTCTAGATATACACCTGCAATGAGACTCAGATATTTATAATCGGAAGAAATAATTATTTTAGTTACAATTATAAGCATTTAAATAGCAAATTGGAATGTTAGTGTTTTGCACAGAAACGCGTTGGACATTACTCACCATGTCCTTTGAAGACTCTGTCAACTGTCGGCAGCTGTCCTCGGCCACTAAAATCATCGGCTTGGTCTATAAGGGCTTCTTTAATAGTTTGGTAGCCAGAAAGAATAATAACTGGCCGGGATCCAAAATAGATGGTGTACACCGAGCCATACTTCTCAGCCAGCTGTAAAGGGAATTTTTTAGTTTTATTTCATTATCATTATGGTAAAAGAAACATTATGAAGCATTAGAAGAGTTTTGTTAATAAACCCCTGTTCTTACTGTGTAACAAATGTCTTGAAAACATTAATGTTTCTAGTGAGGAAGTGCAGTAGTGGCTATGGTACAAGGAGTGACCTGGCAATACCCCCCACCCCCCAGTGCAAGCGGTCACACAATTTGAAACATAGAATGTGACGGCAGATAAGAACCATCCGGCCCATCTAGTCTGCCTAATTTTCTAAATACTTTCATTAGTCCCTGCTAAATTTGCTAAAGGTTTGGGGTCTGCTGGACGCCTGTCGATACCATTGCTACTGTCAGAAGCTTCCTTCACTGAGCTAAGACTGGCAGGGCAAAGTCATCTAACACTCAGCCAATGAACTGTCAAGAAATAACAGAAGGTCCAAGTAGGATCTTCCTGCTCTCACTTCTGGCTGTAGAGACACAAAGAGCGACATCTCGCTGTCCTCAAATACGAAGTCAAATTGATTTGAGATTTCCCTCAACATTATTTATTGTAATCATCAATTTTATAACAAGATACAGAGGCTCATATTGCATAACCCTTTCTTTACTGTCCACCAATAGCAGCAAAGAATACAAACAGAATGAAAAAACAATGAACATACAGTAACATAGGCCCCTCCCTGCACAGGTCCCAGTATAATAGGCAGCACTTCGCTTCCATTTCCCTCTTTCTTTGCTGCTCCAAAGATAAGTACAGCTTACATTTTTACTCCTATATATTACTTATTTATTCAGTGATTTATTGTTATTGATATTATTATTTATTGTCATTTATTAATATATTGTTTCTTCTCTGTTGATAGATTCAATATTATTATTTTATTTTATCCTATTAGGAATGTTTTTTCTCCGTTTAATTATTTATGTTTGTTTATTACTATGTATGTATTGTTGTCTCCCAGGGTTCCAGACCTTCTTTGTGAGATAGTTAATTTGTGTTGTTCTCACTTTATTTTCCCTGGTTACTCTTATCTCCTTTTCAGTCTCTTATCTTTTCTCGCCGTTTCTGGCTCCATCTCTCCCTCTCACTGCCTTTGGCACCATTTTGTGCTTCATTCTCCTTTCTGTTCGGCTGTTTTGGTGCATGAATCTCGCCCGTTCAGCTAAATTCATCGCAAACACATGCCGTTCGTTATTTTTTACTGGTATATAGCATCATTCGCCTATCTGCCGCGTTCTACTAAATTTGTTCGAACGGCTGTTTTTTTCCATTTATCTGTTTTATTTACACAAATTCGTCTATTTTGACAAACGTTCGGTTCTTTCTATCGACAAATTCACAGGTTTTTGCCGCAAATCTCGTGAGATTCTCGGCGGCTACTTTCTGACTTCCCGTCTCTCTACCTCATGTGTGTGTGTGCCACTGGTCTGGGCCCTGGTGAGATATCGTTCATTTTCTCCATAGTTTTGGTGACTAACCCTTACTACTTTGTTATGTTAGCTAATAGGGATATTGTGCCTTCCTGCTCCCCACCCTCTGGGGAGATAGATACCCCATTATCTCTGGGAGAGACCCCTGTCCCCTCAGGCTCACCACCAACTCTGGCAGACAGGCCCATCCACCCTGAAGGGGACCAATTCTTGGCACTACAGCGCTCGGTGACAGATGCCATTATGGCAGCCATGGGGTCCACGTCCTCTACCCTCTCCCATACCATCTCCCAGGCCCTCCTGCCACATCCTTAGGATGCACACATGTCAGGTTCCATGACGCCTCTCCCGCGTCCCGCTGTGGACCCATCTGGGGATGCACCCAAGAAGGCGACCCATAAGACTAAACACCCCTCTCCCTTTGCCTCCAGAACTATTAAGACTGGCATACCTATGGTCGCCCCAGAAAGCGTGTACCATCCACACAAAAGAGCCTTTCCGCACCAGGCAGAATGGGCGTGGCTATGGAAATGTGCCAGAGCACAACTTGAGAGTGACTCCAACTCAGAAATCGGGTCAGGTGAGGAGGCTATGATTGAGTCAGATGATGACTCTGATGTTGATACCGCTGAGCTGGGCCTTGACCTCCTTCCCTCTGCTCAGGCAGAGATGTCCGGAGGCGACGCAGGGGCGCTTCACCCCGCAACTGCGGGGTCCACCCTCTTGGATCCATTGGGAGAACTTCTCTTCGACCCGGATGAGCTACACCATCCGAGGTCAGCGCAGTGGCTCCCAGCAGACCATGTAGCCAAGAACCTCAGTAAAGCGGCATGGAACAAATTGAGGGCAGAGTGTCCGAGGCCTATGGTGCCAAATAAAGTCTGGAATACCCAAAAATGACCCAATTCCTGACTTAATTGGACTGGAATCCACATAAGGGCCTAGACTCTGCCCTAAAGTCATGCCAGGATAAGCACTTAGACGTTTTTGGCCCACTGGCAAAACTTTTCAAAGACCTGGTTGGGTCCAAAGGGCTATTTGTATTGCCAGTAGTGTCAATACCTCCCTCTCTATTGAATGGCGTAAAGCCATTTTATTCAAGATAAAGCCTAAACTGGCCAACCTTGCCCTCACAGAGGCTGGGAAGGATGCCCAAGGTTTACTATTTGATGACTCCTTAATTAAAGACCTGGAACGCTTTGTATTGGCATTTACAGCCCTTGACAAGGCCCAAACCTCCATGAGATGGGTATTCCAGGGAAGGTCTCTCCAGGGCCGGCAGATCTAGGAGCCATCTGTCTGGCCGGTCCTACTTTCAGTCCCGTGGCTCAGGACGAGGCTCCTTTCAGCACCGCTCCAACTTCCAGGAGACGAGCACCCGTTCCCCATTCTTCCCATTACGCGGACGCCCGTGGTGATCCAGAGGTTTCCGTGGTAACACCGGTTCCAGATGACCTTATGGGGAGTTTACACATACCTCCTGTTTCTTCTTATGTTTATGTAGGGGGCAGACTCCAAAATTTTTTCCCAGCCTGGGCACAGATAACTTCCGACCCCTGGGTACTAAACACTATTCGCGAGTTCCACGTAGACCTTGTAGTGAACCCTGTAAGTATCCTTCTCCCTCCGGTATCGCAGGTTGATCAACGACAAGCTATCCTCGCTCCTCGCCAAGAGAGCAATAGAACGGGAACCCCCGGGCTCCACAGGAGTCGTAAGCAGTATTCCTGGTGGAAAAGAAGGGCGCCCAAATGTGCCCAGTCATAAACCTGCGCCCACTCAATGCCATGGTGAGGTACTGCAATTTCCCATCAATTGAGAGACCTACTCCTTCATGGGGACTGGTTGGCGAAGCTGGATCTCAAGGATGCATTCCTCACAGTGCCTATAGCCACAGAATCCCGAGATCTCTTGCATATCCATTGGCGGAAAGAGACTTGGAGGTTCACCTGCCTTCCCTTTGGCCTTTCATCGGCACCATGGTGCTTTACCAAGCTGCTGCGCCCAGCAATGGCCTGGCTATGCAGTCGAGGCATTTGTCTAATCATATACTTAGACGACATGCTGCTCATGGCCAGGAATGCTCCATACTTCTTGCGCACCTGCGGCTGGCGGTGAACCTACTCTCCCGCCTAGGTTTCATTATCACCCGGGAAAAGTTGTGCCTGACTCCCGCCACTCATATGGAATTCTTGGGATTCCTAGTGGATACAGAGACGGACACTCTGAGCCTTCCGATGTCCAAGACTTGTTCGATACGCAAGGAGCTCCGTAGAGCTCTCATACGGCCGTAACTCACCTTGCGGCAACTGGCGCGCCTCATCGGCCTCCTCACATCCTCCATTCAGGCAGTGTTCCCGGGTCCGCTCCACTACCGCGCACTGCAAAGCCTGCAAAATAGCTCACCTGAGGGCCAGCGCATCGTACGCGGACCTGGTGTCGCTAGACAACGAGACAAAGGACGAACTGCGAAATGGTGGATCCTCAACCTATCCGCTTGGAACGGCAGGGCGATCTTCGGCTCCATGCCTGAGTGCACCATCAACTCAGATGCGAGCCTCCATGGCTGGGGGCTCATTGCGCAGGTATGTCGACAGGGGGTCGCTAGTCAGAATCCGAATCCCGACTGCACATCAACGCACTGGAACTCTTGGCAGGCTCCTTCACGATCCGCAGCTTCGCGAGGGACCGGGCTCATACATGCATCCGCCTCCGCATGGACAACGTCTCCACGGTGAGGTATGTCAACCACTTGGACATTACTCAGTCTGCGGTTCTGGCCAGATTGGCAAAAGACTTTTGCTTAGACCGGAACCTGGTGGTCCAAGCGGAATACCTACCAGGACTACACAACATCCAGGCGGACTGGGGTTCATGACATCTATCGGACTCCAGCGACTGGAAATTGGACACGAACGTGTTCTCCAGTATATTGTCTCTTTGGGACCCCTTTGCTATAGACCTATTCGCATCCCGGCTCAACACCCACCTCCCGCGATTCTTCAGCTGGCGGATGGACCCGGCGGCAGAGGCAGTGGACGCCTTCCTGCAGGACTGAAGCGGAGGCCTCCTATATGCCTTACCCCTGTTCTCCATGATCCCTAGCCCCCTTCTACACTCCTGCAGATACCAGGCTAAGCTGGTCCTAGTGACCCCTTTCTGGGAAAAACAATCGTGGTTCCCTCAGCTTCTTGGGATGACAGTGTGGGATGAACTGCTACTGGATCCGATAGGGTGTTGCCACCCTCTCCTGTTAGAAGGTTCCCTCCCGCTCCTGGCGTGGTGGATTTCAGGGGACCCTAGGAGGTCCAGGGAGTTTCAGACACTACTAGACGTCTGCTGGCGGAGGCATGGGCTCCCGGCACTAGATGGGCATATGGGTCAGCTTGGACTGGTTGGTGCCTGGCTAGGGACATGGATCCCTTTTCAGCCCCTGTGACCACGGTCCTACAGTTCCTGACTTCCCTCTTTGAAGCAGGTAAGGCCTACAGGCTATCTCCTCACTGCATCAGGGTTTTGATGGCTGCCCGGCGGGACAGCACCCCCTGGTGTGTCGGCTCCTCAAAGATTCTCACCTTTCCCGGCCGACCAGACCATGTTACACCGCAACCTGGGATGTATCGGTGGTATTATCCTTCCGCGCTCTCCCTACGACAACTATCAGCCAAGTTGGTCTGTTTGTTTTGTCTCATCTCCTGAAAAGGGTCTCGGATGTCCGAGCACTGGATTTTGATGCCAGATCATATACCACAGAAGGAGTAACATTCAATATCAGTAGACGCACCAAAACATCTATTAGGTCAATATCTTATCCGAGTTTCCCCACTACGCCGGCACTGTGTCCAGTGGCTTGCCTCCGGGAATTTAAGGATTGCACCAAGCTACACCGTTCCGCATCCTCTCCCCATCTGTTTTTATCCATCCGTCCTCCGTTTAACCCCGTCACTAGCACCACTTTGTCTCGCTGGGTTAAATGGCTACTCTCTCAAACCGAAACAGGAGAACAAACTAAAAAAGATGGTCCCATGTGATACAATACATGTTAACAGTGGTATTCACAATTGAATTTCAAATAGAAGGCTAAAATAGCCGATCTGAAAACATAGATTACAGGGAGAATTTTTCCAGCTCAGCTATTTTTAACCCTGATATTATGCAGGAGGAGCAGAAAAAATATAACAACCTATATATATTTTTTAAATTAAATATGTAATATTTAAGTATATAACAAATAGTAACCACCCGGGTGCTGCCGAGCGGTGAAAGAGGTAAACAAACATTAATGTTTTGACCCTCCTGGGTTTTTATCAAGATACATACTGTGGAACTAAACATAATATTTATAGAATAAAACTAATTGCCAATGCAAGTGGAAATTCTGTATGAGGATCCCACAATGCTAGTGGAACAGGTGGAATTGACAGTATAGACTTCATACTGAACAATAACTTCTTTTGGTATGGGGAAGATATATACCTACAGGTTAATGGTACCGCTATGGGGACCAGGTTCGCCTCGAGCTATGCCAATATCTTTATGGCCCACTGGGAAAATCTGTTCATATGGCAAGGCCACCCGTGGGGGGCCAACCTGGTCTTCTATAGACGGTACATCGATGACTGCTTCTTTATCTCGATAGGAAAGGAGGCAGACCTGTTAGATTTTCTCTCATACATCAATAGGAATGAGTATAATTTATCCTTCACATATAAATATAGCTTTACGGACATAGACTTCCTAGATCTGATCCTAGATACGGACCAACACATTTTGAAGTCTAAGACCTTCTTTAAAAGAGTAGATGTCAACAGCTTCATTTTGACTTCTAGCTGCCATTATCCATCATGGTTATCCAGTGTTCCATTTAGCCAATTTATAAGAGTCAAGAAGAACTATACAGACCCAGAGGTATGTGGTTTACAACTTCAAAAGGTGAAACAACAATTCACAGAGAAAAGTTATGATGTAGAATTATTAGATACAGCCCTCATGAGAATAGAAACCATAGAACGTTCCACACTTTTGGATAAAAAAACAGGACAATGCTAAGCAATATAAGTACACTGGTGACCTATGCCCCCTAGTGCTCAATTACAGTGCACAAACACATTTTTTTTTTTTTTTTAAAAGAGTGTGCAAAATCACTGGCACTTGTTACGCCAGGACCCCATACTAGCTCCGTATTTACCCATAAAACCAAAAATAATCTTCAGGGGAGCACCCACGTTAAAGAGCAGATTTGTACATAGCTACAATAAGCTGAAGAAAAGGAAGCACTTTTTAAGTGATGAGAAAGGCTATTTCAAATGTGGAAACTGAAACATATGCAAACTAACAAGCACTAGAGGGAAGAACTGCATGACCTTTCAGTCCTTGGTGACAAAGGAAATATTTGATATTAAAGAATGCATTACGTGCAATACCAAACAGGTTATCTATATGTTGGAGTGCCCGTGTGACCTCCAATATGTGGGTCAAAAAAAAAAGAACATTAAAAATCAGTCTTAGAGAGCATGTTTACAACATCAGAAGAGGTTTCGAGAAACACTGTCTGTACAGCCACTTCAAAGTACATCACAATAGTGATCCGGCACTACTCACATATTGTGGTATTAAGAAATTAGCAAGCCATCAAAAAAAAAAGAATATAGACAAGAGTCTGTCCGATCTTTATATAGAATTTTACAATCTTGCTAAAGCCAATAAGCTATTTATTTCTGACATGAGAGCATCAGCTATTAAAATCTGCCAAGAAAAGATAAATGCACAGATCAAAAACAGGATAGAACGTAATCTAAATAAACTTAATATTAAATATTATTATAAGAATAACCATGTTGACTTAATGCTAACAAATAAATTAAAGAAAAAAAAGGACTGAGCAAAATATCTCCAAATTAGGAGATGGAACAAACTTTATCTATAAACCAGATGAAATTGACAGTAAATTTAGGTATTTTTATGAAAAATTTTATAATTTGAATAAGTCTCCTGATATAGGTTCGTTGGAGAAATACTTAGAAAAATCTAATTTGTTAAAAATATCATATGACCAAAAAGAAAGACTTAATAGAATTATATCTCAGAATGAAGTTGAATTAGCAATTGATAAGCTTGTTAATAGAAAAGCCCCTGGTCCGGACGGGTATACGAACTCGTTCAACAAGGTTGTTAAAAAACAACTTCTCCCGTTGTTAACGAACACCTTTAATGAAATGGCGACTAAAGGGTCTGCCTCTGTAGACCTATTAAGGACACATATCACTCCGATTTTGAAACAAGGTAAAATCCCCCATGAAGTGAGTAACTATCGTCCCATTTCTTTGGTTAATGTTGACGTTAAACTTTATGCCGCAATTTTAGCGGAACGATTAAAAACAGTATTGCCATCACTCATCCATCAAGATCAGATAGTCTTAATGTTGGGGAGGCACTCATTTAATAATACACGTAGGGTCCTGAATCTGCTGGAGTGGGCTCGGGCTAAGGGAACCCCCCTAATGACCCTGTCGGTGGATGCTGAAAAAGCCTTTGACAGGGTCGGGTGGGGGTTTTTGAGGAGAACTCTCTCACAATTCGGTTTTGAGGGGTGGTTCATGGATGCAGTTGGGGCTATTTATTCGAACCCTCAGCTCGTATAGTAACTCGTGATATGCTCAGACTGGTTCAGTATTAATAATGGGACAAGGCAGGGGTGCCCTATTTCTCCCCTACTATATGTGTTATCAATAGAACCTTTGACGAATAATATCAGACAAAATGATAGGATTAGAGGAATGGGTACACAAGATGATGAATGGAAGATATGTTTGTATGCAGACGATATTCTAATTTCTATTACAGAGCCCCATGTTTCCCTCCCATATTTAATGCAAGAATTTGATAACTATAGTAGTGTCTCAAACTATAGCTTGAATATGAATAAAACAATAGCTATGTCTATTAATATACAAAGAGACAAATTAACATTATTAAAGAAAGATTTTGATTTTAAATGGACGGAAAATGAGTTTTAATATTTAGGGGTGATTATATCTGCAGATACAAAAAGGACTATGGAAATTAATTTTTTGAAATTGTTAAAAGAAACTAACACCCTATTAAAAGAATGGAGAGTGCATGAAATCTCCTGGTGGGGAAGGATCAACACCATTAAAGCCTACATAATCCCAAAATGGGTTTATCTCTTTGGGATGCTCCCTCTCTCGATATCTACACACTGGTTAAGTATGCTACAAAGTAGTATTACATCTTATATCTGGAGAGGGAAAAGACCAAGAATTAATACATACACCCTATCTAGGAAAGCCCAACAGGGGGGATTAGGATACCCCTTAATTTCCCAAATATATCAGGCTAATATGCTGGTACATGCCAGCAATCTCCAATTAAGTGATTCTAAAAATCAAGCTTGGTATAAGATCGAAGCAGCTAGAACTGGATTAGATAATCTTGAATTTCTCCTTTGGAGAGAAGCAAGTCAGAATAATCAAATGGCTGAGATTACATCTCAATATCCTCTATCTTTATTACAAACACTAAAAAAAAGGAATATTATAAAGAAAAAACTAAAAATCAACAAAAAACTTTATGCGAACTTGGGTTTAAGCTCTTTAGAACACTATATGCTGGAGATTAATCTGGTAAACTGGTATAAAGATCCTAATCTCAAGATAAAAGATCTTTATAATGAACAACAATTAAAAAGCTTCGAAGCTCTTAAAGATATGCTGGATTTACCCCCTAGAGAAATATTTAACTATCTTCGTATAAAGAGCTATCTTAAAGATAATTTATTAGTCTTAGACGGCCAATTTGGAAAACTGTTTGGGAATTTTTTTTTCAGCTTGAGGGCAAAAAAGGTGTTCTCTCATGCGATAGAATTAATAAAACTTAAGGGTAATCCAGATATCCCTGACGCTTTAACTAAATGGGAAAATGATTTGGCAATTTCTATTCCATTTAACATTTGGTGTAAATCCTTTATGATGACTAAAAAAGCTATACACTGTTTAAATATTTTAGAGACCTTTGCCAAAATTATGCACAGATGGTACTTGGTACCGACTAGATTAGCAAAAATATCCAACTCTTATCCGTCAATTTGCTGGCGGTGTTTCCAACAAGACGGCTCTATGCTCCATATCTGGTGGGCTTGTCCCAGAATTAAGCCTCTGTGGAATATTTCATTCAATTTAATATACAGGATCAGAGGCCCTAGACTGGAGCATAAAGCAGAAATTGCCCTTCTCCATATTATGGGTGAAGAAATAAAGGATGCTCGCGAAATTGTGATTATACATTGTTTATTAGCAACTAAAATTCTTATTGCGAGATTCTGGAAAAGTACTTTGATCCCCAATAGAGACCAAGTTATAGCCCAATTATTATATCAACTAGAGATGGAAAAAGGGATCATCCTTATGAATGATTACCCTAATGTTGAGATTCTGACGTTATACTCCAATCTTGTTGATATGACTAAAGGGCTGATATGAAACATCTGGACAAATGTAATAGATTATCCATAGACTTTTCCGAAACCCAGTAATGGATATTGTCTTATGGGCTCTATGGCCATATTCTGACCATATATTGGTAATAGTGCTACTCCTTGCTTATATTCCTTTTTTTTTTTCTTTCTTTTTTTTTTTTCTCTCTTTTTATTATGGAACTCACGACCTGTTATTTTATGTCATTATCTCTGACTAGTTATATTTGTCTTATATGTTTTGTCTCTTTGGGTAGTGGGTTTCTCAGAAATGTGATGACTCGACTTATTCATATTGTAATTCAAACCTATATGCATTGGAAGAGTTATTTCTTAGATATATATGACTTAATCCGATATACCCTATGTGATGTAGTCGTTACCGAGAAAGGTTTTTTTTTTTTTTGTAACACCTCTCTCGGTTGTCATATTGTATTTTCTTTTTCGTCTTTGTCTTTTTATAAAACTTAATAACAAAGAATTTATAGAACAGAAAGTAGAAGAGCCATGGAGGGGAGGTGAATTGAGCAAAATCCTAACATAGCGGGACATGTTCTGGATTTATAGCCTGAAAACCCTGGCACCTTTAGGTCTGAATGCAGAATTGGAATTAGCGAATATATTATGATATAGTAGTAGCCAGGGTGCTACGATATGGATGAGATTCTATAGCACCTATAGCTGACTTGCTCCCCATTTATATATGTTCACAGTAGTTGGATTCTTTGCCATCTGTAGTTAATTTGTATTTTTTATCTTATCTTTATTTTTGTTGTATTGTGCACTACAGACTTAGTTCTTGCTCCATGACACGGAAGGTACCTGTCAATGTGCCTTTGCCACAAGAATAGGCTTTTTTGTTTTGTTCTTACTTTATTTTATGTCATTCTCTTCCCCTTTTTCCCATATTCCTTCTATAAAGGCATATAAGAAGGAGAATATGTATATATTTTTAAGTTGACCACGAATTCTTCAATATCTGAATATACTTCCAATAAGGAACGATTGTCTCGTAATCATAATTTACTTGCCTAAATAATAGAGACCTGTACTTGATTTACACGATCCATCTATACATAAAATATCAGAACTCAATTTTATTTGGTACATGAAGCATACCCCTCTTGGGGATAAGATAGGTTATCACTGTACAAAATATGTATGGGTAGGTGAAATCCCCGTTTAGTTTTATACAGCTCAAAAAATCTTTATAGACACGAGTGGCAGTGTTTAAAAAGCACTGAACTAAACGGCAAATCTAAGATTGAGTAAATGTGGTGGTCTCTTCCACATTCCTGATCGTTTAAAACATTTTGTATATACAGCAAAACGTAGGTTACATCTGTTTCAACTAACAGTGTTGCGTCCTCAATATAAACATATCTCTAGAAATAATTTGGTAGGTCTAACAGAGAAAGGTTAGATAACTTGGGAAATATTGAATTAGCTAACACTGAAAACATCTAGGTTTTCAAGGTAGGAAATGAGGAGTGTCCTTAGAAATAACTGAGCACCGATAACAACGATAAGGGACAATACGAAATTAAACCTTATAAAACGATCGTCAAGTAGGGAACATTGAAAATATGAATGACACAGTATATGATCTCCTGTATGTTTTATTTTGTATTTTATTTGTATTTTATTGTATTTTGGTCCTTTGGCTGCCTCTATGCTATTGCTCTTGGACCCTAATTGCCAGGAATTTAACACCATCTTCCAGGAGTTCCATAAGTGTATGGAGACACGCCAATTTTATGCCTTCTATGTGTAAGTGCAACCAATAAATGTGATTGTTTATTATATCAACAAACTTCACTATATTTGATTTCCTTTATTTTCACATGTTTTACTGGAGGATATAACAGCTCATATCCATCATACTACCCCTGAGAGGGTGACAAGCCTGATCTTACCTTCATTTGTGAGTGTATCTACATTTATATTTACTCACACTATTTGCTCCATACTATTTTACGCTATGTTACCTATCTGATTTTTATACGATTATATCCACGGATATTCGACTTGAATTCAGGTTGTTTCAATTTAAAATATTCTACGTATTCTGGGTGTTCTCCACTTTTTTTGTACAGTATATGATTGCCTGAATCAATTGTAGAGATGTACAATGTATTTAACACAAAGATATTAACGTTTATTATATTGACAGCAATATGTATTTTATGTGTATTTTATTGTTTAAAAAAAATATATATTGTTTCAAGAATATTATAATTGTAATGTGCAACAGCTCTTAATATGACACTTTGTACATACGTTTTAATGTTTTATATACTGCTAGTAGAATGCTACCATTTTCTAATGTGAGCATATGCCTTTAAAGACCTTTAAATCTGCTTGCCCGGTAAATTATAAAACCGCCAAGCAACGGCCGCAGCACCATTCTTGAGAAAGCCATCAGAAGAAGGGCGAAACGCGTTGAAAGGTGCCTGCGACCGAGCTCTGCAGTGTATTCGATCTGATAAGATTCTGGTAGCCAGTGGGATTTACCCTCAGCGTTTCTCCTTTAGAAGATCGCTTGACAGCCTGTCTTTGTGCACGAGGCAGACGCTGTCGCCTCTGGAGAACCGGGCATTCCCTCTGATACCTTGGGAGAAGGAGCTGCTATCTGAGCCGATATTGTGGTCCTTAGTGATAAGTACCACATTTTTAAATTGTAAGAGTTCCTATTTGCGGGGGAGGGGGGGATTTTTTGTACTGGGGAAATGAATGTTATAGCAGTGATGGCGAACCTATGGCACGCGTGCCACAGGTGGCACGCCGGGCCCTCTCTGTGGGCACGCGGCCATAGGTTCGCCACCAATGCAGAGTAGGCACCTGCCTGCCCGAAACGTCAGGCGCCTACTCTGCTTCCGGGTCGGGAGGCAGGGGGAGGAATCTGTGATGCAGCTTCCCTGTCCTCCCGTGCGATGCTGTGTGGAGCGTTGCCGAGCGTTACCATGGCAACGCTCCACACAGCATCGCGCGGGACGACAGGGGAGCTGATTCACAGATCCCTCCACCTGCAGTGCTTACCACCACCGGACCACCAGGGATGGCTGTGCCGCCCCCCCTACTTCATTAAAGGTAAGAAGGAGGGAGGGGGGGATACTGACACACAGCATCCGCACCCCTACCGCCCCAGCAGTACCCCTACCCCCCAAGAACCCCTATCCCCCCAGCAGTACCCCTTCCCCCCCACAGCAGTACCCCTTCCCCCCCCACAGCAGTACCCCTACTCCCCCACAGCAGTACCCCTACCACCCCCAGCAGTACCCCTTGCCCCCCCACAGCATTACCCCTACCCCCCACAACAGTACCCCTACCCCCAGCACCCCTACCACCCCCAGCAGTACCCCTTCCCCCCAGCAGTACCCCTACCCCCAGCAGTACCCCTTCCCCCCACAGCAGTGCCCCTACCCCCACAACAGTATCCCTACCCCCCAGAACCCCTATCCCCCCAGCAGTACCCCTACCCCCCCAGAAGTACCCCTACCCCCCCAGCAGTACCCTACCTCCGCCAGCACCCGTATCCCCCCAGCAGTATCCCTACTCCCCCCAGCAGTACCCCTACCACCCCCAGCAGTACCCCTACCCCCCCAGCAGTACCCCTACCCCCCCAGCAGTACCCCTACCCCCCCAGCAGTACCCCTTCACCCCAGCAGCACGCCTTCCCCCCAGCAGTACCCCTACTCCCCCACAGCAGTACCCCTACTCCCCCAAAGCAGTACCCCTACTCCCCCAAAGCAGTACCCCTACCCCCCACAACAGTACCCCTACCCCCCCAGCAGTATACCTACCCCCCCAGCAGTATCCCTTCCCCCAAGCAGTACCCCTACCCCCCACAAATAGTACCCCTACCCCCCACAGAACCCCTACCCCCCACACACAGTACCCCTACCCCCCCACAGCAGTATCCCTACCCCCCACAGCAGTACCCCTACCCCCTACACAGTACCTCTAACCCCCGCAGTACCCCTACCACCCCCAGCAGTTCCCCTACCCCCCCAGCAGTACCCCTACCCCCCAAAGCAGTACCCCTACCCCCCCACAGCAGTACCCCTACCCCCCACAGCAGTACCCCTACCCCCCACAGCAGTACCCCTACCCCCCACAGCAGTACCCCTACCCCCCACAGCAGTACCCCTACCATCCCCAGCAGTACCCCTACCCCCCAGCAGTACTCCTACCCCCCACACACAGCACCCCTACCCCCCCACACAGCACCCCTACCCCCCACACAGTACCCCTACCCCCCACACAGTACCCCTACCCCCAGCAGTACCCCTACCCCCAGCAGTACCCCTACCCCCCACAGCACCCCTACCCCCACAGCACCCTTACCCCCGCCCAGCACCCCTACCCCCCACACAGCACCCCTCTCACACACACATTACCCCTCATACACACACATACAGCACCCCTCTCTCACACACACACACACACACACACAGCATCCCCCCCACACACACAGCACCCCCACACACACAGCACCCCCCCCACACACACAGCACCCCCACACACACACAGCACCCCCCACACACACAGCACCCCCCCCACACACACACAGCACCCCCCACACACACACAGCACCCCCACACACTTACACAGCACCCCCACACACTTACACAGCACCCCTCATACACACACACACAGCACCCCTCATACACACACACACAACACCCCCCCACACACACAGCACCCCACACACACATGCATCCCCCCACACACACGCACCCCCACACACACACGCAATTGCCGTGTTGGCACTTTAAGGAAAAAAAGTTGGCATGTATTGCGGTTTGGGCACTCGGGCTCAAAAAGGTTCGCCATCACTGTGTTATAGAGTTACACTATATTTTGTCTCTCTTTGCCTTAAAGGACTATACAGCACATCCTTGGGTCCTATATTGCAATAATAGGAATCTGGACTTTCCCCCCAAGGGACCTACATGTGAATTATACAGACTTTGGACGGTTTAGGAAACATTTATGCTGTATTCATTGATACAGTTTCATTGATACATTTTTAAATGTATATTTATATGCTATAAATATTGTGCTTTTTTCCCCAGTATGTATCTTGATAAAGACCCTGGAGGGTGGAAACATTGATACCTGTTTTGTTAATATACTTTTTGTTGAACTTTGAGATATAGATATATATATTTGTGGTCGGAGACAATAAGCCGAGTTATGTTAGTGGTGCCGAGTCATTTGTGGTGTGCCAAAACCGATGTTCGGGTAGGCCTGTAAAAAGATGACCCATCAGTTTAAATGGCTTGATAAAGAGAGTGGTGAGTGGGCTGAACCAGACAGTCCCAGCCCAGAGGAAGGGGCAGCCTGTGTGTTTACAGACCAGAATAACCCCTCCGACAACTACAGCCTTTAACCCCTCTCAGGACTGGACTGTTTTTGCGATGTTGTACATTTGCGACCAGGCCTCTTTTTACACTTTTGTGGTGTTTGTGTTTAGCTGTAATTTTCCGCTCTCTCATTTACTGTTCCTATACAAATTATATGTTGTTTTTTTCAGGACAAAAAAGGCTTTCTTTACATACCATTATTTATATAATCTCATGTAATTTAATTGAAAAAAAATAAAAAAATATGATGAAAAAAATACATGTTACATACAAAAGCGAATAAAAAAAACTGCTAAATAGATTCGAAATTTTGTCCTGAGTTTTAAAATATCCAGTGTTTACATGCTTTTTTGCTTTGTTTTGCAAGTTATAGGGCTATAGGTACAAGTAGGATATTGTGGTTTCAAAACATACATTTTTTCAAATTTATCAATAGTGACATTGTAACACTATTATCTGTCAAAATTCTCTGAATAACACCTCACATGTACATATTTTTTTTAACGTAGACAACCCAGGGTATTCAATATGGGGTATGTCCAGTCTTTTTTAGTAGCCACCTAGTCGCAAACACTGGCCAAAGTTACCGTTCATATTTATTTGTGTGTGAAAAAGTAAAAAACTAAATTGAACGCTAATTTTGGCCAGTGTTTGTGACTAAGTGGCTACTAAAAAAGACTGGACATACCCCATTTGCAATACCTTGGGTTGTCTTCTTTTGCAAATGGTATGCCATCATGGGGGTAATTTTCATTCCTGGGCTACCATACGCTCTCAAAGGCAACGTAACCAACCTGCCCATTTTCAATGTAAAAATATTTGACCCATATATTTGACCCTGTAACTTTTAAAAACGCTATAAAATCTGTACATGGGGGTACTGTTAAACTCGGGAGACAAAATATTAGTGTTTCAAAAAAGGAAACCGTATCACAACAATTATATCATCAGTAAAAGTGCTGTTTGTGTGTGAAAAATTTGAAAAAAGTCACTTTCACTGACAATATCATCGCTGTGATAGGTTTTACTGTTTGGAATCACTAATATTTGTGTTCAGCAAAGTCTCCCGAGTAAAATGGTACCCCCCATGTACAGGTTTTAGGGTGTCATAGAAAGTTACAGTTAAATTCTCTGCAATTTCGGCCTGGGTTGGCAGGCAGGTCCCTCAAATTGCAATTAATAAAATTATTTAATTATGTAAAAATATTACAGAAATACGCACGTAGAATTTAAATGTATATGCACATTTATATATTTGAATTCTACGTGTATATTTATATAATTATTTATGTAATTTTGTATATAAACAAATGTATATTTCGTATTATTTTTATTTATTTATATATACATATATATATATATATATATATATATATATATATATATATATATATATATATATATATATATATATATTAGAGAAAATTTATTTATACTTACCGTAATTTTCTTTTCCTGGCTATTATTCATGGCAGCATTTAACATATGGGTTTAGCTCCTCCCTCTAACCCTCAGGACAGGAAACACAATCAATCAAACAATTAAGCCTACCTTCCCCTACTATATTAGGTACCCCAGTATCCTCCACACCTCAGTCCAGTAACAAGACAAATAAACCAAGAGAGGGCGGGAGACCAAATGCTGCCATGAATAATAGCCAGGAAAAGAAAATTACGGTAAGTATAAATAAATTTTCTCTATTCCTGGCTAATCATGGCAGCATTTAACATATGGGATTCCCAAAGCAATAACCCCTCAGGGAGGGTAAGTCATGCTACAAAAATTGTTTAATATCCACTTAAGGCTTATAAGAGTTCAAGACCGAAAGGCCAAACTCTGAATCAGAATGAGAAGAGACATCCACTCTGTAGTGACGTACAAAGGTCTTCAAAGACGACCAATTGGCAGCTTTACAAATGCTCTCTGCAGAAACCCCTGACTCTGCAGCCCATGAAGTAGCAATGGACCTTGTGGAATGAGCTTTGATGTCCTTGGGAACCGGAACCTGTTTCGACCTGTAAGCTCTAGAAATAGCCTGAACGGTCCAGGAACGAAGGGTAGCGACAGAGGCTGCTTCACCTTTACGAGAACCCCAAGGAATCACAAACAATTGGGGAGACTTTCTCCAATTAGCTGAACGTCCAATATATGTGGAAAGACACCTCCTCAGGTCTAGTGTATGGCATCTTACTTCTTCAGGAGATGATGGATCCTGAAAATACCCCGGCAGGACAATCTCTTGATTCAGGTGGAAGGAAGTAACAACCTTAGGAAGGAACTCAGGTCTAGGGCGTAGCACAACTCTATCATCGAAGAAGGTAGTGAACGGTTGCTCAGAAGACAGTGCTCTGATATCTGACATTCTCCTAGCAGATACCAAGGCCAGTAACAACAGGGTCTTTAGAGAAAGAACCTGCATAGGGACCTCATCGATAGGTTCGAAGGGATGTTCCGTCAAGGCCTGCAGAACCAGAGGCAGATTCCAAGGAGCCGAGAATCCCTTGATAGTAGGTCTAATCCTAATGACAGCTTTGAAGAAACGAATCACAATAGGATTTAATGCCCAACGAACACCAGAAAGAGCTGAAAGAGCCGAGCAGTGCACTTTAAGCGTGTTAAGTTGAAGGCCTCTCTCCAGGCCTGCTTGAAGGAAACCCAGAACCTGAGACACGGAAGGGGAACTTAAATCTTGAACCGTGGAATTACACCATCGTGCAAAGGCTTCCCATACCTTATGGTAAGTAGAAGAAGTAGAAGGATTCCTGGAACGTAACAGGGTTGAGATAACCTGGTCCGAAAGGCCATGTTCAACTAGAGACTTCCTCTCAATAGCCATGCATGGAGCCTGAATTTGTGAGGCTCCGGATGAAACACTGGACCCTGAATCAGCAGGTCTTCTGATATTGGAAGTTCCCAAGGCAGGTCCATCGATAGTCTCTGCAACAGGGGAAACCAAGGACGACGAGGCCAGAAGGGAAGAACAGCTATCACCTTGCAATGTTCTTTGGAGATCTTTCTCAGAACAGCGTGTATGAGCGGAATCGGAGGGAAGACATAAGCCAGATTGAACACCCAACTGATGGATAGAGCATCCTGAGCAACTGCCATTGGATGGTATCTCCTTGACACAAAGCATGGAACCTGCGCATTCCGATAGGTTGCCATGAGGTCTACTTGGGGAAGACCCCACTTCTGGACCAACTGGGCGAAGATCCTCTTGGAAAGTTGCCATTCTGAAGCTTCTATCAGGTGTCTGCTGAGGAAATCCGCTAATACATTCTCCTTCCCTGGAAGATAGGTGGCACACAGGCCTTCCACATGATTCTGAGCCCAGGTCATAATGGGAACGATCTCTCTCATCAGGGCTACACTCCTTGTTCCGCCTTGATGGTTTATGTAGGCAGCAGCTGCTTTGTTGTCCACTCTCAACTTGACCCAGCAATGCCTGATGACCTGTTGAAAATGAAGAAGAGCCAGGAAAGTAGCTCTTAGTTCTCTGATGTTGGAAGGCAAGCATTGAGTTTTCGGTGGCCATTTTTCTTGAAAAAATCGATTGCCTAAATGTGCCCCCCAACCTGTCAGACTGGCATCCGTCGTAATGACCACCCAGTCTATTTCTCGTAAGGGGAATCCTCGGGAGATATGTTCCCACGACATCCACCAAAGGAGCTTCTGTTTCAGAGCCGAAGGAATGTGAATCAGTGACTCCCAATCCCTCGAGCTGGTCCTGAAATTTTTCAGAAAAAATTGTTGAAGAGGGCGAAGGTTCCACTGCGCCCACCTGACAAGCTCTATCGTGGAGGAGAGAGTCCCCAGGAGCCTCATAAACTCTCTTGCCGAGGCCGAAGTCTTCAGTCTGAAGTCTCTTATCCGATCTTGAAGTACGATCTTTCTGTCGTGTGCGAGAGATACAATCGCCGTGTCTGTATTGAAATTCGCTCCCAGGAATATTAGTTCTCTTGAAGGATGCAAGTGACTCTTCTCGTAGTTGATGAGCCAACCGAAATGAGAGAGTGTCGAGGACTAGTTGTCTGTGTTGAAATATTATTCCTAGGTCCGGGGCCACTACCAGGATGTCGTCCAGGTAGTGAAACACCGCTACACCTTCTTTTCTGAGCAAGGCAATGATGGTGACCAGAACCTTCGAGAAGGTCCTTGGGGCCGTGCTTATACCAAAAGGAAGGGCCTGAAATTGAAAGTGTTCTTTCCGGACACAAAACCTGAGAAACTTTTGATGGGCGATCGTGATAGGGACATGAAAATAGGCATCCCTGAGATCTACTGATATCATCCAATCTTGGTGATGAACAACAGGGATGATGGAGCGAATGGATTCCATGCGAAATCTTCTGACTCTGAGGTAAAGGTTGAGCTGGTGGAGGTCTAGAATAGGTCTCCATTTTCCTTCCGGTTTCTTGACCAAAAACAGGGGAGAATAATAACCCTGGAATCTTTCTCTTATGGGTACAGGTACGATGGCCTTTTCCATAAGAAGATTGTAGACATAGAGACTCAGAATCTCTCTTTTTTGGATGTTGGCAGGAAGCCTTGTGCGAACAAACCTTGGTGGAGGCGGATATTCTTCGAATTCCAGATGATAACCTCCGCTGATAATGGATCTGACCCAAGCATCCGGAATGATTTCCCAGGCCCTCTGAAAGAATGAAAGACGTGCTCCCACTCGAGGAACCTGGAGTAAGCCACCTTCAGAACTGCTTGTTGGGGCGAAAGGAAGAAGTCTGCGTCTTGCCCCTAGAGGATTTTACATTCTGGCCGCTCTTCCAATTGGAATGCCTAGAGAATTCTCAGCCTGGTCTGTAGGTCTTACTTTCTCTAAAGTAGCCTTGATCCCTAAAAGGTCTGCGGTCCAAATGAGGTCTCTTAGGACGTCTATCTTGAGGCAGCATGACCTGTTTAAACTCCGCTGCTTTCTTAATAGCTTCATCCAGCGGTTTCCCAAAAAGCACTTCTCCCATAAAGGGAAGTGAGCATAAATTATTCTTAGAGGAAAGGTCTGCCCCCCAGGACCTTAGCCAAAGCGCCCGTCTAGCGGTGACTGAATGGGCCATAACCTTCGAAAGAATTCTAATAAGGTCAGTGGAGGATTCCAAAAGCCAGTCACTGGCGAGTTTGATATCCCTTAAGGATTCTGCCATCTGACGTCTACTAACACCTTTATCGATGTCATCCTCCAAGTCAAGCAACCAGGAACGCATGGCTCTAGACAAAGCAGAGATGGATACGGCCGGGTGGCAACCTAAACCCGCTGTCATGAAGGCTTTAGATAAATCAGCATCTATCCTTTTATCCATGGGCTCCTTAAGGGAAGCATTGCTATCAATCGGAAGCGTAGATCTTTTAGCAACCTTAATGATAGGAGCATCCACTTTAGGGACCGTAGTCCACAATCTGGAATCCTCCTCTTTGATCGGGTATAACTTTGAAAGCCTTCCCTGACTAGTAATCCTTTTACTAGGAATTTGCCACTCGTTCCTCATCAGGTCTTTAATCGAGCTGTGAACTGGGAAGGAAGTTCTTTTCTTATGCAAATCTCCAAAATGTCTGTCAGAAGCCGAACATTCTTTGGCCTCTTCCGGCAAATCTAATGTACGTCTAACAGCCATAATCAAATGCTCCATAGCATATACTCCTCTTCGCTGGAAGAGATTGGCTCTAAATCCTGGTACGCTGAAGGTTGTCTGTATTCGTCTTCAGACTGATCTGAATCCATGCCGAAGGTCTCACCTCTTGATCTCTTATTCTTGTGAGATTCAGCAATTCCCTCTACCACTGCTTGCTTAATCCAATACGCAATATCCTTTGCTGAGGAGGTAGAGGCTTGCGGTGACTTCTGGCGATCAGATTCACCTGCGACCATGGCTAAGCATCTTCTGCAGAGCCTGCAGTTATCCATAGGCCTTGCTCCACATCCCGGGCAGGCTGCCGGTTTTTCCCTTCTCCTCGATGGGGATCTGGGACAGGACCGGTCACGAGGGCTGTAAGAAACAGAAGTCATAAGACTGTACCCTCTATGCACTCTTTTTGTAACGTGAAGAAAACATAAAAAACATTGCTCACCTATGACCTATAGCAGATCTCGTTGATTTTGCAGAAGGGGATGATGGATCCATACTGACTGTAGGGCTAAGAACATTAAAAAAAAAGGTAATGTATTCCCAGCCCAATATTATGAAGATTTTAAAAGAAAAGTAATTCACTTACCTGCAGAGATTTAAGAACAGTCTACTAGAGCACTGTATCTGTAAAGGGAACTGAAAACGAGCGTTTTTAAGTCTGAAAACCGCCATTTCAAATTTCCCGCTCTGCACCTTTAAAGGATCGCACATGCGCACTTGGTCGCGAGATCGCGAAACCGCCATTTTGGACATGGGCAAATTTTACTCTGAGTCCGGTCGGACGCATTGCGCATGCGCGAGCGTCTTACCGTTATGCTGATCGTCTGATCGAGGTCTGAAGCACACACAGGACGCCAGAGGATTCCCACAGCCTGTGGAACTAACCACCCAGGCTCCCAGGGGTTCCCAACTCCATGGAGATTGGGCTACATGTGCCTGGGCTTCCTGAGGAGGAATTATTTAAAAAATTATTTAAAAAATTATTTTAAAAATTATTTAAAAAAAAAAATATTTAATTTAATTTACTTATTGTTTGTATTTTTTAATATATATATATATATATATATATATATATATATATACAAAACAGAAAGGAGTGCACTCGAGAGGGCTTTTTTGAAAAAATCAATGAAGTTTATTTTGCAAACGTGCAAACATTCAGAAACGATCAAGTCGACGTTTCAGTCCACGAAGGACTTTTATCAAGACAGTGAATAGCAGGAAAAATAGTGATTTAAATACGGTAGAGCAGAGTTTTGATTGGAGAGTGAACTATACGAAAGAGAGGTTGTGACGTAATCAGTGCTATGTCAGAGGTCAGAAAACGTTATCTCAAAGTAGAGAGATTAACCCTGTGGAGTGTGCATAGTGAATGGAAAGTAAACAAATGGATTGCCGAGATGTGGGAATTCCCATACTCGAACATCCTTAAAATACAAGGAAGATCTATAGAAAAAGGAGGAAAAAGGTGCCACCCTAACATACAGATCTAATAAGAGATCTAAAAAGTAAATATATATAAACCAACGTAGTAGATATCAGTAAGGGTAGCAGACCAATCCCATACAGGGAATTCAAGGACCTAGAGAAATGCAGTCATCAATATCGAGTAACATATACGCAATATACAACAGGCTTGGGTTACATAGTCTGTAAACACTAAAGAGAAAGAAACAAACAAAAAAGGTTACTGTGTTATCCTGATAAGGCTATTTGAACCGGCAACAAATGAACACAACATTATCTTTTTAAAATAAAGCAATTCAACGGATTGATCTCATTTAGTCCCCCTGGAGACAAAGTCCCCAGTGTAAAAATCCAAAAGTCTTCTCTCTGGAGAAGCAATGTGTCTCTGTCACCCCCCCTCACCGGGGTCGGAACATGTTCAATGCCCATAAATTTCAAGGTTGGTAGTGAATGTCCCATCTCGAGAAAATGTTTGGCTATAGGAGTAGATGCAATGCCACTGGAGAGTGCTATTCTGATAGTTGACCTGTGTCCTCTCATTCGTTCCCTTAAGTCATTAGACGTTTTCCCAATGTACATAAGGCCACAGGGGCATGTGATCCGATAAACGACATGTGTTGTAGTACAGGTAATCCGTTGTCGTATCTTATATTCTTTGCCAGAATGGGGGTGAAAAAAAGATTTTCCGGGTGTCATGTTGTTGCAAGCTGTGCATTTTAAGCAGCGAAAGCAGCCAGGATTCTGTTGTGTATGTTGACCCGGGGTTTGTATATCTGTATGGACCAGATAGTCCCTTAAATTCTTATTTCTCCTATAGCTTATCATTGGACTCTGCTGGAATATCACAGGTAATGTTTTGTCTTTTCGGAGTACTTCCCAATTATTCCGTAGCTTTTCAGATATATCCCTAGATTGTGAGTGATAAGTTTGGGGAAAGGTTAGTCTTGTTTGTGTGTTCTTTGCCGTAGGTCCATCTGTATATATTTGTAATGCCTTAGAGTATGCCTTTTCCAATATAAATCTTGAGTATCCTCTTTGGGTGAATTTTTCAAACATCTCTTGTACCTGTGAAGCAGCCTTAATGGAGTCCGAATTATTCCTCAGTACCCTGATGAACTGGGATACCGGGAGAGATTTGATAAGGTTAGGAGGAAGGTTTTAAGGATGTTCGAGTATGGGAATTCCCACATCTCGGCAATCCATTTGTTTACTTTCCATTCACTATGCACACTCCACAGGGTTAATCTCTCTACTTTGAGATAACGTTTTCTGACCTCTGACATAGCACTGATTACGTCACAACCTCTCTTTCGTATAGTTCACTCTCCAATCAAAACTCTGCTCTACCGTATTTAAATCACTATTTTTCCTGCTATTCACTGTCTTGATAAAAGTCCTTCGTGGACTGAAACGTCGACTTGATCGTTTCTGAATGTTTGCACGTTTGCAAAATAAACTTCATTGATTTTTTCAAAAAAGCCCTCTCGAGTGCACTCCTTTCTATTTTGTTTACGTTAACGGCTGAGGCAGCACCGAGGCAAGCACAAGACCGGAAAATTGAGTGCGGGACATCCGATATTCTATTACCCAAGAGAGCTCGTATAGCCAGGGCTCATTCCACGCACCAGACCCAGGAGAGTTACGTTTTTTACAAGGATTTTCTTTGATGGAGGAATTCTTGACCAGAGCAGGAGCGTTTCCAGATCATGCTGAGGTGTTGCAATTTTCTGAAGCAGAAGCAGCAGCCATACTTTGGCCCCAATCGGACTCGGACCTACCTGTATCATCTGAACCACGGGACATTGTAAGAGAATTACAAAAGCTGAAACAAAGACAAATAGATCTCGAACTACACGCCACTTACCTTTCAGACTATTATCGTATGAAAAAAATACCCAGAGGCTTTCGGATTAAGAATGTTCCTACCATTGGAAGAAACAACCCAGAGGTATGTCGTAAGTGGATTGGCATATTAAATAAATGTTCCTTAGATTTAATGTTGGTTGTGATTGAGGAGGTAGGCCGAGAATTAAAAATTACCAAATTTAAAATATCCGATTATGAAGTATCACACTCTACTACAATAGCGGCACCTAATTGTGACTTGTTGATTCAGAAATTAACTGAAGATTTGAAACGTTATAAAAACGATCTGGTTAGGTTCAAGAGAGAAAAACTCGCAAAAGTTCAGGCAGACTATTCTGAACACAGAGTATACAGATGGCTAACTGGAGATAACAGCATACCTGTATACAGAACCTACAAGCCCCGCATCAGAACACCGATTGCGTCTACGATTGATTTTACCTCAGGCGAATCGGCGTCTGAACAGAGGAGCTTACAGAGGGAGAGAGCCTACTCCAAAAACTCTGAACAGAGCGATTCATCTTTTTTAGAACCAGGCCTTGGTCTGGTGAGAGAATCGATCGGTGGGGGTCACTCCGGCATAGAGCACCCGCCAAACATCAACACTACACTCGGAGGGGGCAGAAAGGGAAGAGGCACTGGACACAGAGGACGACCACCACGGAGACGCTAGAAGATCCCATTATCAACTTATCGGCCAGAGCTCTCACTGATACAGAAATTATGCTACTGAAGAAAGGTCTTTCTTTTGTCCCTACATCTAGAATTCACAAATTCCAATGGGAAATCGATCAATTTAAGTTCAATAGAAAACTCCGTTTAGTAGACTACTTCAAAAATTCTAATCGGCAACAACAAACCAAAGAGGTGGAAATTGAACGATTCAAGTTGCGAAGCTCATTTGACCCCATTACCTCTAATACCACACTTAAAACTTTCTCTCAAATGCTTAAAACTGATACAACAGAAGCACTGATGAATAAAAGACAGTCCAGATCCAACATTTCCAAAAGCGAAAGAGAGGCTCTACAAAGTTTGGCTAATGACATGTCAATTATTATACGGCCAGCGGACAAGGGTGGTGCACTAGTCATTCTACAATATGAAGACTATAGGGCAGAAATCCTCAAACAGTTATCGGATACGAGGGTCTATGAGTATACTCTTGTAGACCCAGTGAATGAATTCAGTAAGACCATTCAACAGACACTACAGAGGGGCTTGGAATCAGGCTTCCTCACTACTGCCGAGTTTGAGTACTTATTTGAAACCCACCCGAGGTGCCCGATCATTTATACACTGCCGAAGGTCCATAAAAACTTGAAGCACCCACCAGGCCGACCAATTGTGTCTGCAATTGGCGGCCTTTTGGAACCCATTGGAAAATGGTTAGACACCAAATTCAAGAAACCAATAATGTCATTACCGACTTATGTGAAGGACTCTGCACAGGTTATAACTACTTTGAGATCCATTGAACTCCCTCCACAAGGGGTCTTCTTGGCGGCTATTGATGTAAGTAGTCTATATACCATCATTCCCCATGAAGAGGGAATATTTGCTATGCAACAAGTACTATCACAACATCAAGAGAAAATTGAGCCTCCAATTGAATATATCCTTGAACTACTGGAACTATGTCTCACACTCAACTACTTCAGATTTGAGAAGTCTTTCTACATTCAAATCTCGGGGACCTCTATGGGTGCCCCTATGGCACCTATGTATGCGAATGCATATATGCATGTCTATGAACAGCGATACATCTTACAAGAATACGGCCAATATATTTTGAAGTATTTCAGATATATCGACGACATCTTCATTATCTGGTCTGGGGAAGAACAAACATTACTTGATATGTTACAGTCACTCAATCAGCTTGACTCACCTGTTAGACTAACATATCAAATTGACAACAAACAGATGGACTTTTTGGATCTTCGGATTTACATTGAAAACAACAAACTGGGCTACACTCTGTTTACGAAGAAGACTGATCGTAACACGTTATTACACGCCACCAGTCATCATCCTCCTAACCTTATCAAATCTCTCCCGGTATCCCAGTTCATCAGGGTACTGAGGAATAATTCGGACTCCATTAAGGCTGCTTCACAGGTACAAGAGATGTTTGAAAAATTCACCCAAAGAGGATACTCAAGATTTATATTGGAAAAGGCATACTCTAAGGCATTACAAATATATACAGATGGACCTACGGCAAAGAACACACAAACAAGACTAACCTTTCCCCAAACTTATCACTCACAATCTAGGGATATATCTGAAAAGCTACGGAATAATTGGGAAGTACTCCGAAAAGACAAAACATTACCTGTGATATTCCAGCAGAGTCCTATGATAAGCTATAGGAGAAATAAGAATTTAAGGGACTATCTGGTCCATACAGATATACAAACCCCGGGTCAACATACACAACAGAATCCTGGCTGCTTTCGCTGCTTAAAATGCACAGCTTGCAACAACATGACACCCAGAAAATCTTTTTTTCACCCCCATTCTGGCAAAGAATATAAGATACGACAACGGATTACCTGTACTACAACACATGTCGTTTATCGGATCACATGCCCCTGTGGCCTTATGTACATTGGGAAAACGTCTAATGACTTAAGGGAACGAATGAGAGGACACAGGTCAACTATCAGAATAGCACTCTCCAGTGGCATTGCATCTACTCCTATAGCCAAACATTTTCTCGAGATGGGACATTCACTACCAACCTTGAAATTTATGGGCATTGAACATGTTCCGACCCCGGTGAGGGGGGGTGACAGAGACACATTGCTTCTCCAGAGAGAAGCCTTTTGGATTTTTACACTGGGGACTTTGTCTCCAGGGGGACTAAATGAGATCAATCCGTTGAATTGCTTTATTTTAAAAAGATAATGTTGTGTTCATTTGTTGCCGGTTCAAATAACACAGTAACCTTTTTTGTTTGTTTCTTTCTTTTTAGTGTTTACAGACTATGTAACCCAAGCCTGTTGTATATTGCGTATATGTTACTCGATATTGATGACTGCATTTCTCTAGGTCCTTGAATTCCCTGTATGGGATTGGTCTGCTACCCTTACTGATATCTACTACGTTGGTTTATATATATTTACTTTTTAGATCTCTTATTAGATCTGTATGTTAGGGTGGCACCCTTTTCCTCCTTTTTCTATAGATCTTCCTTGTATTTTAAGGATGTTCGAGTATGGGAATTCCCACATCTCGGCAATCCATTTGTTTACTTTCCATTCACTATGCACACTCCACAGGGTTAATCTCTCTACTTTGAGATAACGTTTTCTGACCTCTGACATAGCACTGATTACGTCACAACCTCTCTTTCGTATAGTTCACTCTCCAATCAAAACTCTGCTCTACCGTATTTAAATCACTATTTTTCCTGCTATTCACTGTCTTGATAAAAGTCCTTCGTGGACTGAAACGTCGACTTGATCGTTTCTGAATGTTTGCACGTTTGCAAAATAAACTTCATTGATTTTTTCAAAAAAGCCCTCTCGAGTGCACTCCTTTCTATTTTGTTTACGTTAACGGCTGAGGCAGCACCGAGGCAAGCACAAGACCGGAAAATTGAGTGCGGGACATCCGATATTCTATATATATATATATATATATATATATACAATATATATAGTTATTATATATATTATATATATACATGTGTAATGTAATTATAAGTGTATTTTTATATTAATATATGTACATATTATTATAAAAATACACATAGTATGATATTATATGATATATAGACATATATTATATAGATATAATATATGTCTATATATCATATATATATATATATATACACATATATGCATTTTTTTATTATTATTAACATTAACTTTATTTTTTCTTTGATTTTACACTAGCAGGGAGACTGCCTGTCAGCAAAGACAGTCCCCCTGCACGCAGACACATGGACACCTATTGTGACCATGTGATTGCTCTGTTGAGCGATCACATGGCCCCAGGGGTCCTAATTCGCCATGGGGAGACTGTCTGGGCTGCAGGCCATCTCCCCACAACAGGAGCACAGCCGATCGCCGCCGGGGGAACGACGGCGATCGGGTAAGTACATCTTAAAGTTAGGACGGTTCAGGACCGTCATCAGTCGGCAACGCAAAAATGCAGATGACGGTCCTGAACCATCCTCAGTCCTTAAGGGGTTAATATATATATATATATATATATATATATACACACACAGATAGATACATACATACCTATTTATATACCTTGAAGTGGCAGGGGGGTCTACATCAAACGGCCATTGGAGTAACTAGATAGCCTCCATTTATTTAAATGTAGGAATTTTGGATAGAGAGCAGGTAGCTCTGTTTTCTTTGTTTTTTTCATTGTATATATTGAGGCTGATGTGTGCTATGTTAGTGTGAGCTTGAGAGCAGGACATCTTTTTGTGTATTTGTATTTACCTTTTGTATCACATAGCCATGTTACAATGCAGCCGCCCACCCCATGTGTTCCCTATTAAGGTGTTTAGTCCCTATTAAGGGTTAATAAGTATGTAGTTGTTTAGTCCCTATTAAAGGTTAATAAGTATGTAGGGGGTTAGTCCCTAGTAAGGGTTAATAAGTATGTAGGGGTTTAGTCCCTATTAAGGGTTAATAAGTATGTAGGGGTTTAGTCCCTATTAAGGGTTAATAAGCAAGTAGGTGTTTAGTCCCTATTAAGGGTTAATAAGTATGTAGTTGTTTAGTCCCTATTAAAGGTTAATAAGTATGTAGGGGGTTAGTCCCTATTAAGGGTTAATAAGTATGTAGGGGTTTAGTCCCTATTAAAGGTTAATACGTATGTAGGGTTTTAGACCCTATTAAGGGTTAATAAGTATGTAGCAGTTTAGTCCATATAAAGGGTTAATATGTATGCAGGGGTTTAGTCCTTATTAAAGGTTAATACGTATGTAGGGGTTTAGACCCTATTAAGGGTTAATAAGTATGTAGGGGTTTAGTCCCTATTAAGGGTTAATAAGCATGTAGGTGTTTAGTCCCTATTAAGGGTTAATAAGTATGTAGGGGTTTAGTCCCTATTAAAGGTTAATAAGTATGTAGGGGTTTACTGCCTATTAAGGGTTAATAAGTATGTAGGTGTTTACTCCCTATTAAGGGTTAATAAGTATGTAGGTGTTTACTCCCTATTAAGGGTTAATAAGTATGTATGGGTTTAGTCCCTATTAAAGGTTAATAAGTATGTAGGGGTTTAGTCCATATTAAGGGTTAATACGTATGCAGGGGTTTAGTCCCTATTAAGGGTTAATAAGTATGTAGGGGTTTAGTCCCTATTAAGGGTTAATAAGTATGTAGGAGTTAGTCCCTATTGAGGGTTAATAAGTATGTAGGTGTTTACTCCCTATTAAGGGTTAATAAGGATGTAGGGGTTTAGTCCCTATTAAGGGTTAATAAGTATGTAGGAGTTTAGAAAAATACCCCTCTCTGTGTCATTAGAGGGTTTTTTGTTTTTTTTGCCTAAAGCTGACAGAAACGAGGTGACTTGCAAATGTAGGACCCTTGCAAATGTTTGCCTTGACGTGGCCGGTGGGCTTACATCTAATGGCCATTGGAGTTACTAAGTAGCCTCCATTTATATAAATATGCACAGGGATTTGTAATAGTGCGCAGGTAACTCTTTTTTCTTTTGTTACTGTATGTATTGGGGTTGATGTGTACTATGGTCATTGCTGCTGCTCAGGAGTAATGGGAATCTGAGCGCAGGACTTATTTTTGTGTAAACATGTTTATATGTATATATTTTTTTCTATTTTTTTAAATGCTCCTCTCGTTATTTCCCTCCATTGCTTACTTGATCTGTGACTAAAATCGCATTTTTAGTGACTCTGCTAATCAATTATCTTTTTTTGGTCCCATGAGTGGAATTCAGAATATTGACACTACCCCCCAAGTGTGTGTGTTACGTATTTCAGTTTGGTTAATCTGTAATTTGAGTACATTTGTTTATAAATAAAATGAAAACATATGGGCTTTGGTTTAACGTTTGTAAAATAAGCTTCTCAAATGATTTCCAAAAAAAAAAAAAAAGGAATGAACGTGTATCCACAAGTCATTCGAAAGCTTATCCAAAAATATTAAAATCAAGGTCACGGTTTGCAAAATAATCTGAAATGTATACTCTTATAGATATCTTCCAATTAACAAAGACATACATAGTGTAAACCAGTATAAGCAATAACACCAAACACTCCCCCTTTTTATTTTTTTATTTTATTTGTAAATTGTTACATTTCTGTAAATGAGGTTGTGTTTAGATAGTTATCCCTTTCATATTGCCAAGGAAAGCCATGCAAACCTAATTTGAAATAACCTAATTGTGAATGAATAAAGGCATTTTTAATCACAAAAAGTATTAAATCACAAGTACTCGGTTTGATTTTTAAGGCAGATGTAAGGAGCAGGTTTTCCAATGTATGCAGAGATACTGCAGAAAACACACATATGGATCACCGTCTGAAGAGCAAGAATCGCAATAACCTTTTATCATCTCTTCCAACTGGAATTAGCAAATATGATAAATAAATTGCAAACCTGTATTAGTGACTTCACAAGCTCCCCTTTCTTCACTTGAAGAAGGTTTCCAATCACAGGAAAAGGAGTTGGACCAGGAGGCATGTTGCGCTTTCTGTACATTCGATCCCATGTTGAATAGATTATCATGTAGGAGATCAGAAGAGCCAGTATTAGTATCCCTAGCACAGTCAGGTCCATCTTCTATGGAATGGTAGCCTTCTGCTCAAGAATTACCCTGTTTGCTGGCTATATAGGAAAGAGATCACTGGGATTGTGCCAAACATGGTTTGTGCAATGTCATAGTTCAGTCTGCATTGCCAAAATCCAAAAGGTTCATAACAGGTAAAGTTGACCGATAAAGTAAATACATCTCTTGTTACAGGTATAAAGTAGTTCATGAAACAATTAACTCTGAATAACTCCTAATTGTGAGGTTACAAGGAAACCTGAATAGCCAAAAACTATTCTGAATTACTGAACTTATGACTCGATCTAGGTGGCACAACAATACTGTAGTAGATGGTGGTGGTGGTCGCAAGTCTTTTCTTAACTGTAAATGTCCCAGAGGTAGTCATTGGATCTGCTTTTAGGTTCTATAACTGTTGACTGGACATTCTGGTTGCCGTCGGCTAATACTTTGCTTTACAGAACCACTTTGAAGCGTGTTTTCTCCTTGGACTGCTAACATTCTTTATTGATCACTGTTCAAGTCCAGTGAACACAAAAGTCTCTGTTAAAGCCTCCCAGAGTGTCTTGCATTTATTGTTCCCAACGGTAAACCTCACCAGGATAAATACATTAGTATAACTTCCATAGTAATACACCTAACTATTTGAGCATCAGCAAGGAGAGGAAGGAGCTTCTGTCACTCCAAGAGTTAAGTGTACAGAAGGGATGCACATCATCTGTGGCGAAACCAACTTCGCCACTGTGAACTGGAGAAGCCTGGTTGCTAGCCTCGTGCCCTGCGACTATGGCCCCTGGACATATTGCACTGTAAAAACTATATTTGGGCATGTAATAGTTTATATTACTGCTACTGGGCCTTTAAGGGCCATCCGTGGACCTATTGGGACTTGTGGGATACTGTACCTTTAAGACTGTGGAGCATATTACAGTAATACTGCCTTTAGTCCTTTAATATCCTGTATGCATTTATGTGTTCAGTTAACCTGGGTTATATGTATGCAGCATTCATCTGATTGTTCGGTAGAATCACTCCATTCAGTATATTGAGTGAAACTACCGAACAACCAGACCACCCAGGAATAAGTGTGCCTCCAATTACCGTTTGCAACAATGTTGCAAACGGGTAATTGGCAATCAGTGTAATGTATTCTTTGTCCTCTGGGTGGCCGCCATTCGGGAAACGAACACATGGCGGCGGCCATCTTAAACTCCCGAACAGCGGTGTTTTGCCGTCGAGTGTCTGGAACTAAAATCGGACACTCGACTAGGCAAACACCGCTGAGACCTCCATACTTCCAGAAATTCGTATAGAAACTACCGAATGGCCCGCCGTTCGGTAGAAAGAACCCCACAAACAAGGGAATTCATTCAAACCCTCTCCAGGCTCTATAACACAGGCAATTCGCCTGTGTTCATTCCCTTGTCTGTGACCGACCGCAGGGCCAAAATGCATGGAACTGTTTTCGGATACTTTACCCATGCGGTCGGTCAAATCTTTGGAACCCTATATCTCCCGAACCGTTTATCCGAATGAACTGATTTTTGGATATGTTGTCCCCCTGAATAAGGGTTAAAGGTGTACCCCCTGTTTTTGGGGTACATCCAGAACTTGGTTAAAAATGTGTACTGTATAATTGGGTTTACTGTTATCTGAGGGGAGGGGATGTGTGGGCTGAACCATGTATGTGATTGGTTATTTTATGCCTCCCCCTGGGTGTGGCCTGTAAGTGTACAAGTGTAATAAAAGCCAGGCTGGATGAGCCAGTCCAGAGTTCCTGTTTAACCCTCAAAATGAAGTGTCGTCTCGTTCTTGGGGGGAATTGGATTGTAAGCTGACTGCCAGGAGTGTAAGCGGATTGTATGCTTTTCTTGTTCAGCTGTTCCAGTTCGGAGTGTTATCTTGTATCCAGTTCGGGAGTTTGGTGTTCTGCAGTAGCTGTGCCTGTCTCTCAAAAAGGGGATTATCGCCTAAACGTATTTTAACCCCTTGTCTGCTGAAACGGTCCGTTACATCATCTATTAGGCTTTTTTTTTTTTTTTTTACATATTAATCAATTTATATGAATGCCAGAAAGACTGCAATATTAAGGGGTAACTACTACATTTTAGGCCAACAATTTTACTATTCTCTTTAGAATTGTGATTGAACATATTGATTCAACTGCACATGCTGTGTGTGACGAAAGCACCTTTGTCACTGGTGTTTGGAGGGGCCTGCTTGCCAGCCTCTTGCTCCAGGTCTATGGCCCATGTATTAGACTGGGATACAGACTGGAGAAAGGGCTTTTGTTAGTGTATTTTTCCCTCGGTTCAGTCTATGGGACAGCCTATTGGATTGTGCCTATGGTTTTCGTTTATACGAACAAACTACCAAACAGCCGGACAACTGACAGTGTGTAACTAATTTACCTCCCAGGAGCTGCAGTTAAACGCAGCTAATTGACGAATGGCTGGGTGGTCGCCATTCGTATAGTTGAACACGTGGCAGCGGCCATCTTGTTTAGTTGAAAGTGTGCAACTCGAACACATCCGACACGCGTTCAAATCGGACATGCGACTGCACGAACGCGCTGAACTTTACCTTCTCTGAACTTCGACGCTTTATTATTATTATTATTATTATTATTGCCATTTATATAGCGCCAACAGATTCCGTAGCGCTTTACAATATATTGAGAGGGGGGGGATGTAACAATAAATAAGACAATTACAAGAAAACTTACAGGAATAATAGGTTGAAGAGGACCCTGCTCAAATGAGCTTACAGTCTATAGGAAGTGGGGTATTAGAAACATTAGGATAGGAAATATCAAGTAGGAGTGAAGCAGAGCTGGAGGAGAGAGCAAAGCACTATCCCATAGGGACAGGTATGTAAGGGAGAGATTACTCTGGGAGGCCATACGCTTTCCTGAAGAGATGGGATTTAAGGCCCTTCTTAAATGATTGAAGACTAGGGGAGAGTCTGATGGCAGTAGGCAAGTTATTCCATAGGAGAGGAGCCGCCCGTGAGAAGTCCTGCAAGCGTGAGTTGGCCGTACGGGTGCGAGCAGCGGTCAGGAGGTGGTCGCGGGCAGAGCAGAGGGTACGAGGAGGGGCATACCTCTGGATCAGTGAAGAGATATAAGAGGGGCTGGAATTGTTCAGTGCTTTAAATGTATGGGTTAGCACTTTGAATTGACTCCTATAGGATACAGGGAGCCAATGTAAGGACTGGCAGAGGGGCGAGGTGTGAGAGGACCGACTGGATAGGAAAATCAGTCTAGCTGCAGCATTCATTACAGACTGTAGCGGGGCAGTACGGCTTTTGGGGAGACCAATCAGGAGAGGGTTACAGTAATCCATGCGGGAAATTACTAGAGCATGGACAAGCTCCTTGGTAGCATCTTGCGTAAGAAAGGGGCGGATGCGGGCTATGTTTTTGAGTTGGAACCTACAGGACTTGGCAACAAACTGGATGTGAGACTCAAAGGTGAGACCAGAGTCAAGTATGACGCCAAGACAGCGCGCTTGTAGGGAAGGACTTATGTGGATATCACTGACTTGAAGGGAGAGTGAGAGAGGAGGATCAGTATTAGGAGGAGGAAAGACAAGGAGTTCAGTTTTAGAGAGGTTAAGTTTGAGAAAGCGTGATGACATCCAGTCAGAGATGGAAGAGAGGCAAGCAGTGACACGTTGCAGGACGGCCGGGGAGAGGTCCGGTGAGGAGAGGTATATCTGAGTGTCATCAGCGTACAGGTGGTAGTTGAATCCAAAAGAGGCAATAAGTTTTCCAAGAGAGGCAGTATAAAGAGAAAATAGAAGGGGACCAAGGACAGAGGCTTGGGGAACTCCAACCGAGACAGGGCGAGGGGAGGAGGTATCCTTGGAAAAGGAGACACTAAATGAGCGTTGGGAGAGATAGGAGGAAAACCAAGAGAGGACAGAGTCACAGAGACCGAGTGATTGAAGAGTTTGAAGGAGGAGAGAATGATCAACTGTGTCAAAGGCAGCAGAGAGGTCAAGGAGAATTAATATGGAGTAGTGACCTTTGGATTTAGCGGAGATTAGGTCATTAGTCACTTTGATAAGAGCGGTCTCAGTAGAGTGGAGAGGGCGGAAGCCAGACTGAAGAGGGTCAAGGAGAGAGTTGGAATTAAGGAAGTGAGACACACGGGTAAAGACAAGTCTTTCCAAAAGCTTTGATGAGTAAGGGAGCAGGGATATGGGACGATAGTTCGAGGGGAAGGACGGGTCAAGAGATGTTTTTTTCAGGATAGGTATTACAGTGGCATGTTTAAGGTCAGCAGGAACAGTGCCAGAAGAGAGAGAGCAGTTAAAGATGTGTGTTAGGATACGCACAAGACAAGGGGAGAGAGATCTGATGAGGTGAGATGGGACAGGATCAAGTGGGCAAGTGGTGGGGCGAGAGGAATGGAGAAGTGCAGCCACCTCTTGTTCAGTAGCTGGGGAGAAAGTCTGAAGGGTAGGGAAAGCATGATTTATGTGTGGTTGAGAAAGAGAACGGCAAGGAGGGGAGAATTGTTTCCTTAGCTGTTCAATCTTGTCAGTAAAGTAATATGCAAAGCTATCAGCTGTAAGGTTAGTTTGGGGGGTGGCCACAGCAGGGCGGAGAAGGGAATTAAAAGTGTCAAAGAGACGTCTGGGATTGCGGGAGCATGAACTAATGAGAGAGGAAAAGTAGGACTGTTTGGCGAGGGCAAGGGCTGCGCTGTACGAAAGCAACATGAATCTATAATGAAGATAGTCTGCCTGGGTGCGGGACTTCCTCCAGGAGCGTTCAGCACAGCGGGAGCAACTCTGCAGATAGCGTGTTGATTTATTATGCCAAGGTTGGGGTCGTGTTCTCCTCGTGGTGCATGTTTGGAGTGGGGCTGCAGTGTTCAAGGCAGCTTTAACATTGACATTTACACGAACGGTTGCCGTTCGTCTATTTGAACTGACTTTAACATGGGAAATAGACCGGCCGCACAGTCATATTCTGTGAAACTGTTTTGGGCAGGAAAGCCATGCTGCAGTCGGTCAAAAGAGACCTCCATAGACACTTGAACCCCATGGCAATTGGACAATGTTCGTGGGATCTGAGCGCTGTTCGGTTATATTGGGCGCTCAGATCCAAGCTATCTGTGGGGGTTCACATGTGGGGGTTCAGTTCTGTGAAACATAAGTTGTATTCATTTTAATGTGTTTTTGTTACAGTTTTAACTTAGGAATATTTTCTGTACCTGGAGATAATTGAGTTTACTACAGCCACTTAAGCCAATTATCTCCAGGATAAAAGGGAGGAATTTTACTGTGTATGTGGGAGTATTACTGTGTTAATTATTGTTCCCATTGGGTTGTGTCCCTTTTGTCCCAGTTTACCACCAGGTCCAGGGGGTGTGCCTCTGGCCTGAAAATGTGTATAAAAGAAATGCCTTTGTGCTCATTAAACAGATCATCTTGCACCTTCATGAAGTTTTGGCTCATGTTTGGGGGATTGGAGAACTACACTCTGGGGATTGCTATAATCACTATACTCCCCAGGGTATAATCACTAAGCTCTGTTAAGAGCTTGTTCCTGATCCTGCTCTCTGGATTTAAGAGAGGTCGACCTACTGGAAGCTGGACCCTGGTCTTGGGTCCAGAGTGGATGGAGACGGCGAGGCCCCAACCAAGCTGTGGCAGTTTCACTGTGCCTATGTCCTTCTGCTCACTTTTACATCATATGAGTGGATAGTAAGTTAACAAGGAATCATGAATAGTCAACTGTTTGATACCAAGACCTAAATTGCAATCTGGTGTTGGCATCTGATCAAAACGTTTTTTTACTTTTGGATGGTAGCGTGTAAAACGTATCGAACCAGTCAAAATTCAAATTTGTTTATTGTTTTTATTTATTTTACCACAGAAGTATGGAAACATTATTGTATTAAAACTGTGCTTAAGCAGTGCTTTCGTGTTAACCTTGCATTGTCTACTTCAAAAGATTAATATTACACGGTTAAGACAAAAACAAACAAACAAACCTCCTTTGAGGTTGAAGGTTACAGACTGCCATTGATAGAGCTAAAAGATAAAAGTTGTGACATTAACCTTAAATCTGTTATAAGTACATTGTAGTGTTTGTAACTCTAAACAGACATTTCACTTATTGTGCGCATGTACATTTATCATTATACTAGTGCTGACATCTGTTCCTGCTAGTTCATCCAAATTAAATTAAATGATCACCTTCCATATCCTGTCCGTTTCAGGAAAAATATCAAATGTATCTTTCTCACATTTGTGAGCAAGCTGTGGAATTCATAGTAATGATAAATTACATATTAACATGATTTTATGTAAAAAAAAAAAATGTAACAAAATGATATATATTATTTTTTTTTTTTTTAGTCTACAGGAAAACCACCAATGTCTGTAATTTTGAATAAAATCAATTTTGGACCTTTTGTGTGTATCTATATATTAATTATTTATTTACAAAATATGCTACTTTTTGTTTTGTTTTTTTCTTTTAACCCCATAAGAATTCAACTTCTGGACTAAAAGGGAATCATGAGGGAATATTTTCATTATGTGTCCTTAAGGGGTTAAGATAGACTCTTATTGAGTTTTACGTGAGATTTACAGGAGTTGCAGTTGAGGGGTTGTTTCCTACCCAAGTTAATCACACTGCGTTCATTACCTTCAATCTGTAAAAAATGAGTTTCACAAATTAGGGTAAAATAGAAAAAAACAGAAAAATGGCCCAAGAAAAATCTATTTATAGTTCTGCTATTTTGCTTTAAATATAAAATTTTATTTGAATTCTTTGCCAGTCTCACTTTAGTAAATATCCCTGTTAGTAATTGGGACGTCGGGTATTAAAGTTAGGCTTTCAACATAAAACATAAAAATTATCTAAAAAAAAAACTCTGAAATTCTTTTGATGTGATCTTAATTCTAGATTAAGTAACTCAGGATAGAAGTGGATTTCATGTTAAATCGAATGCTCGTTCTTCTTGCATAACTATTCATAAGTAAATGTAATTATCTTGTTTTCCCAACACCCAATTAACGTGCTACAAATGACAGCTGGTAGGTGATGGGTATGTTGGAAAATCCTGTCAATTTAGGTTTAATGTCTGAATCAGTGAAACGCGTTGAGGAGGTGAGTGTAAAGTTTTGAAGAATGTTGGTGAGAAACAAGAAGAGCTCCATACGAGCCAGACCTTCTCCAGCACAGATTCTCTTCCCTGTAAAATAAATAAGAGAACGTTGTGGTTGACAAAGCAAATCTTGCATCAGGCGAGATTTTACATAAATGTTTAATCTGCTTTAAATGTTTAAAAATAGTCATAAAAATAAATTATTTAATTTAACAATTTCTTGGCTCAGATGGCCATAGATGAATGACTGGCTAGGATTTTTTTAGGCAAATTGAATACTATAAACATTTTTATTTTCTTTAAATTATATAAATTTTTCAAGTCAAGGAAATTATAAATATTGGTCGTCAAACCATATTTGGTAGTACTATATAACAGACAAACACATCATACAAGTAACTCATTAACTGTAGCGGTACTTACCTTATCCGGGGGCCGGACGCGGTCCTCTCTTCAAGCCGCGCGCGGTCCTGCGGCTGCACGAGCCGCGCGCGGCTCGTCCGACTGTTCTGACAGGAAGGCGGGCAGTGACCGCGAGAAGCGGTCACGTGTCCCGCCTGCAGCTAAGAGCGCGCCGCGAATCTTGGGCGCGCTCTTAAAGAGACAGTGGGAGCCTAAATTGCAAAAAGGCTCCCATTGGCTCCTGTCATGCCAATCACCCCATACACTTACCTGTTGGGGGAGTGGAAGTGACAGGAGCCAATCACATTAGTTTGAAGGCTACTTATACTTACCCTTTTCCCTTAGTTCCTTGCCCTATCGTGGTTTCTGCTACAGTTCCCTTTAGTGCTTGTTGTGTTCAGTTGTGTTTCTCCGTATTTGACCTTGGCTTTGTATTCTGACTTCGTTTTCGCTTTATCCTATTCTGTACTGTTTGCCGGCTTGCTGATTCCTGTGTACCAGTCCCCGGCTAGTTTTCGTTTACGCTGTCTCTTTGTGCCCTTGACCTCGGATCGTTCCTGACTCTGTCTTATCCTATTACGTCGAGTCCGGCCACTCTAAGGTCCGGTAGACGTATCTCTCCTCTGTACTGTCATCTGTTAGGGCTGGATCCTGCGTGTAGGGGTATATACTCGTTACATTAACTAGGGTAAAACTGCTTCTGCTAACAGGCTTACACCCAGTTCTCGATTAAATTATTTAATTAATCAAAACTAACAAAACAAATTAATAAGTCACTAAATGAATACGTACCAAGACAAAGTTAAACAATCTATTATAATTGGCTTCCAAGCTCCATTCCCATTACTGCCATGTATCTCTCCCCAAGAATCATTGCAAATTAATATTTACCAAAGTCCTTTACCATAAAATACTGCAGGAACAATGTCTTCACTGTCTCTTCTGGAGTCGTAATATTGTGCTTCTGAAACTTTCATGTTTTTTTTTATTTTTGACTTATGGTGTTTCTTGAGGTATTACACCTATAAGGTGCTGCTTTTAGTAGTCATATTGTTGACTTGTTTTTTTTGGTAATATTATTTTTGACTCAAGCATTTTATTTTTAATTGGGAGAAAATATTATATAAGTTATTAGACTTGGAGATTGTTTGAGATGTTAAACTGCATTTTTGGACGAATTTGGATACGTTTGGAATGATAAGGTGTTTAGCTGAATTCCACGCTTAAAAGTACTAGAATTGCAGACAAACTAAATGGACATTTTCAGTTCAGGATTCTTTCTAATGGTAAAAGACACTCTTGTAGTGGAGCGCTAAAGTGTATTAATGCAAGGGGTATATATAAGTATGTGCAAAAGTAATTTAATAGCAGCTCAACACACTTGTGATCCTTATTTGGAGATACACACCTCCCTTGTAAAGGGCACACTTTAAAAAAATAAATAAAAAATTAAGTGATGATTGATGGGAAAAAAAAGATGATTTATGGATATGGGACTGTCGCTAAATGTTGATTTTATTCACAAATTAAGTCCTCAAATTAATATTCGTGGATAAGTTGTTGAAATGATTGAAATATTTTGAATTTTTTTCTAATATTTAGATATTTGCTCTATTGATAATATTTGCTCATTGATAATGTTAATTTTGTCCAACGTGATGGCATTAATTGCATGGCTGAGAGAATAGGACGTGAGTTAACCAGGACTGTAGAGCTATAGTTACTGTACTTAATTCTGAATTTCTGAAGGAATCTTAGATTATGTTACCTGTGGAAAATGGCATAAATGCATCACTCTTCTTGAAACAGCCATTGTCATCCAGAAAATGTCCCGGGTTAAACTTGTCTGGGGTGGCAAATTGAGTAGGATCTCGGAGAACAGAGCAGAGCAGTGGGTAAACATCAGTGCCCTTTGGAGGAGAAATTAGAACATTTATTATCTAAGTTTGAACACAGTTTAAGAAAATACCTAGAGGCAAAAAAAACCCTTTCATAAAAAACACTAGAATAATATGAAGGGGTGATGGTGCCTTGAATGGCTATTTAAGTAGTTTATTCTAACCTTGGGAATGGTGTATCCATGGAAATGTGTGTCTTTTATAACTGAGTGAGGAACATTAAGAGGTAAAACGTCACTGAATCTTTGGATCTCATGGATCACGGCATCCGTATAGGGCATCTTGCCTCGATCCTCAATGTTTGGACACCTGTTCTGCCCAATGACTCGATCAATTTCTTCATGTAGCTTGGCTGACAAACAAAAAAGGAATTGATTCATTGCCGTTGAAGAATAATGCAGATATAGTACTTTGCCCTGAAATGCATTTTAATAATAAACAGCCTACAAATTGCCCTTGTAATGAATATTTCTAGAATGCCTTGGAAGAAATGCTTCTGTACATTAAGATATAATAATCTAAATCGTTTGGCTTGAATACAGGAATAAAGAAATAAAATTTTGGATTTAAGTGAAAGGGGGGGGGGGGGGGGGGGGTGGCAGGGAGACAAAATAAAATATAAATAACAAAACACACACACCCCAGAGCACCTTACATTAAAAAATATATATATTTCTTTCACTCATCTGATTTTGTTTCAATAATTTATATAAAAAGTATTTTTATTATTTTAAAACATTGCAATTCTAGCATTTGAATAGAGACTAGAAAATTATAAATTCTTATTGTGTTTTATATACATTGTGTTTTGGTATCTGATAATTTTGTTGCTTCTAGTTTTTATGAAAATAGTTAAATTTTTCAAAAGAATAGGATGCTTAGTCTGATAGAATGCTTTAATTAAATATAGGTCTTACAATGACTCAATTCTAGTCAAATACTCTTTTCCATTTGCATTTTCTGATGGGCACCACATCTGTCTGACTGAACATCCATTCATCCACCCAACCCCCTCGCCCAGACACCTACCAATTCATCCACCATCAATCCACCTACCTACCACTCTCCATCAATCTACCCACACACACCTTGTATCTCAGGATACTTTACAAGGACGATGAATCCATGTCTAAGTGTGCTGCTGACTGTCTCTGTTCCAGCAAAGAACAAGTTAAGTACACTGAGCAGCAAGTTGTTCATATCAAACGCAGAGAAATCATTTTTGTTATCCTGTAAAAAGTGTGAAATTTGAAGAGTGTTAGAAGCCCTAAATAAGATTCATATAAACATATTGGCCTTGTTTTGATATTTAAAATCAAATGATTTAATATTTAATATATTTTTATAACCATAAAAATATATCATATATAGAAAATATATCAATAATTCAAAAAATAAATCAACTTTCAAAATATTAAGAAATTTGAAAAGCGTGTACAGAAATATAAAATCAGGTCCATATTTAGATGAATGTTTCATTGGATGGCTTGTTGCCTGCTGGTTTAAAAATATAATATTCGGAGCATCGTGCAAGAAATCTGGCTCTTTTTGTTGTTTTTTTAATTCAAAACCTCCAAGCCTCCCTTTCGCCACTTCTAAATGTCGGTACTTTGGAATTGGAGATCCATCAAACTTCATTCGCTCTGGGATCGGCGGCATGACGTAGGACGTGGGACGTCAGCCGGAAGTGAGGTGTTGCGTGAGCGTGGAGGTGGCGTGTGGGGAGAGTAAACTATAGGAGCGGCGGCGTTCTCTAACTGAGGTCTAACTGAGGTGTCCGAAAAACTTTGCAACTCCGAGAGGTAACGACCGAGGAACGTTCCTGGCAATACTAACCATAAGGTACGCCTGTGGCACGATCAGAGGAACAACGGCGCATAATCCGAGGTACCTGCCAACAATCATCTTAATACCGCCAGGTACCGGCTAATGAGATTGCCCTATTACACCAAATCTAAGGTATGAGCTGATATTTGACTCTTTGATGAAGTAAAAAGTCCTATAATCGATTAAGGTAAGACCCTATCTGGACTTAAAGAAAAGCTCGTCTTTTTGGGGGGAAAAACAGATAAGATAAGGAGGACTATTTAAAGAGACTAAAGAGACTAAAGAAAGCAAGGGAAAGACGGTGGGGGACTCTGGGATAGAGGAGAAGGGGGGAAAGGGACATGAAAGCAAGAGAGAAAGATATAAAGGAGGATCCCAAATCCCAAATCAAAAGACAATGGCCCCCAGGAAAGAGAAACAGGTGGAATCAGATAAATCTGATAAATCAAAAACCATAAACACCTTTTACTCCCCAAGATCACACAATCCCCCACCAAAACAAACAAGATTATCAATTACACCAGAGGACTCCCTGCTCCAAACCAATATAGAAGCAGGGAGTGCAATAACACAAAAAACATGCTCACAAGAAAGTATGATAGAAGCATTGGATAATCTGTATTGTAAGATTAAACAAGACCTCCAAGTAACATCAACTGAACTCAAAAATGAAGTAATAGAAATAAAAGAGAAATTAGAAAACCAAAATCAAAGTTTCATAAAATTACAAGATGAAATCCAAACGCTTCAGGTACAAAATAACTTAATGAAATCTAAAATACTAACTCTCGAACAGAAACTCACAGAAATAGAGGATAGATCAAGAAGGAATAATATCCGTATAAAAGGTATACCAGAAAATATTAATCACGATGATCTGGAAAAATACCTAAAAGAATTTGTGGGCCAATTTGTTGATAATCACTATGAAGGAGTACATCCTTTTGAAAGATGGCACAGATTACCAAAACCAACGGGAATTAACCCCTCTGAGCCTAGGGACGTTATAGTCCGATTTATGAACTGCCTCACAAAAGATAAGTTTCTACAGAAAATCAGATACCAGAGACCACATGATGAAAAGTTTTCAGGACTCACCATATACCCTGACCTATCAGCAGCCACACGTATGACTAGGAAAAAATTCCAAGATATAACACTGCAACTACGAAAAAATAATATTCATTACAGATGGGGTTTTCCTGTAAAACTAATTATCCCTCATAAAGGGAAAACTATAACTATTTCTGACCCACTAGAGGATCTGGGTAAATTGGGACTATTTTAAACGGAACGCCACCGCCAAAAATACATAGAGAAAGAGATGTGTATGGGGGTTAAGTAGAGGAGAGGGAATTTTTTTTTTTTTTTTTTTTTTTTTTTTTTTTTAACGAATAATGAATTATGGTTTATTTGAAAAAGAAATGATAAAATAATAGAAATATAGACATAATGAAGAAAATAACATTAGCAGGATTATAAACGAAACTGTAGACTATGATGAACGACCAAACATATACATAGAATCTTAAATTCTCTATACCGTTCTATAACAACTGTGTGACAGTGTGACCTATAGCGAGTGTGAAGGCGTTTAATAGAGATTAATTTAGGGTTTTCTCACGCTAAAAAATTTTTTTTCAGGCACTTATAATAGAAAGACACGTATAACATTTAAACTATTTTTAGGCAAAATTAACAATCAAGGGGGAGCAACTTTAAAGAAAATTGGACTCAGTAGATACCTCAATGAAATGGGGTAATTTAGAATCCAAATACACAACACCTGAATCAAATAACAGATAACTTAAAATGCATTTTATAGTTTTTTCCTTTATTTTTTTTTTTTTTTTCTCTTTTCTTTGTTTTCTATTGAGATAATGAAACAGAGGTCACGTATAAAATGGATTAAGGGAACAAAATTTAATACACAATATACACAATACACATTATAGATAATTATAGATAATTAACACTACTAATATTACAATAGGATATTGATGGTGGTGAATGGTGATAATCAGAGATATATTACTAAAATCACAATGAAGCTGAAGGCCTGGGCAGTCAATATAGAAATAATCATAAAAATCAAGGTATTTGGATGGGAAGGGTTCATTAGTGTGTATATATATCTGTGTATGTCTATATACATATATGTAGATACGGGTGAGTGTGTGAATCTGTATACATGTATGTGTATGTGTGTGTTTGTATCAATTATCCTTTTTTTTTTTTTTTTTTTTTTTTTTTTTTTTTCCTCTCCCCATCCACACACCACGTCAGCAACTGTGCTCTAGCTAGGAGCTCAATTTGGAGTAGCTAGACAATGTATAATCCAGTGGAATATTATCCAGGGATTATTCCAAACTGGAGACCCTGTTTTCCTTTAAGGGATATAGGATTACTTGTATGTATGAATGTGTGCACCAGGGGCATATGGAGAGTGAAGTGGAGTGAAGTTCTCAAAAATATTACTATAGATTACAAAGGATCAGTAAAGATCTGTGAATATGGTTAGGGTGCTATCTATTAATGCCCAGGGTCTGAACACCCCCCAAAAGAGAGGATATTTATATGATACAATTAGGAAAAATAAAATAGACCTATGTTTCGTTCAGGAGACACATTGGCAGAAGCAGAAAAATAATTACTGGAAATTTTCTAAATTCCCAATAATTTTTACATCAGACTATATTAAAAAGAAGAGAGGAGTCGCAATAATAATTTCAGCACATATTAAATTCGAACTTATCATGGAAAAAAAAGATAACCAAGGTAGAAGTCTGATTCTAATCTGTAAGTTAAATGAAGAAATATATACACTAGTAAATTTATACGCACCAAATATCTACTCTAGTAAATTTTTTAAATCACTTTTTAAGGAAATCGAAAAAATCAAAAAAGGAACTTTATTAATAGCTGGGGATATGAATGTTACACCAGATGTAAAAATGGATAGAACACTAACTAATAAGAGTAATCATTATACAAGAAAAATAATTAATAATGCCAGATCATTTACTAATGCCATGATAGAACACGATCTATATGATATCTGGAGGGTTCATCACCCTAACACCAGGGATTATTCGTATTTCTCTCATGTACATAAAACCTATTCTAGAATAGACATTTTTCTAACAAATTCGTACAGATTACATAAGTTTGAGAATTCCAACATTGATAATATATCCTGGTCAGATCATGCACCGATAATAACTAATATTAAACAAAAAAATGACACCAAGGTAACTACACCTTGGAGGATGAAAGATGAAATTCTAGACTCACTATCTGGCCTAAAATACTTGAAAGATCAAGCAGAAGAATTTATAAGATTTAATGATAATAAAGAAGTATCCAATACTACTCTTTGGTGTACATATAAATGTTTCATGAGGGGAAATTTTATAAAAATTGGAGCAAAATTGAAAAAAGAACAGGGGAAAAATTTAACGGATCTCTATATAGAACTAGCTATATTAGAAAATACTAATAAAAAAGATTTCAATATATTAAAATTAAACAAAATTAAACAAATACAAACTCAAATTAAAATTAGTTTATCAAATAAAGTGAACAATGCAATTATAAGGTTAAAACAGCTGTGGTATCATGGAGAAAATAGAACGAGTAAAGTTTTTTCTGATAAACTAAAATTCAAAAAAAGACAACAAAGAATTACAAAGATCAAATATAACAACAAAGATCATTTATCCCCAATTGACATAGGGGAAGTATTTGGTCAATATTATAAGTCACTATATAACCTCCCAAAGATTACCTCAACGCCTGAAGAGATAGATACTTTCCTATCTACCTGTAAATTACCAAAAATTAATATAGAACAGATTAAAGATTTGGAATCTCCGATATCTATGACAGAGATTACCCATGCTATAAAAACACTCCGCAAAGGGAAAGCTCCGGGACCAGATGGTCTAACAGATTCCTTTTATAAAACATTTTCTACCCCTATTGCTTCTCTTCTCTTTAAAGTTTATAATGAAGTAAGAGACCAGAAAAAATTCCCCAACGAAATGTTACAAACAATGATTACTCCCATTTTAAAACCAGAGAAAGACCCACATTTTGTATCGAATTATAGACCTATTTCGTTATTAAACATTGATATAAAGATCTTTTCAAGGATAATAGCTGATAGAATAAAAAAAATTGTCCCGACTTTAATCCATCCGGATCAAGCCGGATTTATCATGGGTAGGAAAGGAGCTCATAATGTACGCAGACTTTTAAATTTAATACAGGTAATAGATGATAATAGGATCCCATCGTTGTTTGTGGCCGTGGATGCAGAGAAGGCCTTCGACAGGGTAAACTGGTTGTTCCTGTCGAGGGTCCTCAAAGCATTTGGGTTTCAAGATTTCATATATGATTTGATCTGGTCTCTTTATACTAACCCAACGGCGAGGGTTATGGGAAGGGGTATTGCATCGGAATGGTTTGATGTAAATAATGGTACACGCCAGGGATGTCCACTTGCCCCATTGCTATATGCTTTGACTATAGAACCACTCGCCTCAGCCATTAGATTAGACCAAAAAATTCAAGGGATTCATCTTGCCGGCAAACAAGTCAAGGTTCTATTATATGCAGATGATATAATTCTAACATTAACTGAATGCGAGGATTCATTATGTCATTTTATGGAATTAATTGAGAAATACAGATCTATCTCTAATTATAAAATCAATGTAAATAAAACACAGGTGATATACACCAACTTACCAGAACAACAACTTCTAACTCTAAAATCTAAATTTTCATTTATTTGGTCGAGTGAGAGCATAAAATATTTGGGAGTTAAAATAAGCTTTGACTGGAACCAAATAATTAAAATTAATTACTACCCATTGCTCAAAGATATGAAAGATACGTTACTTAAATGGAATAATCTATACGTATCATGGATAGGGAAATCTAATGCGGTTAGACATTATTTACTACCCAAACTTGAATATATAATGAGAACCATTCCTATGAAAGTCCCAAAAGACATATTAAAAGAATATCAAAAAATATTTTCACAATACCTATGGGGGAAAAAAAAATCAAGAATAGCCCTCAAATACATAACTACAAAATTTAAGGACGGTGGAATATCATTCCCAGATGTGTATCAAATACATGACGCAATTATGTTCTCCCATATCCTAGAATGGAATAACGATAATATGGACAACTTGTGGATAGACCAAGAGCAAATCTCGAGTAATATATTTGATATTAAAATGTTATATTGGATTGATTCTTCAACATTCGCTAAATTAAAAATACAAAATAAGATAATACTGGATATTTTTTCTAATTTACAAACTTTGAAGAAGAAATTACAGATTACAGAACATCTAACTATAAATTCACCAATTGAAATAATACAAATATATATAGAGGACATTAACATTAAAAAATGGAAAGACAATGGTCTTGTAAAATTAGCTGATATCCTAAAACCAGATCTTAAAATAAAATCGTTTCAACAAATTCTTACTGACACAAAAGGACTTGATAACGAACATTTTACATATATTAGAATCAAACACTTTATACAATCTAAACCAGTACATAATATTTCACTTATAGATAATGTTCTTGGTATAGAACATAAGAATAATATGGTCTCAAAAATAAACAAGGTTCTATATAGTAGATACAATAAGGGAAAAATGAAATCTATGTTGAAATGGGAAAATGATATTGGAACTGAGTTTTCATTGGATCAATGGAGGGAGTCATTCGATTTGCTTGGAAAAGCGATTCATAGTATAAGTTTGTATGAATTACAGACTAAATTGGTCCATAGGTGGTATATGGTTCCAGCGAGAGTTGCAAGATTTCACTCTCCCACAGAACCTCTCTGTTGGAGATGCTTAAGATGTGACGGAACGTTTAGACACATATGGTGGGATTGCAATGCTTTGGATCCTTTAAAGCAAGTGACATCCACAAAAATCAATACCATTCTCAAAATAACAATGGACCTTTCTCCACAACTATTCTTGCTACATATGAATATTCCTACTAAAATTAAAACTATAAAATATCTAATAATTCATATTCTAATGGCGGTTAAAATTTGTATCGCCAGATATTGGAAAACTGTAAATACTCCTTCATGGAGAGAGGTGGAATCCCAAATAGGATATCAACGTTTAATGGAGAAACAGGTATATAGAAACCTTAATATGACAAACAAACATATTAAGATATGGGAACCCTGGACAACTGAGATATCCACTAACCAATAACATAGAATATACTAAAAGAAACTGGTCCTTAAACTTATAAATTTCCGCGATATGCTCCCTAATGCCCCTGGTGCACTGTGTGAATGAACAATTTTCCACGTATGTTTTGTTTGTTTAGTCTGATAAGATATGACCAGGGGAGCTAGGCATCATTCACTAGCTAACATAGATTACGAGAAGGCAATTGACATGATGCTGATGCTCCATGGCCGGTCTTACGTTAAATTAAAATAATATAATAAAACGAATTTTGATGAAATCTTAAATAGAACTTTTTGTATATACAATAACATATGATGAATTGGCACCTACCCTATTCCTAAGCGATACCAACTCATGGGACAGAAGCCGTTCTGATGTAAAAAAAGAATAAATTTTTTTAAAAAGAAAAGAAAAAGAAAGGAAGAAAGGAAAAAAATAAAAAAAAAAAAATAAAAAAAGAATATAAATGTCGGTACTTCCTCTCCTAGTCTACAATACTTCCAGTTTTCCCGCTTATGAAAGGGAGTAGGAACCCATGACCATTATCTATATTTAATATGTATTGATCACATTAAGGATGTGCAAAACTCTGTGACGAGACCAATCTCGCCACTGTGCATTGGAGGAGCCTGGTTGCCTGCCTGCTGCCTTTTGATTATGGACCGACATTTAAATACTTTATTTTCCTATGCAGAAAGGTCTATTCATGTATTTCTGCCCTGGCATTCGGTAGATTCTCGGATTTACTGAATTAACTAATTTAACCCAGATAGCTATGCCATGGAGCCTTTTCATGTAATAAAAGACTTTCCATTGCAATTGAACGGTATGTGCGTGGTCTGAGCGCCATTCAGTAATAATGTGCGCTCAGACCTAAGCTATCTGGGGATATGTTGCATGTCTGTATTTTATGTAATAAATGTAACCTTGTGTATTTTATTGTATTTTACTGTATTTTGCTACCATGTGCCTAATGGAGTTTTGCCTCTGTCATTGGAGATAATTGGATTACTTCTCAATTATCTCCAGGATAGAAGACCCTGTGGGACTGGTTTTGGGCAGAAAAGCCATGCTTCATTTGGTCACAAAGGACTTTGATCTATCTTTTGAACCAATGGACCAATTTGGATGATTTTGACATATGTTTGTATTTGGAGTATGCTGATTATGTAAGTTTTATGTGAATGTGATGCATAATTTTAAAGTTATGAAAAATGGGGAAAAACTGTATTTCTCTGCCTGTGATAATTACATTACCCATTGTGTAAGGTAATTGTATCACAGGCAGAGGGGAGGATTTTGTGTGGGAGTGTCTGAGTGTATTGTACATGTTTATTGGTTGTTTTCCAAAACCCTGTGGGTGGTACTAATGTGTAAGAATGTGTATATAAGAACAATAAACCCACAGTTCTGTCTGTTCCTGCTTGACCCTCAAAACGGAGCCTTGTCTCGTTCTTGGGGGCCTTATTGTATGCTGGTCCAGTTCGACTGCTAGGAGTGTAAACCTATTCGGATAGTTTTTTCCTATTCGGCTGTTCACATCATTCGTATGTTTGAGAGCATTCGTATGCTTCTCCGGTTCGGTGGATTGGTGTCTACAGTAGCTGCCTGTATATCTGGAAGGCAATATCTCCTAAACAGCTTTTAACCCTTTTTATGCCTGGGAGTGCCGTTACAATTGGTGGCAAGCGGCAGGATCGTTCCTACAGCCAGAAGGACAGCTACAAGGAGACACCATTCCTTGGATTTACAAATTGGGGGCAACGCTTGTCTGAGTACAGCGACCTTCACAGCACCAAGATGGAACCAGCAGTGTCGTACGAGGAAGGTGACATGGACAATAGAGATGCAGTCCGAAAAGGCATCTGGTACCAGGCACTGGGTATAGCGGAGTACCAGAGGGGCGAGAGACTCCCCAAGGAAGACCGGCGATTGCAGAAGCGACTAGCCCTGTGGACACCCTTCCTGGGAGAGCAGCCCCTGGAGGAATGAGTGAAGGAATTGGAGCTCCGGGTATGGCAGGAGATGTGGCTGGAAGAAGCCTACCAGGCGCTCTGGTGGTATGGGGCACAGTACCTGCCCTGGACAGCCGAGCATGACAAGCCAGAGGGAGAGGAGTTTGATGGTCCTAGCTTGTTATGGGAGACTCTCAGAGACTCAGTTTGGGAGCCCTACACAAGCCCGGTTCTGTGATCTCTTTGAGTGGAGGGAGAGCAGGTATGACTGGGACGACACTCACGAAATTGAGCAAGACCTGGTCCACCTGGTGACCCGGGAGATGGAGCTGGAACAGGGCTACCAGCAGCTGTTCCACTCCAGTGAGAAGGCTCAGCAGGAGAGCAGAGTGACAGATCCAGAGCCAGACCCATTCATCTGGGATGAGATAGTAGAGTTTTACTGGGAAGAACCCCAGGTGGCCGGTGGAGATGGGACCAAGGTCTCTCCACCGGTCCTGCAGGGAATAGGGAGCCAGTCTCCATTCCCCAGAGGCAGTGTGATATGCAGGGAATTGGGAGCCCAGTCTCCATTCCCCAGTGGCAGTGTGATATGCAGGGAATTGGGAGCCCAGTCTCCATTCCCAAGCGGCAGGCAGAGTTACAGGGGGCAGAGACAGTCGGTCCTGTCCCCCAGCAGCAGAGTGTTTTATTGGGAGAGGAGAGCCTTGACCTCCATCCCCAGTGGCAGAGTGTCCAGCAGGGAATAGAGAGCCCAGTCTCCTTTCCCCAGCAGCAGGACACTGTATTGGGAGCGGAGACAGTCGGTCTCCCTCCCCAGCGGCTGGAAGTATGTTTGGGAGAGGAGCTTGTTACCCCCTCTCCCCAGCGGCAGCTTAACGCACCAGGGGGAGACAGTAAGCCCCACAACCATGGTACTAATGTGTAAGAATGTGTATATAAGAACAATAAACCCAAAGCTCTGTCTGTTCCTGCTTGACCCTCAAAACGGAGTCTTGTCTCGTTCTTGGGGGGGACTTACTGTATGCTGTTCCAGTTTGACTGCTAGGAGTGTAAACCTATTCGGCTGTTTACAGTATTCATATGTTTGAGAGCATTCCTATGCTTCTCCGGTTCGGTGGATTGGTGTCTACAGTAGCTGCCTGTATATCTGGAAGGGAATATTTCCTAAACGGCCTTTAACCCCTTTTTATGCCATTACACTCTCATCTGGAATTTGAAGTTATTTCGACCATTCCTTTCTTCTTGTTATGCCAAACAGTCATTATAGTCTTTATAAAAACATCTTTCCTATGAAATATCAAATGCGAAGTACATTTAATTACATTATATTTAAACATATCTAATCTGCTTCAAGCATCTGAGAAGAAGTGTGCGATGAAAGCCCCAAACATAGGGCTAGGAGGTAACAAATTAACTGACTCATCTGACATCAAAAGTATATATTCTGATGGTTCTTCTATGTGTTTCCCACCAATCAGAATGAAGCTAAAATTCAAACAGTTAATGAACAGGTGACTATTGACAAATGGCAGCGTTCATTGTGCTGTAAAATTAATTACAAATAGGAATATTCTATAACTTGTACTTATATAGTTACATCTGCTATTTTGAAATAATAAAATTACTGCTACTTTTCAAATTCAAACATTCGCACTCGCACTCAGCAGATTGATACTTTGTCAGTAAGTGGGTCAGCAAGTCTTCTAATTCTTCTAATTGATATTTATGTTTGGTTTGATTTGCAGGGGAATAATTGTGTGTTTTTGCTGTTGTACCTTAGATATATTGCATCATAATTCACAGATCAGAAGCACCAATATCACTCTTGGGTTTCAGTTCACTAATCTGATACTTTGTATCTATTTAAGCCCGTATGACTTGTTTAACAGGTGATTTAGGAATCATCTGCACTCCCATGAAGGCCCTACATACCTGTTTCATTTTAATAAGGAAGCAGTCTATGTAATCTCTTGGAGAAGATGGGTCCAAGGTTTCCTGGTTTATCTTCACACGTTCAGAAACAAATTGCAGCAAATTATTTAGGAGTTTGTCCACTTTCTGATGAGGTCCAGGTACGTGGTTCATGATTTCTGGAATCATTTCATGCATCTACAATACAGTCAGTATGAGACCATTTTAAGCATTACTAGATATATAAGAAAGGTCCTTCAAGGCAAAGTTCACAATCTTCAAATTGGAAAAAAGAGTAAGTGTATGCACGTTTCTATGACTGTACAAGTGTATATGTAGAAAACAGCTCATTTTCAGTTGCTCTCAAATATGTGAGTACATAGACCCAGGAACTGAAAATACATTTTGTGTTGGCCCATTTATTGCAAGGTCCTTTGGAGGGTAACAAAAAAGGGAATAATTTGGCAGAAGTTCTGTTAGCAGAAAAATAAAAATTGTACTTAATGCCCACACCTAGATTCACCCAATCTCTGTTAGGTTATCCTATATGCCCTCTTTACCTGCCCCCAGGTGGAACTCATGTTTTTAAAACACTCATTAAACATATTGAGGAGCTTCAGAAATTTCAGATCTTCATAATCAAAACGATTCCCAAAGACCACCGAGGAGATGACATTTGCAATGGCCTGAACAAAGATATTGGTGGGGTTGATCGGGGAACCTGTATCAGAAAGAAAAGAGAAGAAAATATCTATGGCCATTGGAGTAACTAAATAACCTCCACTTGTTTAATTATACATAGGGATTTGGGAGAGAGTGCAGGAAACTATCTGTACCTGTACTGCCTCCGAGTAGCATAATCATCACAAAAAGGTATAAGAATAACATTTATACCTTTAACCAATCACAAAAATTAACTACCTACTGAGCTCACACAATTTAAATGTTCTCACACAAATATTTTCGGATTTCTGAAGAGAAATTGCTGCAAGGTTTAAATATCAACATTATTCTTACTTTTCTTAGATCTGAGTTCTTCCACCAAAACCTGTGCCTCTTCCTGTATTCGCTCTTCAATACTCCTCTTTCCCATTCCAAAGTTTCTCAGGGTCATCAATGTGAACCGGCGTAGCTGTTTCCAGCGTTCCCCATTACTGAGAACAACACCTAATATGAAATGGACATTTTAGAAGCAAACACTGATATTTCACTTTTTACGGCCTCAGTGTCAAATTTTTGGATACGTTTTCCAAATGATTGGGTATTTTTTGGATAAACTTTTAAAAGGAATAATGAAAATCATATCTTAATAATAATAAGTATGTTACAGAGTGCATGCACGGGTACACAATTCTATATTTAACCCCTTCAGGACCGGCCTGTTTTTGCGATGTTGTACGTTAAGGACCAGAGCAGTTTTAACACTTTTGTGGTGTTTGTGTTTAGCTGTAATTTTCCGCTCTCTCATTTACGGTTCCCATACAAGTTATATATTGTTTTTTTCAAGACAAGAAGGGCTTTCTTTACATACCATTATTTGTATTATGTCATATATTGTATTTTAAAAAAAATAATAAAATATGGTGTAAAATTAAAAAAGAAAAACGTTTTTGGACTTTTACTTGAAAAATCTTTTACTTATCTACAAAAGCTAATTAAAAAAACTGCTAAATAGATTCAAAATTTTGTCCCGAGTTTAAAAACACCCAGTGTTTACATGCTTTATTGCTTTTTTTTTGCAAGTTATAGGCCTATAAATACAAGTAGGAAATTGCTGTTTCAATATATATATATATTAAATGTATCAATAGTGACATTGTAACACCGTTATCTGTCATAAATCCCCGAAACACACCTAACATGTACATATTTTTTTAAAGTAGACAACCCAGGGTATTCAAAATGGGGTATGTCCAGTCTTTTTTAGTAGCCACCTAGTCACAAACACTGGCCAAAGTTAGCATTTATATTTGTTTGTGTGTTAAAAATGCAAAAAAACGCTAACTTTGGCCGGTGTTTGTGACTAAGTGGCTACTAATAAAGGCTGAACATACCCCATTTGCAATACCTTGGGTTGTCTTCTTTTGCAAATGGTATGCCATCATGGGGCTAATTCTCATTCCTTGGCTACCATACGCTCTCAAAGGCAACCTAACCAATCTGACAAATTTAAATAATAAAAAAAAAGTAAAATCAAGCCTTATATTTGACCCTGTAACTTTCACAAACACTATAAAACCTCTACATGTGGGGTACTGTTATACTCAGGAGACTTCTCTGAACACAAATATTAGTGTATCAGAACAGTAAAATGTATCACAGCAATAATATCCTCAGTGAAAGTGCTGTTTGTGTGTGAAAAATGCAAAAAACTTCACTTTCACTGACAATATCACCGCTGTGATATGTTTTACTGTTTTGAAACACTAATATTTGTGTTCAGCGAAGTCTCCCGAGTAAAACAGTACCCCCATGTACAGGTTTTAGGGTGTCATAGAAAGTTACAGGGTTAAACACAGTGCTAGCAAATTAAATTATCTGGACTTTTGGCCTGGGTTGGCAGGCAGGTCCCTCAAATTGCAATCATTAAAATTACTTAATTAGGTAAAAATATTACATAAATACTCACGCAGAATTTTAATATATATACATATTTATATATTTGACGTCTACGTGTATATTTATGAAATTATTTATGTAATAATGTATATGGACATATGTATATTTCGTATTTTCTTTCTTTCTTTATTTATACATAGATACATATATCATTACATTCTAAGTGTATTTTGATATAAATATATATATATATATATATATATATATATATATCAATATCAAAATACTGTTAGAATAAAATTGAATATATATATAATTTTTTTTTAATTATTAAAAAATATTTTTATTTTTTGTTATTTATTTTTATTAACATATTATTTGTATTTTATAATAATATATATATACCATATATATAGTAATTATATATATTGTATATATTCGTGTGTAATTTAAATATAAGTGTATTTTTATATTAATATACATATATATAAATATAAAAATACACTTAGTATGACATTATATATGATACATATACATATATTATATATAGATATAATACATGAATATATATCATACATATATATACATATTATTATGTTTTTACACTGATTGCTTTATTTTTTTAACTTTATTTTTTATTTTCTACTTGCAGGGAGACTGCCTGTCAGCACAGACAGTCCCCCTGCAGGCAGACACATGGACACCTATTGCGGTCATGTGATCGAGTGATCACGTGGCCGTGGGGTCTTGATCTGCCGAGGGGAGACTGCCCGGGCAGAGAGGCAGTCCCCCTGGACCGGGAGGAGCCCTGATCGCCGCCGGGGGACCGACGGCGATCAGGTAAGTAGCCCCAGACCATTATGACGGTTCAGGACCGTCAGCGGTCCAAACGCACGTTTTACCGCTGACGGTCCTGAACCGTCAGCGGTCCTGAAGGGGTTAAACACCTACAATAAACAGTAACAATACTTGCAGCTGTTTTAATTACACACTGGGTGTTGCATATTGTCAAGGACTTCAAACTCATTATTGTGGAGCTCTATTTGTGATGGAGTTTGACCAGTTTCCATTTTATCATGACACATGAAGTACTGGATGGTATAGTGTGTGTTATAGGAGGTGTGGGGAGCTGCAATGGGTGCGTTGCTCAGGTAGTGTGTGTTATAGGAGGTGTGGGGAGCTGCAATGGGTGCGTTGCTCAGGTAGTGTATGTTATAGGAGGTGTGGGGAGCTGCAGTGAGTGCTGCTCAGGTAGTGTGTGTTATAGGAGATGTGGGGAGATGCAGTGAGTGTTCTGCTCAGGTAGTGTGTGTTATAGGAGGTGTGGGGAGCTGCAGTGAGTGTGCTGCTCATGTAGTGTGAGTTATAGGAGGTGTGGGGAGCTGCAGTGAGCATGCTGCTCAGGTAGTGTGTGTTATAGGAGGTGTGGGGAGCTGCAGTGAGCGTGATGCTCAGGTAGTGTCAGTTATAGGAGTTGTGGGGAGCTGTAGACCTTATGCTGCTCAGATAGTGTTAGTGGCGCTTGACTCCCAAATACATGTATTTACAGGCTTATGGTTTTGTATAGGATGTGAATTCACATTAGGTCAGGGCAGGGCTCGAGTCCTGCAGGAACGCATGGGAACGGCGTTCCTGCACTTTTTCCAAAGCAGGAACGCCGTTCCCAGTCCTGCAGCACCTGCCCTGCTACCTGCACACAGGGGCCATCACACGCTGTGTTCCCTCTCCAGCTCTAACTCTCGCGAGACGCGCGTCTGTCAGAGCGTTGCCACTGGTTACCATGGCAACGCTCCGCACAGGCGAGTCTCGCGAGAGTTAGAGCTGGAGAGGGAACATTGCGTGTGATGGCCCCTGTGTGCAGCGGCTGCTTCCCTCCACCGGACCACCAGGCGATGTCCCCCCTCCCTGACAAGGTAAGGAGCAGGGAGGGGGGTAAAAAATAAAAAAATATAAACACATAAGTTAAGTTAAAATAAAAAGGCTCCACACACACACACAATCCAGCACACACATACACACACACACACAATTCATCACACACACACACACACACACACAATCCAGCACACACACACACACAATCCAGCACACACACACACACACACAATCCAACACACACAATCCAGCACACACACACACACACGCACACAGGGCCGCCACCAGAAATTTGGGGGCCCCTAACTGAGCTCAGGGTCTGGGCCCCTGGGGGCCCGCCTCCAAAAACCGCCCACAGAGACCGCCTCCAAATCCCGCCCACAGGAATACACACACAGACACAAACACATTCACTGATACAAAAGGACACAGATACACACACACACACACACACACACTGATACATACTAACAGACACACATACTGATACGCATATAGGCATACATACTGACACACAAATACTGAGACATACACACATATACAGACACACAGGCGTACATAGTGACAGACACATACTAACATAGATACAGACACACATGCATAAGGACATACAGACACAGACACATTCATAATGACATACAGACAGACATTCATACTGACATACACACATTCATACTGACATGCAGACATACATACACTGACATTCATACACACATAATGACATGCATACAGATAGACATACATGCATACATACATACAGACATACATTCATACTGGCATCCATACAGACACTGACATCCATACATACACACATTCATAATGACATACATTCATACTGGCATACATGCATTCATACAGACACACATTCATAATGACATGCAGACATACATACACTGACATGCATACACATAGACATACATGCATACAGACAGACATACACACATTCATAATGACATGCATACATACATACACTGACATTCATACACATAATGACATGCATACAGATAGACATACATTCACACACAGACACACAGACAGACATACACACAGACAGACATACACAGACATAGACAGACATACACACACACAGACAGACATACACACACACAGACAGACATACATACACAGACAGACATACATACAGACATACATACACACACATACAGACATACACAGACAGACAGACATACACACACAGACATACACACACAGACAGACAGACATACACACAAACAGACAGACATACATACACACAAACATACATACACACATACATACATACATACAGACAGACATACACACAAACATACATACACACAAACATACATACACACATACATACATAAACACAGACAGACATACACACAGACATACATACACACAGACATACATACACACAGACATACATACACACAGACATACATACACACAGACAGACATACACACATACATACATACACACAGACATACATACACACACACAGACATACATACACACAGACATACATACACACAAACAGACAGCCATACATACACACAAACATACATACACACATACATACACACAGACAGACAGACACACACACAGACATACATACACACAGACAGACAGACATACACACAGACAGACAGACATACACACAGACATACATACACACAGACAGACATACACACATACATACATACACACAGACATACATACACACACACAGACATACATACACACAGACATACATACACACAAACAGACAGACATACACACAAACAGACAGACATACATACACACAAACATACATACACACATACATACATACATACAGACAGACATACACACAAACATACATACACACAAACATACATACACACATACATACATAAACACAGACAGACATACACACAGACATACATACACACAGACATACATACACACAGACATACATACACACAGACAGACATACACACATACATACATACACACAGACATACATACACACACACAGACATACATACACACAGACATACATACACACAAACAGACAGCCATACATACACACAAACATACATACACACATACATACATACACACAGACAGACACACACACAGACATACATACACACAGACAGACAGACATACACACAGACAGACAGACATACACACAGACATACATACACACAGACAGACATACACACATACATACATACACACAGACATACATACACACACACAGACATACATACACACAGACATACATACACACAAACAGACAGACATACACACAAACAGACAGCCATACATACACACAAACATACATACACACAGACATACATACACACAGACATACATACACACAGACAGACATACACACAGACATACATACACACACACAGACATACATACACACAGACATACATACACACAGACAGACATACACACAGACATACATACACACACAGACATACATACACACAGACATACATACTCACAAACAGACAGACATACACACAAACAGACAGCCATACATACACACAAACATACATACACACAGACATACACACAGACAGACATACAAACAGACATACAGACATACATACACACAGACAGACACACACACAGACATACATACACACAGACAGACAGACAGACATACACACAGACAGACAGACATACACACAAACAGACAGACAGACATACACACAGAGCTCATTTTCCAGCCACCCTCCTGTTTCTTACCTTGTCTTTGCAGGAGGGTGGCTGGCTGGGGCTGATGGGACTGTCAGTCGGCTGGCTCTCCCTCTTCATTGTCGGGCAGGCGGGGCTCTCCCTCTTCATTGTCGGGCAGGCGGGGCTCTCCCTCTTCATTGTCGGGCAGGCGGGGCTCTCCCTCTTCATTGTCGGGCGGGCAGGCTGTCGGGCGGGCGCTCCCTCCTCCCGCGCGGACTACTTCCTCCCAGCAGCACTTGCGCTGCGGCGGCAATTTATTTTTTAAAGGGGCCCGGTCGCGCTATACCACGGCCACAGCGCTGACCGGGCCCCTGAAGATATGGGGCCCATCGGGTGGCCCTAAGGCCACCCGATGGGCCCCATCAGCGTGCGGGCGCCGCAGTTCCGCTGCTACACGTGGGGCCCGGGCGGCCGGGCCCCCCAGGGCCGCCGGGCCCGTGACAACCGTTATGGTTGTCACCCCCTGATGGCGGCCCTGCACGCACACACAATCCAGTGCACACACACACAATCCAGCACACACACACACAATCCAGCACACACACACACAATCCAACACACAGACACAATCCACACACACAGTCCAACACACACACAATCCAGGACACAGACACACACAATCCAACACACACACACACAATCCAGCACACACACACACACAATCCAGCACACACACACACACACACACACACACACACACACACACACACAATCCAGCACACACACACACACACACACACACACAATCCAGCACACACACACACACACACACACACACACACACACACACACACACACAATCCAGCACACACACACAATCCAGCACACACACACACACACACACACACAATTCAGCACACACACAATCCAGCAAAAACACACACACACACACACACAATCCAGCACACACACACACAATCCAGCACACACACAATCCAGCACACACACAATCCAGCACACACACAATCCAACACACACACAATCCAACACACACACAATCCAACACACACACACACACAATCCAGCACACACACACAATCCAACACACTGACACAATCCACACACACAATCCAACACACACACAATCCAGGACACACACACACACACACAATCCAACACACACACACAATCCAGCACACACACACACACACACAATGCAGCACACACACACAATCCAGCACACACACACACACACACACACACACACAATCCAGCACACACACACACACACAATCCAGCACACACACACACAATCCAGCACACACACACACACAATCCAGCACACACACACAATCCAGCAAACACAATCCAGCACACACACACACAATCCAGCACACACACACACAATCCAGCACACACACACACAATCCAGCACACACACAATCCAGCACACACACAATCCAACACACACACAATCCAACACACACACACACACAATCCAACACACACACACACACACACAATCCAGCACACACACACACAATCCAGCACACACACACACAATCCAGCACAAACACACACAATCCAGCACACACACACACACACACACACACACACAATCCAGCACAAACACACAATCCAGCACACACACACACAATCCAGCACACACACACAATCCAGCACACACAAACACAATCCAGCACACACACACAATCCAGCACACACACACACACACACACACACACAATCCAGCACACACAATCCAGCACACACACAAACATCATCCAGCACACACACACACACACACACACACATCATCCAACACACATCCATCATCCAACACACACACATCATCCAACACACACACATACACAATCCAACACACACACACACACACAATCCAACACACACACATCATCCAACACACACACACACACACACACACACATCAACCAACACACAGACACATCATGCAGCGCACACACACACACACATCATGCAGCGCACACACACACCATCCAGCACACACACTTCATCCAGCACACACTGCATTCATTATACACAATCTGCACTCACTACAAACACACTACATTCACTACACACACTGCACTCATTACACACACACATTGCACTCACTACAGTCACTAAACACACTGTACTCACTACACACACTACATTCACTATACACACTCTGCATTCACTACATACACATTGCATTCATTAAACACTGTGCTCTCTACAAACACACTACATTCAATATACACACTGCACTCACTACAAACACACTACATTCATTATACACACTCTGCACTCACTACAAACACACTGCATTCATTATACACACTCTGCACTCACTACAAACACATTACATTCGATATACACACTACACTCACTACAAACACACTACATTCACTGTACACACTTTGCACTCACTATAAACACACTGCATTCATTATACACACTGCACTCACTACAAACACACCACATTTATTATACACAATCTGCACTTACTACAAACACACTACATTCATTATACACACTCTGCACTTACTACAAACACACTACATTCATTATACACACACTATATTCATTATACACACTATATCACTACAAACACACTACATTTATTATACACACTGCACTCACTACAGACACACTACATTCATTATACACACTTTGCACTCACTACAAACACACCACATTTATTATACACAATCTGCACTTACTACAAACACACTACATTCATTATACACACTCTGCACTTACTACAAACACACTACATTCATTATACACACACTATATTCATTATACACACTATATCACTACAAACACACTGCATTTATTATACACACTGCACTCACTACAGACACACTACATTCATTATACACAATCTGCACTCACTACAAACACACTGCATTCATTATACACACTCTGCACTCACTACAAGCACACTGCATTCATTATACACACACTACATTCATTATACACACTCTGCACTCACTACAAACACACCACATTTATTATACACAATCAGCACTCACTACAAACACACTACATTCATTATACACACTCTGCACTCACTACAAACACACTACATTTATTATACACACTGCGCTCACAACAAACACACTATATTCATTATACACACTCTGCACTCACTACATTCATTATTTATACTCTGCATTCACTAAAAACACACTACATTCATTATACATGCACTGCACTATATGCATAGGAGTGTAATTTTGTATTTGTTTTTTTAAGGGGGGGTGGGTGGGAATCTTGGGGGGAGTTCCCACACTTTTTCCCCAGGACTTGACCCCAGGGTCAGGGGTTGAAACCATATTTTAAGTGGGATGTTTGAAACCTGCCCCTCTCCTTCCCTGACAGAGTTTATACCATCTAAAACCACCAGCTGCCATCAATATATAAGGTGCCTTGCATTTTAAAGTTGTACTGAGAATGGTCCAGAGATTTTTTTCACCTATTCATTGTTATTACAACTGTAGCTAAAAAGGTTTGTTTATTTTTTTATTTAATGTGCTATTGGCAGGCAATATGTTCAGATTCCAGATCTGGAGTTCAGGAGTGTGTACAACAAATACAGACACACACATGGTGCAATGTCATTATTCAGTTTATTTGGAGCAGGGGTGAGGGCGAGGCTCAGAATGTGCTGCCATTGTTTCTCTTTATTCTTAATCCTTGTTTGCTTTTCTTAAAGGGACACTCCAGGCGCCCAGACCACTTCTGCCCATTGGAGTGGTCTGGGTGCCAACTCCCACTAGTCTTATCCCTGCAAGTGTAATTATTGCAGTTTTCATAAACTGCAATATTTACCTTAAAGGGTTAACTACTTCTCTAGTGGCTGTCTACTAGACAGCCACTAGAGGGCACTTGGGTGTTAATAGCACATGAAAAGTGTGAGGACTCCCAGCATCTCTGAAATCCCCATAGGAAAGCTTTTTCCAATGCTTTCCTATGGAGAGGTCTAATGCACGTGCGCGGCAATGCCACGCATGCGCATTAGGTCTCATCCCGCCGGGGGCCGCGTATGCTCAATAGGTCTCCCCCTCCGGATGACGTCGGCGGGGGAGGAGCGTGGGCAGACCCTGACCCAGCGCCGAGGGACATCGGCGCTTGATACAGGTAAGTCACTGAAGGGGTTTTAACGGTTTGTTTTCCTGGCACTTGAGAGTCCCTTTAATCTATCTACAGTGAATTAAAGTATTTTACATTGTAATATCCCTTGAAAACAGGTCAAACAGAATTAACTGGGACATTTTAAAGCTACGATTAACCTACCTAAACGTCAGCTTGCTATACCTACTGACTGATGTGAAACAAAAAAAAGCACAATTTACTTAAAGGGACACTACATGCATGCTTTTCAATGTAAACACTGCCTTTTTTGCGAAAAAGAGGTTTAGGTTCTAGATGTACACATGCAATGAGATATTTATAATGGGAATAAATAATTATTTTAGTTACAATTATAAGCATTTAAATAGCAAATTGGAATGTTAGTGTTTTGCACAGAAAAGCGTTGGAAATTACTCACCATGTCCTTTGAAGACTCTGTCCATTGTCGGCAGCTGTCCTCGGCCACTAAAATCATCGGCTTGGTCTATAAGGGCTTCTTTAATAGTTTGGTAGCCAGAAAGAATAATAACTGGCCGGGATCCAAAATAGACGGTGTACACCGAGCCATATTTCTCAGCCAGCTGTAAAGGGAATTTTTTAGTTTTATTTCATTATCATTATGGTAAAAGAAACATTATGAAGCATTAGAAGAGTTTTGTGAATAAACCCCTGTTCTTACTGTGTAACAAATGTCTCAATAACAATAATGTATCAAGTGAGAAAGTGCAGTAGTGGCTATGGCCCATCTAGTCTGCCCAATTTTCTAAATACTTTCATTAATCCCTGCTAAATTTGCTAAAGGTTTGGGGTCTGCTGGACGCCTGTCGATACCATTGCTACTGTCAGAAGCTTCCTTCACTGAGCTAAGACTGGCAGGGCAAAGTCATCTAACACTCAGCCAATGAACTGTCAAGAAATAACAGAAGGTCCAAGTAGGATCTTCCTGCTCTCACTTCTGGCTGTAAAGACACAAAGAGCGACATCTCGCTGTCCTCAAATACGAAGTCAAATTGATTTGAGATTTCCCTCGCCATTATTTATTATAATCATCAATTATCCATTTGTTTCTTAGGGCCGATTGTTAGCGCCCCGTGCATTTCAAATGTGTTGAACTCTGCCACATCCTTAAATCTGTAATTTTATAACATGACAGGAGGCTTCGTATTTGCTTAAGTCTCTCTTTACTAGAACTCCACAGCAGCACAGAAAACAACCAATCAGAAAAAAGTTAAGTATTATAAAACTCCCCTCCCCATGCTTCATTTCCTCTTTCTTTGCTGCTCCGCATCAGTACAGGTCAGAGTACCACTGCCTCCTGCTTATAGTGGGTGGCTTTGGGATTTTATTGCTTATATTCAGTATTTTAGATTCTATTTTGTAGATTGCACTTGTGGAATTTAGTCATAGATATATTTATCTTCAGTAATGTATTTATTTATTTATTTTCTTGTGAGATTTTTTCTTAGGTATTTATATTTTTCTGCCCTTGCTGGATTTGTTCCAGTCATGATGTTTTATATCTTGTGTGATTTCTTTGTCCCCTGCAACTTCGCTGTAGTTTCCTATATATTTGTGGGGGGTCTTTGGGGTCCTTGCTGTTCTTTTCTTGGACTTGTGCCCACCCCCTGTCCGTTTCCCTTGGATTATGTATGCCCATTTTTCATGCAAGGTGCTTCCGCCTGTTCCTGGCAGTGTGTGTGCTGCTCGGGGGCTTCAGGAGGCTTACTTCATCTGCCTCCTTAGACCCCCGAGCTCCGGGACCGCGGATTTCATCTCCGGCGGTCCCATGTACTTTGCCGGCCGGATCTTCTTTCCCACGTGGACGCTCGCCGCGGCTGCCTCCGCCCGCAGACCTCATGTGTCCGACCAGGCGGGGGAGAGTCCGACCGGGAGAGAGTGCGACCGCTCGCGACCCCTCCCCCGTCGGTACACTGCATTACTTGGCACGTTGGAGGTCTGCCTCCACCCGGTTCAGTTGTCATGCTGCATGTCAGTTTGTTTCTTTCATTAGGTGACTGCATGCAGCTTGTGCTTGCACCTTTTCTGTTTAGGGGACAATGTAGTGACATTTTTCCCATGAGATTTTATATCCAGGTTGATGTATGCATGTGTGGGTGTATGTATTTGTATGTATGTATATATGTAGATTTGTGTGTGTCCATGTAGGTGTATAGATGTTAAGATGTGTATATTTAGATTTTGTGCCCATAAGAACGGCCTGCTATGTCTGTGCCCGTTAAAACGGCCTGCTATGTCTGTGCCCATTAAAACGGCCTGCTATGTCTGTGCCCATTAAAACAGCCTGCTATGTCTGTGCCCCATTGAGTGGCCTGCTAGGTCGGTGCCTACTTGAATGGCCTTCTATGTCTGTGCCTATTTGCTTGGCTAGCCGTTCTGTGTCCGTTCATTTGGCCTGCTGGGCCTGTGCCCTACACACGGGCCTGTACTATTGGTACCAAACCCCTTTTTGGCCGCAGACCTGGGAGAATATCACCAGGTGGCCACCAGTGACATGGAGGTAGACAGGTGTCCAGACAAACACCATTGCCATAATGTTCAAGAGGACACCAGTATACCGCCATCTGAATATGGTATGCTTGAAGGGCAAAGTGGTATGCCTGAAGGGCAAAGTTTCTTATGAAGACCCCGGACAAACCCATGGTTTACTCCAAACCGGCGACGGCACATCTCCAAGGAGAACTTCGCACAGGCAAGGACCGGTACTCAGACACCTTCAGGAGATAGCTGTGTTTTTTCCTTGTCTTTGCCAGTTACTGTCAGGATCGGGACAGGGATCCAACACGCAGAGTACAAACAGTAGCCAGATACGTATACCGGACCTTAGAATGGCCGGACTAACGTAAGTAGTACAGTATAGAATGGTCAAAGACAAGCCGAGGTCGAGGGTAACAGAAGACAGGTAAGCGAGAGACAAGCCGAATCAAGGGTAACAGAGATAAGCAGAGTAAGGTAAACAAGCCGGGTCAAAACCAAAAGGGATAATAGAATACACAAGCACTGAGTGACTAGAACAAGCTAGAACCACGACAGGGCAATGAGCTAATGAAGGAAGCTCTGTTAAATACCCTGTTCAGAGCAGTAACCACGCCCCCAAGGCGTCCTGATTGGTCCTGCAGCCATTGACTGACAGGTTGTTCCGGGGGAGTGTCCTGATGACTACTTCCTGCCTAGATGCTGTAAAAGGCAGTCACTCCCTCGCGGCCGGCCTAGCATGACCGGATAGACCGCGGGGAAGGGAGCCATCAGACCGTCTGGGTGGAGGAACAGCTAAGTCTCTACCTCTTTCGGAGGTAGAGACCACAGGTACCCTGACAGTACCCCCCCTCTCAGATACGCCCACCGGGCGGAATGAACCGGGACGAGATGGGAAGCGAGAGTGATACGCCCTGCGGAGACGGGGAGCATGAACATCCTCCTGAGGTACCCAACTCCTCTCCTCAGGACCATATCCCTTCCAATCAACCAGATATTGTACTCTCCCCCGGGAGATTCGAGAATCAATAATAGAGTTAACCTCATACTCCTCCTGACCCTCCACCTGAACGGGGCGAGGAGGGGCTATTGTGGAGGAAAATCTGTTACATATGAGTGGTTTCAGCAATGAAACGTGAAATGAGTTCGGGATGCGTAAGGTATTAGGAAGAGCTAAACGATACGCAACTGGATTGATACGGGTCAGCACCCTGTAGGGTCCAATATAACGAGGAGCGAACTTCATGGAGGGCACTTTTAAACGGATGTTCCTCGTGCTCAGCCATACCCTATCACCTGGAACAAAGACCGGAGCCGCCCTTCTACGTTTATCAGCGTGTTTCTTGACCAACATAGAGTTGTGCACAAGGATTTGTCGAGTTTGATCCCACAACTTCCTCAAATTGGCAACATGAACATCAACCGACGGCACCCCCTGGGAAGGGGAATCCGAAGGAAGAATAGACGGATGAAAACCATAATTCATGAAGAAGGGGCTTGAATGAGTAGAATCGCAAACGAGATTGTTGTGTGCAAACTCCGCCCAAGGAATCAAACCGACCCAATCATCCTGGTGTTCAGAAACAAAGCATCGTAAATATTGTTCAATTTTCTGGTTGGTACGTTCAGCAGCTCCGTTAGACTGAGGATGATAGGCAGAAGAAAAGTTTAATTTAATACCAAGTTGAGAGCAGAAGGACCTCCAAAAGCGGGAAACAAATTGGGAGCCTCTGTCCGATACAATTTGAGAGGGTATCCCATGTAGGCGAAAAATCTCCTTAGCGAATATCTCTGCCAATTCGGGAGAAGACGGGAGTTTAGGCAGGGGAATGAAGTGTGCCATCTTAGTAAACCTGTCAACCACGGTGAGGATAACAGTCTGTCTTTTAGAGATAGGTAGATCGACAATAAAGTCCATGGCCAAACAGGACCATGGTTTTTCTGGAACCTCCAAGGGTTGCAGGAATCCACATGGAAGCGTATGGGGTTGTTTGGTTTTAGTACAAACTTCACATGCAGCGATGAACTCCTCAATGTCCCTCCGTAAAGCAGGCCACCAGAAGTCCTTAGAGATCAACGCGTAAGTTTTGCGGATACCAGGATGTCCCGCCATCTTGCTATTATGTAAACACTGTAAAAGTTCCAGTTGAAGAGCAGGAGGAACGAAATGACGGCCCGCAGGAGTCTGTTTAGGTGCTAGATGTTGCAACTTAATGATCTCGGCCAGTAATGGAGAATGAATCCTGAGATTCGTATTAGCAATGATATTGCATTTCGGAACTATAGAAGAAAGAACTGGTTCAGGTACAGTAGAAGGTTCATATTGGCGAGATAATGTAAGTCAGTACATAATTGAAGTGAGTCAGGAATAAGGACCAACGAGCTTGTCTAGAGGATAAGCGCTTAGCCTCCCCAATATAGGACAAGTTTTTGTGGTCCGTCAAAATCGTAATAGGGTGTAGGGTCCCCTCCAACAAATGTCTCCACTCCTTTAAGGCTTTAATGACTGCTAACAGTTCCCTTTCCCCGATGTCATATCTGCTCTCAGGCCCAGAAAATTTCTTAGAGAAGAAACCACAAGGGTGTAACGGTTTATCCACCCCTAACCTTTGAGACAGAACAGCCCCAACTGCTGTCTCAGAGGCATCGACCTCGAGCAAGAAAGGCAGAGTCGTATCAGGATGGACTAGAATGGGAGCTGAGGCAAAAAGTTCCTTGAGAGTCTTGAAAGCACCCAGAGCTTCCTTAGACCAGAACTTAGTATCAGCCCCTTGTTTGGTCATATTGGTAATAGGCGCAATGATAGAGGAGTATCCTTTAATGAAGCGCCTATAGTAGTTGGAAAAACCAATAAACCTTTGGATAGCCTTGAGTCCTTTGGGCAAGGGCCAGTCTAAAATAGATTGAAGTTTTACAGGATCCATTTTAAAACCCTCCCCAGAAATCACGTATCCAAGAAAGTCTACCTGAGACTGATCAAAACTGCACTTCTCCAATTTGCAATATAGACCATGTTGCAGCAGCTTGTGTAATACCTTTCTGACCTGTCTATGGTGAGTCTCAATCTCCTTAGAGTGTATTAGTATGTCGTCCAGGTAAACAATAACACAATCATGCTGAAACTCCCTAAGTACCTCATTAATCAAATCTTGAAATACTGCAGGAGCATTGCATAGTCCAAATGGCATAACAGTGTATTCGTAATGGCCATACCGGGTATTGAATGCCGTCATCCACTCGTGACCTTGCTGGATTCTCACCAAATTGTAAGCCCCTCTGAGATCTAACTTGGTGAAGATTTTGGAGCCCTTAAGACGATCAAATAACTCGGTAATCAGTGGGATAGGATAGGCATTTCTGACAGTTATTTTATTCAAGCCTCGGTAATCGATACAAGGTCTCAGCGTGCCATCCTTCTTCTTAATGAAAAAGAACCCAGCCCCGGCCGGAGAAGAAGACCTCCTGATGAATCCCTTTTCTAAATTCTCCCGAATATACTCCTCTAGAACCGAGTTTTCCTGAACAGACAAAGGATATACATGGCCCCTCGGAGGCATAGTGCCGGGTAGAAGCTTAATCTTACAGTCAAATGACCTGTGTGGAGGCAAAGAATCGGCATTCTTCTTGTCAAACACTGCCCTTAAGTCTAGGTAAAGGTCTGGTATTTGTCTTTCTGTGGACTGAGTAGGATTCTCCGGTATGTTAATATTAGCTAATGGAGAAACCTTGCACAAACACCGATCCTGGCAGCCCTGGCCCCACGAGAGTATCTCTCCTAACTCCCAATCGATAATAGGGTTATGTTTTTTCAACCATGGGTACCCCAGAACTATGGGAACGGAAGGAGACGAAATGAGCAGAAGAGATAAATTCTCCACGTGTAGGATACCCACATTTAAATTAATGGGTATGGTCTCACGAAAGATAACAGGGTCTAGTAGTGGTCTACCATCTATGGCCTCAACGGCCAAAGGTGTCTCCCTTAGCTGGGATGGGAAATTGTTCTTACTAGCAAAGGCTTGGTCGATAAAATTCTCAGCAGCACCGGAATCTATCAATGCCATAGCCCTTACTACTTCCTTCCCCCAAGTTAAGGAAACTGGTAGCAGAAGCCTGTGATCTTTATAATCAGGAGTAGAGGACAAAATAGAAACACCCAAGGCCTGTCCTCTAGAGAGACTTAGGTGCGAGCGTTTCCCGGGCGGTTAGAACAGTTCGAGAGTAAATGACCCTTGGCTCCACAATACATACACAAACCCTCTCTTCTCCTGTGCTGTCTTTCCTCCTCAGAGAGGCGGGTATACCCTTTCTGCATAGGTTCAGTAAGCAAAGATATCGTGGAGTCAGGACTTGGAACAGCGGGAGCTAACCTAAAAGAAGGTCTCTGGTTCCCCTCTCGAGTGTTCTGTCTCTCTCTTAGACGTTCATCTATACGAGAGATGAACGAAATTAAATCCTCTAAATTCTCAGGGAGTTCTCTGGTAGCAACCTCATCAAGGATTACATCAGATAGGCCATTCAAAAATACATCCATATACGCCTGCTCATTCCACTTGATTTCTGCCGCCAGAGACCTGAACTCTAGTGCATAATCCACCAGTGTTCGGTTCTCCTGTCTCAGGCGCAACAGTAATCTGGCTGCATTAACCTTTCTACCTGGAGGGTCAAATGTTCTTCTAAAAGCAGCTACAAATGCGTTATAGTTATAAACTAATGGATTATCGTTCTCCCATAGTGGGTTGGCCCATCTCAGAGCTTTCTCAATGAGTAGGGTGATAATAAATCCTACTTTTGCCCTATCTGTAGGATAAGAGCGAGGTTGCAATTCAAAGTGGATACTAATTTGGTTTAAAAAACCACGACACTTCTCAGGAGCCCCACCATAGCGTACTGGGGGGGTAATGTGAGAAGAAGCACCCACTGTGGCTACCTCTAGACCTGAACCGACAGGAGAAACAGGGGTATTACGTATCTCCTCTGGTGGTTTATTGGCACAAGCTAATAGAGCCTGTAGCGCAAGCGCCATCTGATCCATTCTGTGATCCATGGCTTCAAACCTAGGATCAGGAGCAGCCAGCTGACTGTTTGTACTTGCAGGATCCATTGGCCCTGTCGTAATGTCAGGATCGGGACAGGGATCCAATACGCAGAGTACAAACAGTAGCCAGATACGTATACCGGACCTTAGAATGGCCGGACTAACGTAAGTAGTACAGTATAGAATGGTCAAAGACAAGCCGAGGTCGAGGGTAACAGAAGACAGGTAAGCGAGAGACAAGCCGAATCAAGGGTAACAGAGATAAGCAGAGTAAGGTAAACAAGCCGGGTCAAAACCAAAAGGGATAATAGAATACACAAGCACTGAGTGACTAGAACAAGCTAGAACCACGACAGGGCAATGAGCTAATGAAGGAAGCTCTGTTAAATACCCTGTTCAGAGCAGTAACCACGCCCCCAAGGCGTCCTGATTGGTCCTGCAGCCATTGACTGACAGGTTGTTCCGGGGGAGTGTCCTGATGACTACTTCCTGCCTAGATGCTGTAAAAGGCAGTCACTCCCTCGCGGCCGGCCTAGCATGACCGGATAGACCGCGGGGAAGGGAGCCATCAGACCGTCTGGATGGAGGAACAGCTAAGTCTCTACCTCTTTCGGAGGTAGAGACCACAGGTACCCTGACAGTTACTCCGTATCTGCCTCCCGGAATCCTTATAGGTGTCGGTAGTTTTTTTCCCACATTGGGTTAGCTCCTGGCCCTGTCCAGTGGGACTTACTTTTGTTACCTTCCGGCCTGCTGTTTGCCTTCTATCTGAGATAGAATTGGTGTTTTGTATCTTATCTTCGTTAATTGTTGCCCTTTTGTTTTCTCATGACTTCCTTTTCCTTTTCGCTCGGGTCGTCGCGAGGCCTGACTTGACCTCCTCCGACCTCCCGGGCACTCGTGGATTGCGGAGAACGTCTCCAGCTTTCCTCAGACTACCAACGGTCTACCTGGACCCCGCGCGCGCGCACGGGATCCAGATAGTCGGTTGATAGTTTTCCATCGTTGTTTTCCGAAGATTGCCCTCAGCCTTATGCTGACATTTATAAGAGGTGTGCCCTGCAGTTTGGTCACCCTGAGTCTCTAGGGACTCTAGTTTGCATCACAGGAGGGTGCGGCCCTCCATCACCTCGATCCAAGTATATTTATTTTCAGGAACAGAGGGCGAACCCCTTTCATATACAGAACCGGATACTGATTTGTTATTAGAGGGCGCAACCCCTCCCTCGACCTCAACCAGATACTGGACTGGATACAGAGGACAGGTTTGGAGGACACATTCTCATAGAGAGAACTGGTCACGGAGGTAGACTCTGCTGTTTGTTATTGAAGGGTGCGACCCACTCAGGCTAGCAGCCGGTCGCTATTGCGGTATGCGATCTCATTAGTAGAGAGCGCGGCTCTCTCATACACTCGACGCCCTATAGTACCGGCCATTTGTTCATCACACAGGCTTGTACCTGTGCAAGACATTGAGGACTGCATAGAGGGGCGTCCTTCCTGCATTCAATTAGAGCTGACATCCATGCTACTGACTTCGTTCTAGAGGACTGCCTGGTCATGCAAAATATAATTTTTTAGACGGGATCCCTCTGTTCTATCCCCTGTAATGGTTCTATTGGACCCGGACCACTGTAACACGCGGGAAATACTCACAGAGGTATAACGGGGGGAGACTCCCACTTATTTACACACACTCCGGGAGATGGTACGGCTAACGGATAGTCCTCCGGTATTACGAGAGTGCAGGTTTTTGGTATATTCTGCACGATATAATACAGAGAATTGCTTTCTGTTTTGGATATCCAGACCATTACGAACAAACTGCGAAGGCAGTTTTTCCCATGTCAAGATGTCAGGAGATACGGAGACCTTCATGGAGCAAACGGGCACTGCCTTGCTCGGGTGACAAGATTAAGGAGGGCATATTACCCGGTCTGAAGGTAAAACTGTACGTATTGACAACATGGTAAGATCTTGGGATAAGATGGCAGGACTGGCAGATGGCAGAACATGGTTCGGAGATGGAGGACCCTCCGTCTCTGCTCTATTTATCCCTAACGGGAGCCATTTTGTTGGATTCGCGCTAACCTACTTTTCAACTACCGTCAAGGAGACATACGAGACTTTATGGAGGTGCCTGGTGTGCCCCGACTCCTACACAGACATCTTTCACTCTTGGACGGGGGCATTTCTGGATGGAAATCTGCTTTCCGGTTTGCTTTTCACATTCCTTTGAAGATTTCTGGGATTCACTATTCCCAGAGTAGTCGACCACCGTTTCCTCCACACAAGTTTAGTTCGGAACCTTGAATGGACGTTCTTTGGAGTCTTTTCTCTACTGCGTCCGAGGATTACACAGTCCATTTGGAATATTGGGATCACTACAAAAATACGGCTGGTTTGGCCATACTCTTGCCTGGATTATGAATAGGAGTAGTCCCAGAAGATTGGAAGTTAGTGAATGTTGTGCCCATTCACAAGAAAGGTAATAGGGAGGAGTCGGGCAACTATAGGCCAGTAAGCCTTACTTCAGTAGTAGGGAAAGTGATGGAAACCATGTTAAAGGATAGGATTGTTGAACATCTAAAAACACATGGATTTCAAGATCAGAGACAACATGGGTTTACTTCAGGGAGATCATGCCACACTAATCTTATTGATTTTTTTGATTGGGTAACTAAAATTATAGATCAGGGTGGTGCAGTAGACATTGCTTACCTAGATTTCAGTAAGGCTTTTGACACTGTGTACATAGAAGGCTTATCAATAAACTGCACTCTTTAAGTTTGGATTACAATATTGTTGAATGGGTGAGGCAGTGGCTGAGTGACAGGCAACAGAGGGTTGTAGTCAATGGAGTATATTCGAAGCTTGGGCTTGTCACCAGTGGGGTGCCTCAGGGATCTGTACTTGGACCCATTCTCTTTAATATTTTTATTAGTGATATTGCAGAAGGTCTTGATGGTTAGGTATGTCTTTTTGCTGATGATACTAAGATATGTAACAGGGTTGATGTTCCAGGAAGGATAAGCCAAATGGCAAAAGATTTAGGTAAACTAGAAAAATGGTCAGAGTTGAGGCAACTGACATTTAATGTGGATAAGTGCAAGATAATGCATCTTGGACGTAAAAAACCCAAGGGCAGAGTACAGAATATTTAATAGAGTCCTAACCTCAACATCTGAGGAAAGGGATTATGGGGTGATTATTTCTGATGACTTAAAGGTAGGCAGACAATGTAATAGAGCAGCAGGAAATGCTAGCAGAATGCTTGGTTGTATAGGGAGAGGTATTAGCAGTAGAAAGAGGGTAGTGCTCATGCCATTGTACAGAACACTGGTGAGACCTCACTTGGAGTATTGTACGCAGTACTGGAGACCGTATCTTCAGAAGGATATTGATATCTTAGAGAGAGTTCAGAGAAGGGCTACTAAACTGGTTCATGGATTGCAGGATAAAACTTACCAGGAAAGGTTAAAGGATCTTAACATGTATAGCTTGGAGGAAAGACGAGACAGGGGGGATATGATAGAAACATTTAAATACATAAAGGGAATCAACACAGTAAAGGAAGAGATTATATTTAAAAGAAGAAAAACTACCACAACAAGAGGACATAGCTTAAATTAGAGGGACAAAGGTTTAAAAATAATATCAGGAAGTATTACTTTACTGAGAGGGTAGTGGATGCATGGAATAGCCTTGCAGCTGAAGTGGTAGAGGTTAACACAGTAAAGGAGTTTAAGCATGCGTGGGATAGGCATAAGGCTATCCTAACTATAAGATAAGGCCAGGGACTAATGAAAGTATTTAGAAAATTGGGCAGACTAGATGGGCCAAATGGTTCTTATCTGCCATCACATTCTATGTTTCTATGTTTCTATGTTTCTATACTCTTATAGATATCTTCCAATTAACAAAATACTCCCCTTTTTATTTTTTTATTTTATTTGTAAATTGTTACATTTCTGTAAAAGAGGTTGTGTTTAGCTAGTTATCCCTTCATATTGCCAAGGAAAGCCATGCAAACCTAATTTGAAATAACCTAATTGTGAATGAATAAAGGCATTTTTAATCACAGAAAGCATTAAATCACAAGTACTCGGTTTGATTTTTAGGGCAGATGTAAGGAGCAGGTTTTCCAATGGATGCTGAGATACTGCTGAAAACATACATATGGATCACCGTCTGAAGAGCAAGAATCACAATAACCTTTTATCATCTCTTCCAACTGGAATTAGCAAACATGATAAATAAATTGCAAACCTGTATTAGTGACTTCACAAGCTCCCCTTTCTTCACTTGAAGAAGGTTTCCAATCACAGGAAAAGGAGTTGGACCAGGAGGCATGTTGCGCTTTCTGTACATTCGGTCCCATGTTGAATAGATTATCATGTAGGAGATCAGAAGAGCCAGTATTAGTATCCCTAGCACAGTCAGGTCCATCTTCTATGGAATGGTAGCTTTAAGCTCAATAATTACCTTGTTTGCTGTCTTTATAGGAGAGAGATCACTGTGATTGTGCCAAGCACGGTTTGTGCATTGCCAAAATACAAAATGTTCAAAAAGGCTAAAGTTGAGCGATGAAAGTAAATACATCTCTTGTTACAGCTATAATTCATGTTCATGTACTTTATGAAATAATTAACTCTGAATAACTCCTAATTGTGACGTTACAAGGAAACCTGAATAGCCGAAAACTATTCTGAATTACTGAACTTATGACTCGACCTAGGTGGAACAACACTGCTGTAGTAGATGGTGCTGGTGGTCGCAAGTCTCTGCATAACTTTAATTGTCGCATAGGTAGTCATTGGTGTAACTTGGATCTGCTTTTAGATTCCATTACTGTTGACTGGACATTCTGGTTGCCCTCAGCTAATACTTTGCTTTACAGAACCACTTTGAAGCTTATTTTCTCCTTGGACTACTAACATTCTTTATTGATCACTGGTTACCGACTTACCGTAATGATAATTGTACTACTAGTGACCATTTCTCTGGCTTATTGGACCATATTTTAAAAGTCCAGTCAACAAAAAAGTCCATGTTAAAGGGTCCCAGAGTGTCTTGCATGTATTGCTCCCACCACTAGACCTCACAAGATGAATTATATTAGTATAACTTCCAATGTGATACACCTAGCTATTTGAGTATCAGCAAAGAGAGGAAGGAGCTCACATAGCTTCTGTCACTGCAAGGTTTGATTGTGCAGAAGGGATACACATGATCTATTAGGCTTTTGTATATTGTTTCTTTTTACATATTATTCACTGTATAGGAACGCCAGCAAGTCGACTATTCCGATAGATATCTATATCAATGAAACTAAATGATAAAAGTTGTGACATAAACCTTAAATGTGTCATAAGTACATCATAGTGTTTGTAGCTCTAAACAGACATTGCGTGTAATGAAGCCCATGGAGAAAGCACAGCTTAGGGAATAGGGCCATGACAGGGCTAGGAGGCAGGCTAAGGGGTGGGAGCAGTAAGGGATTGGCAGAGCAGTGCTTGGGGGTTGGTGGGGGTCATTTTAGGATCCCTCACTCTAATTTCTCACCTAGCAGAGTTGGTGCACGCTTGTTGTGATCTGATTAGGCCTTGTGAGTTTTATTTTTCTTGCAGGATGGCCAGGGCCGGCCTTAGGCCTTTAGGCGCCCTGTGCAAAAAATCTTCACAGTGCCCCCCCCTTCCCCACTCCTTCCCCCCCTCCATCCCCCTTCCCAAACACCCTGTCACACACACACACAGGCAGACAGCCATACACACGCGCACACAGGCAGACAACCAAACACACAGAGGCAGACAGACAGCCACACACAAAAACAAAGGCAGAGAGCCAAACACACAGAGGCAGACAGACACACACACACACACACACACACACAGGCAGACAGTCACATACACAGATAGTCAAATACACAGTCACACACACACACACACACACACACGCACGCAGACAGTCACACACACAGAGAGTCAAACACACAGTCACACACACACACACACACACACACACACACACACACACACACACACACACACACACACACACAGGCAAACAGTCACACACATACAGTCACACAGACAGTCACACACACAGTCACACATACACACAGTCACACATACAGTCAAACAGTCACACATACACACAGTCACACACACAGGCAAACAGTCACACACATACAGTCACACACACAGTCACACACACAGTCACACATACACACAGTCACACATACACACAGACAGTCACACGCACAGGCAGACAGTCACGCACACACAGACAGTCACACACTGACACACACAGACAGTCACACACACAGACAGACAGACAGTCACACACACACACACACACACACACACACACACACACACACACAAGCAGACTTTCACATAGTTACCTCTGTTAATTAAGGAGGCAGACAGGCAGTGCAGCTCCTGGATTCTGGTTGTTGGGGGACTCCTTCCTGCTGCCCCTGCAGCAGTGTTCCGGCGCTTTTAGCTCCGCCCCCGCCGCATGGTAAGCTCCGCCCCCGCCACAAATTTTTTTATTTTTTTTTATTCCGCCGCCCATATGTGAGCTGTGTCGGCTGCAGGGAGCCCCCTGCTCCATGGTGCCCTGTGCGGACGCACAGCTCGCACACCCCTAAGGCCGGCCCTGAGGATGGCTACACGGTCGGTGGAAGAGCTGCTTGCTGGCATCCAGGAGGCTGCTAGGAGCAGGGGGACAGCATGGCTGCAGGAGCGACTGACAGCAGTGATGGCAGCAGCGGAACAAGATGGCTGTGGAGGAGGGCGCCCAGCGCAGCTGTGGAGGCGTCCACAGCGCCTTAGCCAAGGAAGGGCAAATGAGGGGGTCCCCACAGGACCTGCAGGCATGGCGGGAGCCGGCCACAAGGTGGCATCGATGGCTCCGCCCCCTAGAGGCAGGGGGGCACGGGAAAAAGGCCCATGGTCCACAGGCCCCATCACCCCAAGGCAGAGCGGCACATGGTCCAGTGAGTTCGGTGCTTGGAGAGCAGGCTCCCGTGGGCGGCAGAGAGAGCCTGGGAGTTGCCACAGCGAATAAACCCTCTGCCGGAAGAGGGGCCCCTGGAGGTGACCGGCAGGACGGTCGGGGTGAGCGGCCCAGATCTGGACGTCATCGTGTCTCAGGAGGGACCAACAGCTCTCAGGTAGGTACTGCCCCTGGTGGGTTAGCAGCAGGCCCCGGCACCACGGTTGGCACTGTTGGAAGGGAAGCAGGTCTTCTAGGGCTTTACCCATGATGCAGTCACTTCCCCCTGGGTTAAAGCATGCAGTGGGCCCCTCTAACACGTGGGGGGGTCACTAACCCCGGGCAGGAACACCTGGTAGCCAGCAGCAAGGGGTCCTTGAAGCTGTCCACCGGGAAGGGCATGGCGGGCCTCTCACCACAAGGGGGCACAGCCAAGAGAGTGCGCAGGCATCTGGCGGGGCCCCCTGGGGGGTTCCCTGGCACGGCAAGTTATTAGGGTATGGACAGGGCTGCCCCGATGCAGGCGCAGGTAAGCCTCCAAGTAGCGTCACCGGTTCACAATCCACGAGACACTGCCGCGAGGCGGTGGGGGACTTCCCGGACGTGGTTAGCGAGAAGCTGTTCAAGGAGGTCCAGTTGGGTCGGATGGCGGGGCCATTTGTGGTCACCCCGCTGTCCAACCTGCGGGTGTCACCATTGGGGGTGGTCCCCAAAAAGGAGATGGGAAAGTACCGCCTCATCCATCACCTATCTTACCCCAAAGGGGGATCTGTCAACGATGACATTGCCAGGGAACTGTGCTCGGTCTCCTATGCATCATTCGACCAAGCGGTCGAGCTGGTAAAAGGGTCCAGGCGGTGGGGCGCTGATGGCCAAGGTGGATATTGAGGCTGCGTTCCGGTTGTTACCAGTGCACCCAGCAAGTCATCATCTGCTGGGTTGCTTCTTTAAAGGACGGTTCTTTGTGGACCTTTGCCTTCCCACGGGTTGCTCCATTTCGTGCTCATACTTTGAGAAGTTTAGCTCATTCATGGAATGGGTGGTGAAGCGGGAATATGGGAGCCGGGCAGTGGTGCACTAACTGGATGACTTCCTATGTGTGGGCCCGGCGGATTCCCCAACTTGTTGCTACTTGCTGAGGACACTTGAGTGGGTGGCCAGCACGTTCGGGGTGTCGCTGGCAGGGGACAAGACTGAGGGCCCGTCCACCTATTTGAATTTCCTCAGGCTGGAAATCGATTCCCAGCAAGGGGAGTGTCACCTCCTGAAGGAGAAACTCATGGGGCTGCGGGAGGCGGTGGCGACTTTCAGTCGGTCGCAGAAGGTCACGTTGAGGGAGCTGCAATCACTGATTGGGAAGCTCAATTTCGCATGTCAGGTCGTCCCCATGGGGAGGATATTCAGCTGGGGCCTCGCCAGGGCTACAGCTGGGGTGCGGATTCCACACTACTTCGTGCGGGTGTCCTCATCGATGAGGGCGGACCTGGGGGTTTGGGACACGTTCCTGGAACATTTCAATGGCACAGTGTTCTTCAGGCGGGAGGCGGAGTCAGCGGCCGAATTGGAGCTGTTTACGGACGCCTCGGGTAGCGTGGGGTTTGGGCTATACTTTGGCAGGCGGTGGTGTGCAGCACCCTGGCCAGCTGCCTGGCTGGGGAGCCCGTTGGTGTGGAACTTAGCCTTTCTGGAGCTGTTCCTATTGGTGGTCGCCTTGTCACTCTGGGGTGCACTTCTGAGCGACAGAAAGGTGGTCTTCTACACGGATAATATGGCAGTGCTGCATGCAATTAATAACATGTCGGCCACCTCGGTGCCGGTAGTGCGCTTGCTGTGTAAGTTTGTATAGCTCTGCATGTCCCTCAATGTAGTGTTTTGCGTGCGACACGTGCCAGGGTATTTGAATGTAGTGGCTGATGCTCTGTCTCATTCGCAGTGGTCCCGATTCCGGAGGGAAGCGCCCAGGGCACAGGAGACCGGGGAAGAATGCCCGGCAGAGATGTGGCGGCTTGGGACATCATGCTTGGGGGACTGCTGAGAGTATCATTGGCCCCAGGTACCTGGATGGCATACTGTAAGGTTTGGGATGCATGGAAACAGTCGCGGGAGGGCTTGGATAAGGTCGTGGCAGGTGGCGCCGAGCTGGATGCATTTCTGTGGTACACATTTCGTCTGCTTAGCAAGGGGTCCTCCCCGGCAGTAGTGGACAGGCACATGGCCACACTGGCATTCTGGTTCAAAGTGCGTGGGTGGGTAGACTTCACCAAGCACTTTGTCATACGGCAAGCCTTAAAAGGTCTGCGGAAGGGCGACCTGGGATGCCAAGAGGCCGGTGTCCATCGAGCTCCTGGAAAAAATTGGTGAGTTCCCTCAGGGACATCTGTTTCAACGCATACGAAGCAGGGTTATTCGAAGCGTCCTTTTTGCTGGCCTTCTTCGGCGCCTTCCAGATCGGGGAGCTGGTTAGTGGCAACAAGGTGAGCAGGGGTGGGTTATTGCTCTCGGACGTGCGGTTGGAGCACGCACGGGTGGTGATTTACCTTGCCTGGTCTAATGACCGACGTCAAGGGTCGGGGTGTCGAGGTGGATGCTGAATGCGTTTCCAGGATCCCCCATGTGCCCGGTGGCTAGTACATCTCATTATTTGTCCCAGAGGCCTACGTTTGGTGGATCGTTTTTGGTGCACACGGATGGCTCCTCGCTTTCCCGCTTCCAGTTCCTCTGTGCCTTTCGGTTAGGGCTTGGGAGGCTGGGCCTCCGGCCGAGCCAGTTCAGGACACATTCATTCAGAATAGGGACCGCGACAGAGGATACGCAATTGGGGCTCGGGGAGGAGCTGGTTAAAAAGATCTGTGAGTGGGAATCGGTCTGGTTCCGGTCCTACGTTCGCCTTGACAAATTGGTGCGAGGGCTGACTCGAGGGGGGTTCAGCTTGGGGGACGGTGCCTAGGCTGACATGTTTTCCTTTGTTCCCATAGGTCAAGTGGCTTGGATCGTGGGCCATTATTTCATCTTATGGGCCAAAAGGAGAGCTGCAGCTCGATTTCGGGTCAGCAGCTGGGCTTCCCTGAGGACCGGATGAGGGTGCTATAGTTTGGCTACAGGGGCTACGGGTGGCAGGAAGTGTGCAGTGAGGTATACAGGATGGTGGCGGGGGGTAGAAGTCCGGATATGCTGGTCTTACACGCTGGTGGTAACGACCTCGGGCTTATCCCGCAGCGTCTCTTGGTTAAGCGGATGAAGCAGGATATCAACAGGATCAGGGCAAGGGTCCCTGGGGTACAGCTGGTCTGGTTGGAAATTGTTCCCTGGCTCCGTTGGTGGCACGCTCGAGACCCGGCGGCTGTTAGTCGCTGCCGGGCTAAGGTGAACGGGTTGATGGCTAGCTTTGTCAGGATTTGGTGATCTGGCATAGGGAGCGGGAGGAAATGTTAGCAGGATATTTCTCCCCCGGTGGGGTACACCCCTCAGATGTAGGATGGTATTTTTTCAACTTAGGGTTGGAACATTAAGGATAATGGGCCTTAGTTAATAGAGGAGTAAGGGGAGCTAGTTAATTGGTTAGTTGATTGGTTAAAAGGGTACACTGTTTGTACATGTTTTGGTAGGTTTCGAGTCCGTTGGTGGCTTAGAACCTCGGTGGTGTTCCGAGTCCATTGGTGACTCAGAACCTTGGTGGTGTAGGGGTATCTGGGTATACCCCTACCAGGAAATTGATCAATGTTGATATGTTACATGTTATATATTATATGATGGTTGTATATTGGAAATGAATTATGTGGTGGGTCATTACCTTGATGTAAATATAGAAAAGATGATGCGAGAGTTGGGGCGTGACAGGTAATGACCCTTATATATATATTTATTGTTATCTTATCATTAAAGCTGTTGACTATTTAACCCATAACCCTAAGTGTCAGTGTCTTATTGGGTGGGTTAGGTTCAAGTCATATATCCCTCCCCTTGCCCATATGGTGACTAAGCACCTGCCATGTGTATTTATCATTCAACTTGTGCTACAATGTGTTCCAGTTCATCCAAATTAAATTATTTTGAATCCACGTCCAAACAGATTTGCCAATTTATTCATGGAATAAATCCCATGAAAATCCCAGATGAATCGATTAATTCAGGCGTGGATTAAAATGAATGTGATTATGATGACCGGCTGTAACAGATTTTGGCTTGTCTATCATGTTTTCAATGTTGCTATGTTACAAAGAATCACTAAAGAGATCCAAGGACATAAAGTCTGAGGAGCACTACAAAAGTCCTGAGAGTATGCAAACACATGTAGAATAGAATAAAAACACATTTTATTATAGAGCATACGTATCAAAGAGAAAATAATAATTAACCTAAATAAATCCCAACACGTCTAAATTATTAAGGAGAACTATTGAGCCCTGTAGCCTAAATGGGGGTATGGGTTAACAGATGTAAGATGGTAATGAGCAATTATACAGTCTAGTGAATGATTCCTTACAGCTAGCTCTAAATCACAAGCACTGTGTGTCTCCTATGAAATAAACAACGGTATCCTCACTTGGTAGGCGGCAGCCTGCATGCAAACAGAGCCTGCAAAGAACCTATAGATACACTAAAGTAAACATAAGAATTGTAACGCAATGCTTAGTAAACAGCACAAAACAATCCAGATAATTGTCTGAATGTAAAAAGATAAAAGATATATATGTATCTTCACCTAATGCGTAGCTTCAAAGTTCTATAGGTAATAAAAGCATATACGTCACCTATAGGTATACTGGAGTTAATATAGAGAGCTAATTATAGTGATATGTAGTGAGGATATAGTAGTCAAAGAGTCTAACTGGCTGTTGCTCCACACTTCCTAAGTTAACCTTTTAAAGGAACCCTAACATTTTCCCAGCTTGAATAGCCATTACTATAGATATGCTACAACGCATCTCCTAGCCATCACTCCATACCCAGTGTAAACAAAAATAGTGCAGTGAACATTTAAAATAAAAAAAAGAAACATAAAGCCTAACTCACGTTTCGGCGCTGCTAAAGCGCCTCTGTCAAAGGCAATAACCAGGTGTACTGACCTGTGCAGCTATTTGTACGGTAAGGTGCACACTTTTTTACCAGGTAGCTTACATAACCATGAGCACCTTTGCCATGACAACCTATTTCTTCAATTGCAGCTGCATGATTTTCTCTTAGGCTGTTAATAAGCAGGAGTGTCTAATAAATAAAATTGAGCTACTTTTTTTGACTCTAAAACTGTTGCCTGTTGAACTCCTTTGTGGCCAAGACTGTTCCAAGATTTTGCGTGTTTGTGACCAAAGTCTTGGCACATAGCCACTGTGTTTATTCCCAAGTAGTTTAACACCTTCAACGGATATTCTCTATGTATACATAGCACAACATTAAAGGGACACTCCATTGAAAAAAGAAAAACAAACATGCAACACACAACAAACTGTATATATAATCAGAATGAAACATGACTGCATTTAATGCAGATTGTGAGGGTCGGCCTGGAGATGTAGCCACGTGTAGCCTGGAGATGTAGTCGAGTGATTACTAGGGATTAACATAATTCCTCCCAGAGTGCAATAAGCAGCATTTTACTTAAAGGGACACCCCACTACCTACTTACAAAAAACATAAAAATCACTGTTCTGTAGATACAAGTGAAATAAAAACATGCATGCATTTAATTATGATTGTTTTTTTGTCATTAAGATATATCTAACACAGCTAGCAAAAGCTATAGATCTTTTGTATTCAGCCTTTGCAAGCCATCCCCTTCTAACCCCAACCAGTCTTTCTGTGGCTGTCCAATCACAGACTTCCCAGTGCAGCTTTGCAAGGCAGGTGCTCTGGGCAATTGCTGCCTCTTTAATTCAGTTCCACTGAGTTAAACAAACCAGAAAGTAACAGGACCAGCTGTCTGATTGACAAGTGGGAGGGTGTAGCAAGGCTAAATTTTAAAAGTCATAAATAAATAAAAAGTATAAACAATAGGTTCCATGCGCTTGCTATAATTACAGCAATTGGCAGCAGTGAATCTATCAATTAATCCCCAAAAACCTTGTGGAAAATGTAGAATATAAACAGAAAATGATAAACCACATCAAAAAAAGTTGAAAACCAGTGTTAAAAATTATTGGTGCAGTGTATAAAAAATACAACATAGGTATACGTACTAAGATTAATGGATAATGGTTCAACTTGTATAAGACAAAAACAAATAATGGTGCAATATGTAATGTCAATATTTTAAGAATTGGAATTAAAATATATAGAGAACCAACTAAAACTACCCAGAACTCTGCTGTATTGTGCATAGACGGTATAATCACTGTCTCAGGATAAATGTAGATCCAAAGTAGTGTACAGTGACTACGACCAATGACAATCCAGTACATAGAAATAAGAAAAGAGAAAATCCAATGGTGTAGTTGTAGTATATAAATGCAAGCATAACATAGCAAAATGGTACCCTACTTAAAATTCTATGTGCAAGAACTTGCTCTAGCAGTAAAAGGCCTTGGTGGTATAATCCCCACCTGGGATGTGCAGGAATCACTTAGTGCAGTCCGGTTTTCTTTGGTAATTGGGGGTGTGTTGACTGGATTCCTGTATTGCTTTGGGTCACATGTGACGACTGGAAGTGACACAGTGCGACTCCCCATCTGTTTTCTACAAATGCCAAGCATTTTGGGTCCTTTCACGGGAAGTGATGTAGCGGAGATTCGGGCTGTCACCGGCTCACTGTAATGATGGGTTCAGCACACCTTTTACCCGGAGATGACATGTCGCAGCCCATCTGGAAAAGTCTCTAATTTAGGCAACCACATATAAACTGTACATACAATGTAAATAACAACAACAACAACAACAAAAATAATAATATTATTATATTATATTAAAAACAAACACAGTAATGCATATAAGTCACTAGGAGAATGATTTATATTTAATTACAAGGGATATAACCAAATATATTAAGGTGTATAAATAAAATAAATTACCTGGTATGTATAAAAAAAAATTAACAAACATATTGACATAAATTGTGAGAAAATAATAGTCTATGGGAAAATGTTTTAGGCACATATAAAAACTGTATTATTAATCTTAGTACTAATAGTGAGCAAGGTGAGCAACACAGAAGAATACACATATAATAATAACACCGTATTAAACCAGTAAAGGTACATTCAGATTAGCAAGGATATATCTATGGAACCTTACAGATATAGATTCTTTGGTAACCAGTATAGTAGAATTTATTTTTCCTATATTAAATAGATATAAAACAAATACACATTCACTCCAAGGTGAACGTTTTAAAAGGTAAATATTTATTAACATATGGTTTAGAAAAACAAATAAAACACAACGCGTTTCAACCTATAACAGGTCTTCCTCCGGTGAAGGTATCTTTTGGAATGAACATATGTGGCTTTATATATCATACAAGTAATTAAAAACACATTCACACATGTGTCTAATGAATTTAGCAGAACCTCCCACTTCCAGATATGGTCCGGACCAGATATGAACCGCCATCCCCAATATGGTGGCACATCCGGTCTCAGGCATTGTCCTTATCCCACCCTAATATGTCCGTTCAAATTTTGGAATCTATTTCCAGTTTATTCAAGACAAGTATGCGATGACGATGTTGCCGGAAGTACGTCACAGGAAGTGGCATATCGTCGAAAACGCTGAAAATGGAAATAGACTAAATACCAACCAGCGAATTGGTCGGTAAGTGAGGAGTTAAGCGCCTCCCTCTAATTCCCATAACGGCTTGCACTTACCACCCAGCGAGAGAGCTGGTCATAAGTGCGAGCCATCGTAAAACAGGTAGGTCTCAAAACTATAACCAACTGTAAAGGGTTACCATATTCTAAATAGCTTTTTGCAGACAAACTAGGACAGGCCAAATACCAACAAATGTCATCACCCTGGTGAACAACCAGACCACATTTACTAATTGCTGCTGAGATCAGAAAGCCTTCCTTATCAAATGTATGTACACAGCTCCACCCTGTGTGATTCTCATCATTTCAATCTGTAACCATTGTTGCTTCAGTTAACCATGTCAGCTACTTGGCTCCATACTGCCAGCTGTAAATGCAATAAACCTAGGGGTGCAACAGTATCCGTCTGCTTTAACCCTGTGTACACTGTGTGTAATAAGGAATCTATCAGTATCCTGCTGCTTTAACCCTGTGTACATTGTGTGTACTAAAGAGTCTATCAGTATCACAATGCTTTAACCCTGTGCAAACTGTGTGTAATAGGGAGTCTATCAGCATGGGGTGTTTAACCCAGTGGGTAATAAGGAGTCTATCGGTATCCTGCTGCTTTTACCCTGTTTACACTGTGTGTAATAAGGAGTCTATCAGTATGGGGTGTTAAACCCTCTGTACACGGTGTGTAAGATGGAGTATATCAGTATTCTGCTGCTTTAACCCTGTGTACGCTGTGTGTAATACGGAGTCTGTCAGTACCCTGCAAATTAACCCTGTGTACACTGTGTGTAATAAGGAGTCTATCAGTATCCTGCTGCTTTAACCCTGTTAACACTGTGTGTAATAAGGAGTCTATCAGTATCAATCTGCTTTAACCCTGTGTACACTGTGTGTAATAATGAGTCTACCAGTATCCTGCCGCTTTAACCCTGTACACTCTGTGTGCATTAAGGAGTCTATCAGTATGGGCTGCACACTGTGTGTAATAAGAGTCTATCAGTATGGGGTGTTAACCCCTTAATGACCAAACTTCTGTAATAAAAGGGAATCATGACATGTCACACATGTCATGTGTCCTTAAGGGGTTAAACCCTCTGTACACTATGTGTAAGATGGAGTATATCAGTATTCTGCAGCTTTAACCCTGTGTACGCTGTGTGTAATGAGGAGTCTATCAGTATCCATCTGCTTTAACCCCGTGTACACTGTGTGTAATAAGGAGTCCAACAGTATCCTGCTTCTTTAACACTGTGTACACTGTGTGTAATAAGGAGTCTATCAGTATCAATCTGCTTTAACCCTGTGTACACTGTGTGTAATAGGGAGTCTATGAGTATCCTGCTGCTTTAACCTTTTGTACACTGTATATAATAAGGAGTCTATTAGTATGGGCTGCACACTGTGTGTAATAAGGAGTCTATCAGTATCACAATACTTTGACTCTGTGTACACTGTGTGTAATAAGGAGTCTATCAGTATCCTGCCGCTTTAACCCGGTGCACTCTGTGTGTATTAAGGAGTCTATTAGTATGTGCTGCACACTGTGTGTAATAAGGAGTATATCAGTATCAATCTGCTTTAACTCTGTGTACACTGTGTGTAATAAGGAGTCTAATAGTATCCTGCCGCTTTAACCCTGTGTACACTGTGTGTAATAAGGAGTCTATTAGTATCCTGCTGCTTTAACCCTGTGTATGCTGTGTTTAATAAGATGTCTTTCAGTATCCTGCTGATTTAACCCTGTGCACACTGTGTGTAATAAGGAGTATATCAGTATCAATCTGCTTTAACCCTTAGTACACTGTGTGTAATAAGGAGTCTATCAGTATCCTGCTGCTTTAACCCTGTGTACACTGTGTGTAATAAGGAGTCTATCAGTATCCTGCTGCTTTAACTCTGTGTACACTGTGCATAATAGGGAGTCTATCAGTCTCAATCTGCTTAAACCCTGTGTACACTGTGTGTAATACGGAGTCTATCAGTATCCTGCTGCTTTAACCCTGTGTACACTGTGTGTAATAAGGAGTCTATCAGTATCACAATGCTTTAACTCTGTGTACACTGTGCATAATAGGGAGTCTATCAGTCTCAATCTGCTTAAACCCTGTGTACACTGTGTGTAATACGGAGTCTATCAGTATCCTGCTGCTTTAACCCTGTGCACACTGCGTGTAATAAGGAGTATATCACTATCCTGCTGCTTTAACCCTGTGTACACTGTGTGTAATAAGGAGTCTATCAGTATCCTGCTGATTTAACCCTGTGCACACTGTGTGTAATAAGGAGTCTATCAGTATCACAATGCTTTAACCCTGTGTACACTGTGTGTAATAAGGAGTCTATCAGTATCAATTTGCAGCATTAACCCTGTGTACACGGTGTTAGGGGGGGACTCAGGGCTAATGGGGCAGGGTCAAGGAGAATTGGTGCAATTGTTGCATTTAGTGCTTGGCCTGTTGGTCCCTTCAGGTACAAGTGAGGCGAGTACTTCAGGGGGACCTGTCTCAGTCCTGCAAGCTCTTAGTCCTTACAAGCACTTTCCCCTTTGCATTCATTATGGACTGTAACGGCGCAAGTTGGGAGCACGTAAGACCACTGAGAAGCGGATTACCGTAGTCAAGGCGAGAAAGGACAGTGGAATGGCCCAACACCTTAGTCGCATCTGGCGTTAAGTAGGGGCGGATGCGCGCAATGTTTTTGAGATGCAAATGACAGGATTTGGCGATAGATTGAACATGAGTAGTGATGTCCCGAACTGTTCGCTGGCGAATAGTTCCTGGCGAACATCGCTTGTTCGCGTTCGCCACGGATGGTGAACACATGCGCAGTTCGGTCCGCCCCCTATTCATCATCATTGAGTAAACTTTGACCCTGGCCTGTACCTCACAGTCAGCAGACACATTCCAGCCATTCAGCAGCAGACCCTCCCTCCCAGACCCTCCCACCTCCTGGACAGCATCCATTTTACATTCATTGTGAAGCTGCATTCTTAGTGAGAGTAGGGACCAGGGCCGCCATCAGGGGGTGACAACCGTGACAGTTGTCACGGGCCCAGCGGCCCTGGGGGTCCCGGACTGCTCTGGCAGTCCTGGGCCCCACTTTCCCTCTCTGCACACATAGATCGCGAATATCGCGATCTATGTGTGCAGCCGCGGGCCCCCGGCTCCCTGTTACCGCAGAGGGGGCCCAGGCCTCTAGCGTCTTCTCTTCTCCTCCCTGCTAATAACTCTCGCGAGACCCGGTTGCCATGGCAACGCTCCGCGGGTCTCGCGAGAGTTATTGGAGGAGAGAAGAGGAGAAGCTGGAGGCCTGGGCCCCCTCTGCGGTAACAGGGAGCCGGGGGGCCCCACCATGCCACCGGACCACCGGGGATGGAATCTCCCCCCTCCCTAGACACAGGTAAGCAGGGAGGGGGAGAAACAATTTAATTAATTACATTTTTTTTTTTTTAATAATGTTAAAATGACCCCCCCTCCCCCTCCTCATTGCAAATTTACACACACACACTACATACACTGACACAACACACACACACACACACACACTACATACACTGACATAACACACACACACACACACACTACATACACTGACAAAACACACACACTGCATACACTGACACAACACACACACTACATACACTGACACAACACACACACACACACACACTGCATACACTGACACAACACACACACACTACATACACTAACACAACACACACTACATACACTGACACAACACACACACTGCATATACCAACACAACACACACTGCATACACTAACACAACACACACTCTGCATACACTGACACAACACACACACACTACATACACTAACACAACACACACTACATACACTGACACAACACACACACTGCATATACTAACACAACACACACTCTGCATACACTGACACAACACACTCTGCATGCACTGACACAACACACACTGCATACACTTACACAACCCACACTTTGCATACATTGACACAACACACTCACTGCATACACTAACACAAAACACACTCTGCATACACTGACACAACACACTGCATACACTAACACAACACACACTGCATACACTAACACAACATACTCTGCATACACTGACACAACACACACTGCATACACAAACACACACACTGCATACACTAATACAACACACACTGCATACACTAACACACACAGTGCATACACTAATACAATACACACACTGCATTCACTAATACAACATGCACTCTGCATACACTACACACTAACACACTCACTGCATCCACTATACTGACACACACTCTGCATTCGCTACACATTACCACACTCTGCATTCACTACACTAACACACACTCTGCATCCGCTACACACTAACACACTCTGCATTCACTACACTAACACACACTGTGCATCCGCTACCCACTAACACACTCTCTGCATTCACTACACTAACACAGACTCTGCATCCGCTACACACTAACACACTCTCTGCATTCACTACACATTAACACACTCTCTGCATTCACTACACATTAACACACTCTCTGCATTCACTACACTAACACACTATCTGCATTCACTACACTAAGACACTCTCTGCATTCACTACACATTAACACACTCTCTGCATTCACTACACATTAACACACTCTCTGCATTCACTACACTAACACACTCTCTGCATTCACTACACTAACACACTCTCTGCATTCACTACACTAACACACTCTCTGCATTCACTACACATTAACACACACTCTGCATTCACTACAAATTTACACACACACTACATTCATTACACTGACACACTCTGCATTCACTACACCCTAACACACACTCTGCATTTATTACACACTAACACACACTCTGCATTCACTAAACTATGCACACACTCTGGATTCACTATACTGACACACACTCTGCATTCACTACACTAACATACACTCTGCATCACCTGTACACACAGCATCCACTACACAAACATCCTGTATTCACAGTACACACACTACATCCACCACAAATTGAAACATTCTGCATTCACTATACACAGACACTGTGTCTAATACACACTACATCCACTACAGACACTGCATCCACTAAACACATTTCATCTAGTACATACAAACACTACATCCACTACACAAACACACACTACATCACTGTACACACACTACATCCACTACTCAAACACTCTCTGCATTCACTACACATTAACACTCTGCATTCACTACACTAACACACACTCTGCATCCGCTACACACTAAAACACCCTCTGCATTCACTACACATTAACACACACTCTGCATTCACTACACATTTACAAACACTCTGCATTCGCTGCACTAACACACACACTACATTCATTACACTGACACACTCTGCATTCACTACACACTAACACACACTCTGCATTCATTACACACTAACACACACTCTGCATTCACTAAACTATGCACACACTCTGCATTCACTAAACTATGCACACACTCTGGATTCACTATACGACACACACTCTGCATTAACTGTACACACAGCATCCACTACACAAACATCCTGTATTCACAGTACACACACTACATCCACCACAAATTGAAACACTCTGCATTCACTATACACAGACACTGCGTCTAATACACACACTACATCAACTACAGACACTGCATCCACTAAACACATTTCATCTAGTACATACAAACACTACATCCACTACACAAACACACACTACATCACTGTACACACACTACATCCACTACTCAAACACACTCTGCGTTCACTATACACACTGCATCTGCTACACTAACACACTCTGCATTCACTGCACAAACAGTATCTAATACACACAAACACTACATCCATTACACACATTCTAATTCACTTACACTATACACACCACATTCAGTCCCGCATCATTGTCAGCGGACTAGGTAGGGCGTGGGCGGGCCCGGGAGGGAGGGGTCAGGGGGGGGGTGCCCAGACCTTGTGCTTTTGTCAGGGGCCCCAAAATTTCTGATGGCAGCCCTGGTAGGGACAGTGCAGCTGCTGCTGATTTGATAGGGAAATTGATAGCTAGGCTAGTGTATTCAATGTCCACTACAGTCCTGAAGGACTCATCTGATCTCTGCTGTAAGGACAGCACCCCAAAAAGCCCTTTTTAGGGCTAGAACATCAGTCTGCTTTTTTTTTTCTGTGTAATGTAATTGCAGTTGCCTGCCTGCCAGCCAGCCTGTGTGTCAGGCTCACAGCATATGCTGTGCCCACTTGCCCAGTGCCACCACTCACTCACTGGTGTCACAATAGCTTGCATTTAAACCCCCAAAAACTTTTTTTTAATGTAGTATAATAGCAGTCAGTTTCCTTCACTAGTGTGCGTTTCAGGGCCTGCCTAGTGCCACCACTCACTCACTGGTGTCACAATAGCTTGCATTTAACAAAAAAAAACCTTTTTGGACTGTAATATAATAGCAGTCAGTTTCCTTCACGAGTGTGCGTTTCAGGGCCTGCCAGGGCACAGTGCCACCACTCACTCATATCTGGTGTCCCAATACAGTTGCAAGAAAAAGTATGTGAACCCTTTGGAATGTAATGGATTTCTGCACAAATTGGTCATAAAATGTGATCTGATCATCATCTAAGTCACAACAATAGACAATTACAGTCTGCTTACATGAATAATCACACAAAGAATGAAATGTTGCCATGTTTTTATTGAACACACCATGTAAACATTCACAGTGCAGGTGGAAAAACTATGTGAACCCCTAGACTAATGACATCTCCAAGAGCTAATTGGAGTGAGATGTCAGCCAATTGGAGTCCAATCAATGAGATGAGATTGGAGGTGTTGGTTACAGCTGCCCTGCCCTATAAAAAACACACACCAGTTCTGGGTTTGCTTTTCACAAAAAGCATTGCCTGATGTGAATGATGCCTCGCACAAACGAGCTCTCAGAAGACCTACGATTAAGAATTGTTGACTTGCATAAAGCTGGAAAGGGTTATAAAAGTATCTCGAAAAGCCTTGCTGTTCATCAGTCCACGGTAAGACAAATTGTCTATAAATGGAGAAAGTTCAGCACTGCTGCTACTCTCCCTAGGAGTGGCCGTCCTGTAAAGATGACTGCAAGAGCACAGCGCAGACTGCTCAATGAGGTGAAGAAGAATCCTAGAGTGTCAGCTAAAGGCTTACAAAAGTCACTGGCAAATGCTAACATCCCTGCTAGCGAATCTACAATACGTAAAACACTAAACAAGAATGGATTTCATGGGAGGATACCACAGAGGAAGCCACTGCTGTCCAAACAAAACATTGCTGCACATTTACAGTTTGCACAAGAGCACCTGGATGTTCCACAGCAGTACTGGCAAAATATTCTGTGGACAGATGAAACCAAAGTTGAGTTGTTTGGAAGAAACACACAACACTATGTGTGGTGAAAAAGAGGCACAGCACACCAACATCAAAACCTCATCCCAACTGTGAAGTATGGTGGTGGGGCCATCATGGTTTGGGGCTGCTTTGCTGCGTCAGGGCCTGGACGGATTGCTATCATCGAAGGAAAAATGAATTCCCAAGTTTATTAAGACATTTTGCAGGAGAACTTAAGGCCATCTGTCTACCAGCTGATGCTCAACAGAAGATGGGTGTTGCAACAGGACAATGACCCAAAGCATAGAAGTAAATTACTCCTGACCGTTGTGCACGTCTGATCTGCAACTACAGGAAACGTTTGGTTGAAGATATTGCTGCCAAAGGAGGTTCAACCAGTTATTAAATCCAAGGGTTCACATACTTTTTCCACCTGCACTGTGAATGTTTACATGGTGTGTTCAATAAAACATGGCAACATTTTATTCTTTGTGTGTTATTAGTTTAAGCAGACTGTGATTGTCTATTGTTGTGACTTAGATGATGTTCAGATCACATTTTATGACCAATTTGTGCAGAAATCCATATCATTCCAAAGGGTTCACATACTTTTTCTTGCAACTGTAGCTTGCATTTAAAAAAAACTAAACTTTTTGGACTGTAATATAATAGCAGTCAGTTTCCTTCATGAGTGTGCGTTTCAGGGCCTGCCAGGGCACAGTGTCACACCAGTGCCACTCATATCTGTTGTCACAGTAGCTTGCATGCATAGTACCACTAATCGAAAAAAAAATGACAGGCAGAGGCAGGCCACCCCGCAGGGGCCATGGTTCTGTGATTCCCTTTGGCCCTAGAATAATGCCCAGTGTTCAGAGGCCACGTACCCTGAACTTAAAAAAGTTCTGAGGACATTGTTGACTGGCTAACACAGGACACCCAATCTTCAACAGCTTCCGCACCATCCTCCTCCAGCTTAGCTTCGGGCACCTCTCAAGTTACCACTCACCCACCTGCCGCCACCACCAACACTAGCACCACAGCCGCTTCACTTGGTATGTCAGAGGAGTTATTTACACATCAGTTGGAAGAAATGAGTGATGTGCAACCATTATTGCCAGAGGATGTAGATAACAGGGATATTTCTCAGTCAGGCAGCATTACATACGTACAGTGTGATGATGATGATGTTGTACCCACTGCTGCTTCCTTTGCTGAGTTGTCAGATACAAGTGAAGCGGTTGATGATGACGATGCGTCCGTGGATGTCACTAGGGTGCCCGCTAGAAGAGAAGAAGAACAGGGGGAAAGTTCAGATTGGGAGACAGAGAGGAGGAGGAGACGAGTTGGAAGCAGGGGGAGGTCATCGCAAGGAGCTAGTGGCACTGTTATGGACAGAAGAATTAAACCAAAATGGCTATTTATTAATGTCTATTTATTCTGTGTTCACTGTGTAAAAAAAAACTGGTTTCTAGAGTAAAAGCTTCCCTTCCCCCCCTCTGTGCACTCAGTAACTGTTTGCTCTGCAAATTCCTCTTTAGCCGGGGCAGCAGCTGTCTCCTAAGCTGCTACCTCACCCCCCCCCTTCCCATCTGAGCAAGCCTCGTGTAACAGCTTCTTTTATTAACTTCTCCCCCACTTCCTTTGTGCAACTAAAAGCTCTATAGAAACATGCCACATGTAGTAAAATGGAGCTGGGATACAAAGAAATGTCATGTGATGATGCTGGGGTCACGCCCAGTAGGGTGGGTTTAGACAAAGACCCCTTAGACTGTTAACCAATGGATAAATGATACTGTATGCTAATTGTGATTCTGTACATGACGTTTTTCTGCTTTAAAAGGGAATTGCACCCCCTGCAATAAAGGCCACTCTGGAGTTCTTTCAAACCTGCAATGTGTCCGGTGTGATTTTACTTCCAGAAGACATGTGCATGCATTAATCAATTTGGAAGGTGTAGATAGACAAATAATCAAAGTTTTCTTTGATCCAAAACATTTGGCTTTCGAACAGGGACTGAAAGGGTTATTGTTCTCCATTTGAAGCCGTATAAATTCCAAAGACAGGAGAACAAAGGATTCCCAGAGATTGGAAACTGGAGTCTGATCAGCTCTGCTTATGGTAAATTACTTACCTATATTTTCCTTTCTTTGGACTCTGTTTGTTCTCCATGCCTTTACTTCTGCTTCCTGTGGATAACATCTTCAGACAGGTATTTAATATGCCCAATAATGTCCCCTTTTATATAGAACAATCTGTCATAATTGTCTATCTACAGCCTAAATCCTGAGTGTGAGTTTTATATGTGAAAGTGTCTGTTTGAGAATCTGTTTTTACTTCTTTTGATTATTTGAGGTCGGGTTCATAAGACAACCCTGGCGTTTGTGGCCGGATTATATTAATTGTAAATCCTGGCGTTGTTTTTATTTTGAGATCAGGGGGTTCACAAGACAACCCTGGCGTTTGTGGCCGGATTATATTAATTGTAAATCCTGGCGTTGTTTTTATTTTGAGATCAGGGGGTTCACAAGACAACCCTGGCGTTTTTGGCCGGATTATATTAATATTTTAATATTAAATCCTGGCGTTTCTTTTGTTGGTTTTTATTTTAAGTTTGGTTTTGGGAAATACAAAACTGGCGTAATTAGTTTTAGTTTGTTGAAATTATAAAAACAACGAACACAGAGTTAAGTTGTTGTATGTGTGTTTGCGTGTTTCTATGCTATTTGTGATGTAATTACATTTGTATTTTGTGCTTTTGTCCTGTCTGTATATGTTACTTGTTTTATATTCTATATGTGTCTTGTAGTTCTCCTATTCTATCTTTTGTCTTAAGGAGAGCTGTGCTTAGGCACTCACATGGTTAAAAACTTTGTGCTTGAAACTAACTTGTCCCCCCCCCCCTTCCACCCCTCCCTCTTTCCTTTGACTCGCTCCTTCCTCTGAGTGAGGTTTGTCCAGTTGGAATTCCTTTGTTAGTGATATGATTGCAAGTGTATGTGTAGCTTGATGTATCCTTGATTTATGTTTGTGTCCTTACTTATTTATGTAATGTAACTCCTTGGGTTTTTGTTTGCAATGAATGTAGAGTTATTTCCTGTTCTTTTGTATTCTTTATGTTTCTGTACAGCACTCATATAGTTAAATGGGTGATATGCTTGTGAGCCTCAGTGAGGAATGTGTGTGCTGGACAAATATTCTACTTAAGAACTTTATGTAATCACAGGGACTGATTCTAATTTCCCTGAAGCTCAGTTAAGTAATGAATTGTAATTGCTAGAGAAAAAAAAAAAAAGTACTTTGATGGAAGTTGGTTTTATTCTTAGATATCCAGAAATGAAGGGGTTACACTAACTTGTGAAGAGGCAGAGAGAGGAGTGCAGATTCGACCCCCTCCTTTTTTTTTTTTTCCCTCCTTTAGGACTATAACTACTTAACTATTACAGTTATTTGTGTTTGGTGCAATAACCAACATTATTTAAGATCTTGCAGATATTTGATTCCAGAGTTAAAAACCAGCACAAGAATAGTGATCTATGTGTGTTTGTTTGTTTGACTACGTTGTTAGTCTGTACTGTTTTTTTGGTTTTTGTTTTTTTTCTCATTGTTTTTATGTATGTTATTTTGGTGTATGCAATTATACAGTAAACTCCATTCCTTTTTACGGAAGGAAAACCTTGTTACTTCTGGGGTTGAATTAAAATCTTTGATTTAATTCATGAGAATGAGATTTTAATATCATGACCAAAATGGATTACTGTATATTGTATACTGGACATACACGTGTTTTGGATATAGAGAAGACAAAGGAATAGTATATGAGAATGGATGAGGCAGATTTACTACTATCCACAGCCACGCCTACTCCTAACTTAACATTACTTCCACTCTTACTATGCCCTTTTACTGTAGAATTGCCTGAATCCTAATGACCCATTCCACTTCATATAGTGACTTGTTTAAGCCTAAGATAAATTGGCTGATTAGGCTACCTGTATTACCAATGTCCTCCACGACGAGTTAGCATCTGTGGAAAGTATCACTTCAGGTTGTCCCAAATTTTCCTCTGACTTAGATTTCAGTACATAATAAGGCCCGTACCCATCGGCTATATGTGGCCTTGTATAGCAGGCCACATGGAATCTATTTGTAGCATGCAAGGCCTGCCTGACTCCTCATTCCTGTCTAATATTGTTCTCTCCTGCATACATGTAGATGGCTCTCCTTGGAGTAGCCTGTTAACTAAGTCTTGCTTTGTAGTTACCTCTACCTGTCCAATCAATCTGCTAGGTGCAGATGTCCTTCCCCCATTTGCAGGCCTCTAACACCTTTCTGCCTGATGGCCAAATTCATATGTCTGAACCAATCTCTGCTGCTGACAAAACAGCCCTCTGCTTATTATTTCTTCTGCTCCACATAGTGAAACTTGACCAGGAGGCAAGGGTCCTAGCTAGTTGCCCCAATACCCTTACCTGAATTAGACAGGCCCTGAAGATTTTGCACACCTCAATGTTTTCCCCACTCCAAGTTCCTGTGAAGTTGCTCCCAGGGGCCAGCCTGTCCCTTAAGCCATACTACCCCCTCTCTATCCTCCACCCCGAAGCCTGTCCAAGCTCATGCTATTCCCTAACAGGTTAAGGCTCTGGTGTCAAATGGTGCCTTGGTTCCCTGAGACTCTCTCTGCAATATCCCACTTCTCCCTGTAATAGACTAATCCTGTGCTGGACACTGTCACCATGCAGAGATGACACTCTATTACCTGGCCACTCTTCTACCACTTCCCAGGGGGGGGAAATGAGATGACACTGACTATTATTTTCAGCCTTCTTCCTCATTACATCTTGTGGTTCAGAAGACCTGTTCCTGTTGGTGGAGATGAAACTCACCATAACAGATCTGTTTCAGATTTGCTGCCACTACAGTGGACCAAGTATCTCACCTCAACAAAGTCTGCACAAGAAGCTGAGCTATAGGCTCTCACCACAGCATGCAAGACCTCTGAAGGAAGACACGCCAATATCTACTCTGCAACAAGGTATGCACTAGGTGTGGCACATGACTCCGGAATGAATCTGGAACTAAGAAGATTTCTTACAGCAACTGGCACACCAGTTAAGTACAGCACGGCTAAAAAGAGCTGATGGATGCCCTACACCTTCCTGAAGGAGTGGCCGTACTGAAGATAAAGGCTCACGGAAGATTGAACTCAGAGGAAGCATGTGGCAACTATTTGGCTGGCCAAGCTGTCCAATAAGTTGTAAGTGCACTAAGGGAAGTGGACAGAAGAGTGTCTGCTGAAGAAACTCCCATATTCACCATGTAAGATCCTACCCACAGACCTCAAGCTCCTGAAGGAAAAACAAGCAGCTACTGACCCTGAAGAAACACAAGCTGGAAACAGAAAAGGGCAACCCTTGCAGACGGGCTGTACCCCAACAATTTAAAGTTCTGCTTACCCAAGAACATATACTCAGCAGTGGTCCAGTGGGCCTACGGAGCATCATATCTGTCCAGAACCCTCATGAACTCTTTTGATCAGCAAATACTCTGAAGTACTAGGAATTGCCTCTCTGACCAACAGTTACTGTAGATCTTGTGCCATTTGTGCCAAGGGCAACTCAGGAAGAATGGAGGAAAGCCCCAAGCATCTAGCCAAACTTCAGTATCTCTTCCAGAGGAGTCAAGTTGACTACACCCAGAATGCCAAAGAGTGGCTGGTTCAAATATGCATTAGTTATAGTAGACATGTTTTCAGGATGGCCAGAGGCCTACCCAGCCACCAAAGTGATAACCAAGACCACAGGATCACCCCGTGGACTCATCATTCCAGAATAAAGCCTGCCTCTGCTTCATGGGAAGTAGAATTTGTTGATCTTGACAATTTTTGAAACTCCATTCTTAAAGAGCAAAGATACTTGCTGAAGAAAATATCAACAAGGGGGTGTTTTGATGGCCATAATAATGCCTGACCACCTGTCATCGATGGAAAGCCGAATACCCTAAAAGGGGACCTCGTGAAACTAAAGAGAAACAGACGTACTCCTTACTCTGCAGCCCTCACGCCTGAGGTGCCTACGCACAGTCGAAGCTTCTTCAGAATGATCTGCTTATCTTGAGTTTGTGGTGATATTAATATTGAATTTTTAAATGATCTGAGTCTGCTAGTATTAGGGTAGCATGAGACAATATTTATAAGATTAAGAATAAGTAAATGTGCCCTAGCCAATATTATGTCCATACACATAATACATGACAATCACCAAGGTACTCTTGACACACCACATTCATGCTCCAGGACAAAAAGGAACACTCCTATAAAGGGCGGTGTTACCCACACATATATATTAATGTCATAGGGGTGTCAAGGGGGGTACCAAATGATTTTAAGGTAATAAACTAAGTTTGAATCTATTCTCCCAAGCATTACAGCTAATAAAATCTGAATTGGAAGGGAGGAGGTTCATATAATAAACAGGAGACCTTTTACTTATGGGACATGTAGGACTCACCTGAATGGGTAAGTGCCACGTACATGACTGTTAATCCCCTCAAGCCATACATTAGGACTTTAAAAGCCATGATAGTCATCCCATATTTGAGGATACTATGACTGTAGAGACAGATTTCTCTGACACTAACTTGTGACTTGAATGGATGAAATACAATGCTACTACACATAAAAAGTCTACTGCTATGTCTGCGGAGGTTCGAGGCCTCACCCAGGTACTGTATCCCTGAACCTTCCTCCGGATATGAGGTATGCTTTTTAAGTCTCTACACTATATGTAAACCTAAGCGGTCAGCATGCGAGTCATGGAAAATGAATACCCAATCATTACTAAAAATATTAACCCAGACGAAGGCATCCAGGGAACTATACTGGTTATGGGATATATGGTGGGATAGGGCGGTTACAAGCTACCTCTCAGATGACCTTCCAGAATAGAATGGCCTTATAGATGATTTTGGCAGGAAAAAGGAGAGTATGTAAAAATACTCCCAGACACCGTGACATGCTGTACCTATATCCCAGATAATACAGGCCCTAATGGTAAGGTAACGTTGCCAATAGAAAAATTAAAAAAAAGTTTATCCAATGAACTGAAAAGGAATTCTGGGGCCACAGATCCATGTGAAAGATGGTTTGGATGGATGTCTGGATGGCAAGGGGCTCTAGCCCAAATAGGTGTTTCCATTTTAATAACGATAATCATCCTCGCTCTTCTTGTTTGTTGTGAGTTACCTTGTCTTAAGAAATGCCTACAAAAGACAGTTGATCAGACAATCGACCAGACCACCCCGACCTTCCTTCACCAAGAGATTGATGACATAGACCGTGATACACCACATACACCCGTACAGTCGCACCGCACTAAATCAACAGCTACTTCCTCTTAAGGACATTCAGGGATAGCGTCTGTCTCTACGGGCAGAAGTCTGTCGCGGAAGAAGTAGTGGACAAGCTGCTATGGGTAACCCGCACAGTGAAGCGTTCGAGGCCTGTTCAGACAGATGTGCAAGATAGCCTTTTGTTATTTTTCTATAGGGACAGTATTAGAGTTAGAGAGAGTAGTTATTAATAAAATAGCCATTTTAAGGGGGGACTGTTATGGACAGAAGAATTAAACCAAAATGGCTATTTATTAATGTCTATTTATTCTGTGTTCACTGTGTAAAAAAAAACTGGTTTCTAGAGTAAAAGCTTCCCTTCCCCCCCTCTGTGCACTCAGTAACTGTTTGCTCTGCAAATTCCTCTTTAGCCGGGGCAGCAGCTGTCTCCTAAGCTGCTACCTCACCCCCCCTTCCCATCTGAGCAAGCCTCGTGTAACAGCTTCTTTTATTAACTTCTCCCCCACTTCCTTTGTGCAACTAAAAGCTCTATAGAAACATGCCACATGTAGTAAAATGGAGCTGGGATACAAAGAAATGTCATGTGATGATGCTGGGGTCACGCCCAGTAGGGTGGGTTTAGACAAAGACCCCTTAGACTGTTAACCAATGGATAAATCATACTGTATGCTAATTGTGATTCTGTACATGACGTTTTTCTGCTTTAAAAGGGAATTGCACCCCCTGCAATAAAGGCCACTCTGGAGTTCTTTCAAACCTGCAATGTGTCCGGTGTGATTTTACTTCCAGAAGACATGTGCATGCATTAATCAATTTGGAAGGTGTAGATAGACAAATAATCAAAGTTTTCTTTGATCCAAAACAGCACCAGTGGCGTACTAAGGGGGGGGCGGGGGGGGCGGCCCGCCCCGGGTGCCACTGACTAGGGGGGTGCCATGACGTCCGGTGTCATGTGTCACCCCCCGGCCCCCATCATTCTGCTG